>NW_028275166.1:14295660-14616086 GCF_013281855.1 Momordica charantia | reverse complement strand
AATTACTTGAGAAATACATCTTAATAAATATGATTAAAAAAACTCTTTTTTCTAAACAATTTTTTTTTTAAGTAAAATTTTTCCTAAATAATTTTGAAACTACCGTTTCTTTAATTTTTAAAAATAATTGACTATGCTTTTCCAAAAAAGTCCAGGTACTCACTATACTTTACTCATGTGAAAAATTTTAAGGTGTGTTTATTTGGTCATCTAAAAACACATAAAAATAAAATAAAATAAGAGATTTAATTAAAAAAAACAAAGTTGTATTTCATTTTGTCAATATTTCTTTAATAGTAGATTTGAAAAATGAATGTCAATTTAAAAAATTGTTAGAGGTATTTTTAGTAATATATTTGTAAACTCGTGGTAGTAACCAAGTTAATATTTAATTCAATATAAAATATTATTAATTAATTTATCAACTTATGTGTTATATTTGTCAAAAAATTGTTAGAGGTATTTTTAGTAATATATTTGTCAAATGATTCGTTTTTATGGTCAAACAGGCCTACCGACTCACATTTCTACAGTAAAAAGTCAACCCTAACAAATATTTTCAAAATTTCGATTATAGAACTGAAAAATAGTTTTCAAAAATAAATTTTTCAAATAGGTATTAATCATATATTCTGTTGGAGGACGTATAACGACATACCATGTGTTTATTCAAAAAATTGATCGAAGTATGACTTGGTCCAGGAATGACCACTAGGAGAGCTTGAGTGTCCTTGGGAAGGAATGACCAACTCAAAAGGTCAAGATAGGCTGACTGGAAGGAGCTGAAGTGTCTGGAACGAGTTGAAAGACCACTTGGCAAAGAAATACCAGCACAAGGGAACAAACACTCCGATGCTTAAGTCAATTTTGAGTCCGACCTTAGTATGGAGAATGACCTAGAATACGATACCTGACTGAAGAGTGAACTGTCTTATTTATAGGTTTGAATACCCGATAAGGAATCCGACCAGTGGTTGAGCATGTTGGGACCAAGGTCGGCCTTTCAAGAGTAGCTATTCCAATTTCATACGCTTGTCATTTAGAATTTGGCTAAGTATGGAAAGTCGTTCCTCCCTTGAATGATCTTCAGGAAAGACCTTCAGGTTGGCCATCGGGGAAGACCTTTAGGTTGGCCTTCAGGGAAGGCCTTGGTGAGGTCAATCTCAAAGAAGAAGTTTAGATCGGCCACCAGGGAAGACCTCAGGTCGGCCATCAGAGCAGACCTTCAGGTCGGCCTTTAGGGGAGATCTTCAGGTCGGCCACCGGGGAAGACCTTCTAAGTGACTGGGCGTTTTATGCTGAACGCACGCACTAAGCGTGGTAACAATTATATAGATGCAAGCGCACACCTGTCAGAGTAATATAAAATGGATGGAGTATCCAAGTATCGATCCTCAAGGACTTCTAAATAATTTCCAAACTCTGAAGTTTTAAAGAATAGTGAATGTTGAAATGAGTGATTCTTGTAAAATGGGAAGTGGTCACAAATAATGGTTTTGGATTTGGGATTTGGACTTATAATAATAAAACCTAGCCCGAATTACTTCAAGTTAGCCAACAAAGAATCAAGGACATGCTAAGGATAATATGCATTTCACTTTAGGAACCAACGACTACGCTTTTCACTTGACTTATGTCTAAGCAAGTTCAAAGTCCTAAGACATTCCCTAATATGTCTATTACGAGAGATATCTTAGTTTTAGGATGGAAATAGTCGCAACCTCGGGTTAAGGTCCTATGTCTAGGCTACTTAAGCGGAACCCTTATGTCTAAGGCGCTCCTCTCCTCGGTTTAACCACTCAACAATGCAAATAAGCAACCTTTTCAGTATTGACTTGTTAAGACTTACAGTGGCCTTCTCTAAATCCTAACTTTTTGGGAAAACATGTTGAGCAATGAATGGAAAGCAAAAACACTACTTCTTAGCAACCCTTTTTAGACATAAAAGGCTAACTATCCATAACCGGGCTAGAGACGGGAATTTAGAAAGACATATTGAAGAAAATACAGCAAGTAAAATGGTTGAATGTGGAATGCATGTGTGAAAAACGAAAGTTAACTAACGGAGAGTTTTTATCGGGATTGAGAGCTTCGCCCTTCTCTTTCAAGCAAGGGAGAGTGTCACGTGCTCTTTCCTCCAAAAACACAACTCTCTTAACTAAAAATAAAGTAAAGGCAAAGAGAAGATAAGCAAAGTGCTAGATTTTTATATATTTGAATAAGTAGAAAATAACTAAGTACAAATGGAAACAAAACAAAGCTCAATAAAAGAATGTAAAGTACTCGGGATTTAAAAACCAAAAGCAACTAATGAAAGCAACTCAAAAGTACTTAGAGAGCAACAAAGAAACACTAAAAATGATCAAGAGAAGGAAGCAAGGTTTGATGAATTTGGTGGAGAAGTTGCTGGAATTTATAGCTGTGCAGAATTGGTTAGGTAGGTCCTAAAACGATGGTGAATCACCCATTTCCAACTCCTTTGACTGACCAAATCGTGCTCAAACTGATAGTGGAACACTTCTTCTACACGTATGCATCGGTTGGAACCACCAAAACGCATTGGAAGACGCGTTTCATTAAGGGCAAAGTTGGAAGAAAACCTGTTTTGCTGCAGGCATCCCAGGCGCCTGGCGCCTCCCATGTAACTTTTTCGTCTTTTTGCTTCTTTTGATTAATTTGCACTCTCAAATGGTCCTAAAATGTCATAAATACAATATAAGCCATCGACAAACCATAGTATATGAATTTTGCATGAATTGGAACTCAAACGATCGAGAAAAATCCGAAACAAAGCTGAAACATAGTAAAAACAGCATCTAAAACCTTCTTTTTACGCATGTAAACAAGCGTAATCACTAAGTTTGACCTCTCTCTATCTTACATGTAGTAGTACGATTTTCACCTCGAAACATTGGCCCCCTCTCTGACTGATCCGAGTTCGACCGGGCAGAAAAGTTTTTCCTGGGTTTGAAAATCCATTTAAGTGGTGACTTACCTCTTTCTAGTTCGGCCTAAGTTGGCCGTTTAAGAGTATGAGGTAAGAGCTTGGACAAGCTCGACCTAAGCTGAGCACTTAGGAGTATGAGGTAAGAGCTTGGAGAAGCTCGGCCTAACCTGGGCCCTTAGGGGTTTGAGGGAAGAGCTTGGAGAAATTCGACCTAACGTTTGGAGTTTAAGGTAAGAGCTCGGAGAAGCTCGACCTAAGCGGAGAGGTTAGAGGTTTGACTTGCATACTTTGTATTTGGTGGCCTCCATTGGACTGAAGGTCGACAGCACCTAAGTTGGGTTTGTCATGTTCGCTCAAATATGATCAAATGATAGAAGTTCTTCCTCTAGATGAGGATGAACTACCTGATCAAAGCTCTTCCTCTAGGCGGGGTCGAGCTGAGATGAAAGCTCTTCCTTTAGACGAGATGAGCTGAGATGGAAGCTCTTCCTCTGTGTGGGGATGAGCTATATGATGGAAGCTCTTGCTCTATAGAGGGATGAACTACCTAGTCGAAGCTCTTCCTCTAGGTAGGGCTGAGTTGAGATAGAAGCTCTTCCTCTAGCCAAGAATAAGCTGAGATTGAGGCTCTTCCTCTAGGCGTGGATGGGCTGAGTGGAAGCTCGTTCTCTATGTAGGAATTGGCTATCTGATGAAAGTTCTTCTTCTATTTGGGGATGAGTTGCCTGGTCGAAGCTCTTCTTCTAGGCAGGATTGAGCTAAAAATGAAGCTCTACCTCTAAGCGGGATAAGCTGCCTGATCGAACCTCTTCCTCTAAACGGGACCAGGTTGAGATAGAGGCTCTTTCTGCTCATCACCCATGGTAGCTAGGATACTCTTGTATTTTCATTGAACGTGTGTATCTAATTTATTTCGAGTTTGGCCTCATAGTTAAGATGTCGATCGCCTAGCTCGACCATTAAGAACAACTTGGAGATCTCCATTGAGACGCGACTCTTTGATGGCGACAAGGCCATCCCTATGCGAGTGCGATATGTTTGGTCGTTAGTCTAAGGCAAGGTCATCCTCAAAGCTCGAAGGGAAAGGTCATCCTTAATTATAATGTCTTCCTCGTGGAGTAGGTCTTTCTTGAGAGAGTCGTCATCGAGGGGAAGATCATCCACAATGGTAAGGTCTTCCTCATGGAGTAGGTCCTCCTTGAGAGCAAGTCATCCTCGAGGGGAAGGTCTTGAATAGGAAGATCTTGTGGCAGCAGAAGATCTTGAAGAGCTTTGAAGGTCTACTTGATTGTTGGGAGTATTAGATCTTTGAGAACCGTGTGAGTCATAGCTTTGTTCGGTAGGAATGACTTAAAATGTCTTTCCCCATAGACGGCGTCAAATATTTATGCAAAAAATCGATCTAGGTATCACTTAGTCCAGATATGACCGTTGGGAGAGCTTGAGTGTCCTTGGGAAGGAATGACTGTTGGAAAAATTAAATAAACCCTAATTCATGATTATTCTAAAACAAAAGCCATAAAATTCCAGAACAATCAAAGCCAAGGATCTAAGCATGGAAGAAAACCAAAATCTATAAAGAGATTAGAATTACCTGAAACCATTAGATAGTTTGACCACGATCTGCAAGAAGTTGTGGTTTGTGGGCTTCCTCAACTATGCAACCCAGACCAAATATAGGCAATACTCACTGTTTGATGGGGAACAGGAGGCTCAAGAAGCATAGTGTATTGGGGACCATAACCATATATTTATAGGTTAATCCTAAGGTTTCCCATAATCCCCTACGATTAATGGGCTGGTTTCTACTCAACAAGCCACACCACTAAATAGGAAGTCATGAGCCCATAATTAAGATCATTTGTATGTCCATTAAATAGCCCAAATATAATTGCTCTTTGATTTGTTACCCACATATGAATTAATTATTAAATTAATTCCAACAATCTCCCACTCGGGTAACAATTTTCTTTATTAGCAATTATATTAATTTAGTTTTTTAGTGCACATCTCAATGCTATTAAAATAAACTTCCCTTTAATAACAATCCGGTCCATCTCGCATATTGATGAAGAACCAAAGCGGCTGTTGTCACATGTATAATCGCGACTCAACCTTCAATGATCACCACACCAAATATACTCAATGACATGGATCAAGTGTGGAAGAGCAGCATGGGAATTACATGTAATGTGATCTAAACATGTCTATTCTCAACCGATCCAACTTTATTCTTTAAAGAGATCCAAATTTATGCTTTCTAGCTTTATGTTAAACTACATTTAGAAAGAAAATCATTCAGAGTAACAAATAAATTATCTTCTTTATTCTGCAGAAAAGAAAAACATGTCTAATTTAAGAAAATACAAACTCCCACTCAACTGACATACCATAATTTTCACATCTATATGAGCATTATGGTCGTAAAACTTTTGTGAAAATTCTTAATGAGCGGATCCGCAATGATGGAGTTGCATTTCTTTAAACAAAAAAACTCTGAATTTTCTCTATCAACTAAAGCTTAAATATTCATACAAAAGCTTTTGTTACTGTAATATGGAAAAATACATATCTTTGTCAAAACAAACTAATGACAAAATTTGCAACAATATTCTTAAGTTTGTTGCCACATACAAAATGCTATAAACACAAACTTTAGTGGTGAAAGGGACTAAAGTGACTTTTTACCACGGGATAGTAGTATCGTTTAAACTCTTAGTGAATATAGCATCAACGGTGGAACTAGATGGCAACTCAAATTATCAAAATAAAATAGTCTTATGATCTCTAATTAATATGATTTTGATAGTGAGCATGTAACCTTTTTTTTTTTTTTTGTTAAACACCTTATAACTCTTTAGATCCAATTAATAGTTATCAAAAATTGCCTTTCATTCTTGATATAAATACTGCAACGGAAGCATATAGACTTTAAGCATGAATTTTTTTATTTTACTTTATTATTCAAGGGACCTCTATTGACAGTGAGTTAATCTTCACTATTGATTCAATATCTCCTAGTGCATAAATCTTTATGCTAGAGAACTTGCAATATCTTTCAACATAGTTCTTTTGTGAATTCTCAATGTTACTTGAGATTGATCTTACAATATCATTTCATAATATAAAAGAGATATGTTCATGCAAGTTTTCATCCTCTAACAAGACCTTTATTATGTCGTAGGCATATTACACTAGGTAAATAAATTTACTCCCACTAAACCTGTAATTCATAATTATTACTCCTAGTACCTTCCGATATTACATATGATAATATCAATATGTAATGAAAATTATGAAATTGTAGATAAAAAATTCTTCATTGAGATCACAGATGAATATAAACCTTTTGAAACTTTGTGTTACTATATCAAAAGTTTCCAAAATATACAAATTTATTGATTTCATAAATTATACAATTAAGAAACCAATCTTTATATTCATCTGACAAAACTTAAAAAAGTTATAAGTATTGTCATTTACTTGAAATAACTTTTCGAGAAGCCATAGAAAAGATCTCTAAAAAATTAATGTCAGCCTTAAGATTTGAAACCATAACAACTAGATGAGCCTTATATTTGTTAACATTGCCTTTTAAAAGCAATATAACAAAATGTAAAATATCTTCGTTGTTTGTTCTTTCAACACATTCTTTATGACATTCATTTTTTCTTTTAAGAGATAAAACTTTGTTTAACTGAAGAGAATATACTCTTTTTATCAAACTTTAATTTTTATAATCATATTTCTCCTATCTCTTCTACTTACTTTAATCACATTTTTAATGATGTTGAGCTTGTTTTACTAAAATGAGGAGAATCTTTATTATTTGCTAATATTGTTATAAAGAGAAAATAACTAAATTTCTCTTAAATACAACATTCTTTACTTTATCTTCCCCCCAAACTCAACATCCTTAAGAAACTTTAAGATCTCATCCATATTAACTTTAAGTGGGAACTAACTTTAGAAATTATATATATTGAAAGACTAGTGTATCTAGAGTGACAACTAAAAACCTTAAGTCCAAGTCTCGTAAAACCTTGAATTGCAAGTGATTTTAGTTGTTTCTTTATTTGGTACACCACTTAAACTTTTTTATAACAAACTTGAGTGTTTTCTCCAAATAGACTGAGGGTAAGGAAAAATGATTTGTCATATTTCCTACCACACCTTTTTGAGCTTTGAATTATTTTATAAGCAACATACATCTCAGGTTTGCCTGAAAATATATATTACTTATTAGCTCTATAAATCCTTAAAGGAGTTAGCAAATGGCTTAGACCTTATCTTTTCAATTCATCATATTTCCTAACGATTTCATTCACTACGAATTAATATATGATGACTTTTAAGATATCCAGGAATAAAGACCTCTCCTATATCAAATATCGGTGCCCTTAACGAGAGTAAATTTAATTTCTTATAATTTTATGCAATGTTGTTAAACATTTAAAGAAGCCATATTGAATAGGCTATAAATTGATGTTCTAAAATCCTAAAAACTCTAAAATAGCACCTAATTTGACAATTCCAGTTATGTCCTCTTGATCATTCCTAATACAGACTTGAATGTCTGTTTAATCTTGAGAACCAACAAGCAACGAATAGAAATACCAAAGTCTATTCAACACATAATATAAGTTTTCATATGCAAGTCTAGCTTGTTAAATACCTTAAGTGAGAAGCCAAATTTTCTTTATACCTCATGTGGCAATGTATTTGGAACATTTTTTGTTTTTCTTATATATGTTCAAATTTCCTAAAAATATCAAGAGAAGTCCTGAGCTTGATTCTTTTGTGGTTTAGGCGAAAATATGTTCCAAATAAACCTTAGTACCAACTTAATTTCTTTCTTTAAGGAAATAAAGAATTAATGAGTACAGTTTTATCTTTCCTTACTTAACCCATTTTCCTTGAAACATCAGTTAAAAGTATCATAACCCACTACATACCTACAGTATAATGTCTCAAATGGTATCAAATGCACAAGTAAATCCTTGAATATTTTAAATTTTGTGCATTAGATCCTTTAGTGTACTCACTAGTGTTCCTTTATTCTTTATTAAGAAATAGTCAACAAAAAATTTAAAGTCTATTCCTTTTATACTTTTCAAAACAATCCTTAAAGAACTTTCCTAATTATTTCCTCATTAAACATAATCCCCTTGAATGTTGCAAAACACCGTCATAATACTTATGTAATTAAGGTTACTCCGACTTTTCAAGATCCCAATTAAACCTTAGAGGGATATTGATTTGCAAAAGTTGAAGTGTTTCCTTTCTTTAACAAAAATTCATGCAAACTTGAATGAAAATTATTCTTAAATACACAGTAAGGCAATTAAATAATATTTAACAATAATTAATTCAATAATAAAACATGCTCGAAATTAACCTTAAGTATTTATAAAAATACTTTATAATTAAACTCAATGAGGACAACAAGATACCTAACACAACATTGATAGCCTTTCTTTGGGCCGACAATATCAACTTGCAAGTGGTACTCTCCATGTGGTGATCAAACATTGATAATCAATCATGTCAAGTGAAAGCCTTCCTTTGGGCCGGCAATCACTCACATGACATAACTTTATATTATCCATGTTTATCACCATCTAACTATATGTGGACCTGTTATTTGGCCAAACTGAAGTCTTCCTTTGGGCCGACTACAGAGTGCATAAATACACAGATCCAAAAACATCTGATAATTTTGAAAGATATCAATATCAGAAATCAGACAATTATGCAGAATATATAACTTTAATTATTATTAATTTTATCTTTATGAAAATAAAACTACCAAAATTATTTTCAAAATTAATAATAACATCTTTATATGCATAATTTAATAATGGGAAAAGTCCTCTAAACAATTTATTAAATCCAGAAATAAAAAAAATAAAAACTAGATTTTCCCAAAAGGAATATTATTGATATTATAACTCGTCAACAATTCAACATAGACTATGGAGCACTAATTGCAGCACAATAATCTAATATCAATAATTGATTCCAATTGTAAGTGTATTTGTTATTTGGCCAAATTATGACCTTCATTTGGGCCGATCACAATTCGCATAAACAACAATACTCAAATCTCACAAAATTATAACTTAATTATTATTAATTGTTTCCATATGAAAATAAAATACCTAAGTTATTTTCAACAATTAACAATAATATTTCTAAATCAAAACTTCATAGAAATATAAAAATTGTGCAAAGTATTGATTAAATTGTTAATTTATTCACCATAATCAACAATCTTTAATTAGCACAACATAAAAGGAAAATTAAATTGACCTCCATATTTAAATTCCAGAATATTCAAAACAGAATATAAATTGATAACTAAATAAATAATTATTAAAAATTAAATAAATAGCCGCAAAAAAAACATATGTAAGTTTGCGCACTGCAACATTTAAAAATAGTCGGTGCTAAGGCATTATCTCCATGCATCAACCCTTATCTTTCAAATGACACCTTATTGGAGTGCCGCAATTTCTTTAATTTTTCTTTTAATGAAAACTAAAGATTCACCGTCACAACTAATTTGTTAATAAAAAAAATAAACTTTATCAAATTAGTTAGGGATAAATTCGAACAATTTTCAATCAATTAAGAATTTTAATCATGTGAAAATTGTTCAAACATCTTATCAATCCAAATAATTTTAATAACTTTTTCTTTAAATAAATAAGTTATTAAAAGAACAATGAACTTAACTCTTAGAGATCTAGTAATCATCCATGCAAAACTTGCTCTGATACCACTTGTTGGAAAAATTAAATAAACCCTAATTCATGATTATTCTAAAACAAAAGCCATAAAATTCCAGAATAATCAAGGCCAAGGATCTAAGCATGGAAGAAAACCAAAATCTATAAAGAGATTAGAATTACCTGAAACCATTAGATAGATTGACCACGATCTGCAAGAAGTTGTGGTTTGTGGTCTTCCTCAACTATGCAACCCAGACCGAATATGAGCAATACTCTCTGTTTGATGGGGAACAGAAGGCTCAAGAAGCATGGTGTATTGGGGACCATAACCATATATTTATAGGTTAATCCTAGGGTTTCCCATAATCCCCTAGGATTAATGGGCTGGTTTCTACTCAACAAGCCACACCACTAAATGGGAAGTCATGGCTCATAATTAAGATCACTTGTATGGCCATTAAATAGCCCAAATATAATTGCTTTTTGATTTGTTACCCACATATGAATTAATTATTAAATTAATTCCAACAATGACCGGCTGAAGAGGAAGATAAGCTTATTGGAATGAGTTGAAGTGTCTAGAATAAGCTGAAAGACCACTTTGTAAGGAAAGACCTGTACAAGAGTACAAACCTGATGCTTAAGTCATTTTTTAGTCCGACCTTAGTATGTAGATTGAGCTAGAATACGATATCAGAGTGAAGTGCCCTATTTGAAGGTTTCGTGTTACAACTTTAACATGAAATAGATGGGCTGAAATGAGTGCTCAAGGTTCCCTAAATTTCGATTTACTCTGTAGAGACCCTCTCGACTGATCAAATTTGGACAGAAAAATAATTTATTTTAGTCACGTGACTTTCTCTCTGTTTTCCTTTTTCTTTTTCATTCTCTCGCGAGTGGGGTTGGTTCCTCCCACTTGGCCCATATTTCTCACTTTACCCTGTAGTAAACTGAGAGGAAAGCCACTTTATTGCAACTTGCGAGGGGCCACTCCAAGTGGCCCTTCTCAAAATCTTATCTTCAAAAACAATTTCAAACCCAATAAATAAACAAACATTTAATTTACCATTGTCTACTAAAATCTATTATCCAAATTTCGAGAAATTTAGATCCACCAAAATGGGCGTAGACGCAGAGAATCCCAAATTACTGGACTGGACTTGTAATTCTGATGACGAAGAAGAAACCGAATCCCTCTTCTTCTTCCGCCAAATTTGCCCGCCCGACTTCTCCAGAAAGGTACTCATCATCTCATCAATATCCATTTTTCCAAATTTTTCTCTCCATTTTTCTTTTATTAATTTTCCGATGTGTCGTCGCAGCTGCTGGCGGAGGTGATAGCCACGTATTTGATGGTGTTTGTCACGTGCGGGGCGGCGGCATTGAGCGCCATCGACGAACGACAGGTCTCCAAGCTCGGAGCGTCCCTCACCGGCGGGATGATCGTCACCGTCATGATCTACGCCGTCGGCCACATCTCCGGCGCCCACATGAACCCCGCCGTCACCTTCGCCTTCGCCGCCGTTCGACGTTTTCCATGGAAACAGGTCCTCCCAAAACCCTTTTTCTCCATTTCCCAATTTATCCCTCCACTTTTTAGTATTTACTTCAATTTTAATATTAGTCTACGAGGTTTTAAATTAACTTTTGATTAGGTCCAATTATACACCTTTATGAAAGCTAAAAGAGACTTAGACTTATTAGTAATATAAATTAAAATTTGCAGATTTATTAGATATTTATATTGATAGCAAAAGATTCTATAAAAATAGTATAATCCAAAAAATGAAAATTGTTCCATTTTTTAAAAATACATATTAAATTTTATGGTAGATAATATCTCCTTATTTTAGGAAAATAAAACAGAGAGCTTTCAACCTAAATATAAATTTTTTTAAATTTTATTTTAGAAAATTATTAAATATTTTTTAAGTTTGTAATTTAAATAATAGTACATTAAAGAATTGAGAACTAAAACAAAATATGGTCTTTGAAGTTCAGGGTGTGTGTGAATTATTGCTTTGCTCTCAACCTTAACGGTGAAGGAAAACAACTTGAACAATTGAATATATTTTTATTTATTTATTTCAATTTTTAAGTGTGCATATTTTATTGGATGGGTCGGAATTAATTATTATTTATAAATGAAAATTTAGTTGTGATGATGTATGATTTGTGCCACCTCATCACAAAAAGAAAAAAGAAAAAGTAAGATTAGTGCCACGTGTGAAAAGGACCCGATGAGGTGTGCGGTAGATATTTTAGGACGGGTCCCACCACCACGACAGACGTTTATTGGGGACAACTGCTGATACTAGGAAGGCTGCCTCACGAGTCACGACAAGATATTTTAATTTTCAAATAATTGAGAGTGGAATTTATTTGGTATAAGCATGTTGACTTGAAATAGGTTTTTTTTTTATATTTATTTTTGAAAATTGTGATTGGTCTGTATTAGAAAACATCTGCCTCAATAAAAGAAAATAAAAGTACGAACTTTTGAAAAATATTTATACAAGTACATTTTCACATAACTTTTGTTCCAAAAAATTAAATTATTTCTTAAATAATTTTCCTCAAAAAAAAAAAAAAACGTCTTGATATCTTTAATTCTTTTTCGTTCTAAATAAAGGAACCGAAAGCAGGTCAAGGGTTCAAATTAAATTGTCTTTACGAGACTAATGTTTTAATATTTATTTATTAAAACTATTATTTGCAAATTTATAATTTAGAAAGAGTATGTTCATTTGCCTGAAGAATCAAGATCATCTGTGAAAATCCCACTAACAGAAAGCAAAAAGTTTATCCATGGATACTTTTACTGTTAAATTACAAAATTGGTCATTATGATTTAGGCAAAGTCTTTCCTTTGATTCATATAGTTTTAAAAGTTCCAATTTAGTCTCTATAGTTTGAGCTCAGTTTCAATTTGGTCTCTATAAAACTATAAATTTCAATTTGATCCCTATAATTTGGTTGAATCTTAACAAGTTGTCACTAAATTGTATTTTACCTCTCAAAAAATCCACATATCTAATTTTATTTATAATTCATCCCAATTTGTAACACAATTAAGTAACTAATGTAGCTATCCAAATAAAAAACTCCCACGTAAAAAAAATGAAAAAGAAAGTGTCAATATGATACCGAAGATGATGATGTTCCAAATCTCACAGATCATCGTCGTTGTTACCATATCAACGAATAACGCCGTTATTCTACTCATTGGAAGCAGTTCTAAAACATTGGTAATATATTATCATTTCATGAATTAAATTAAGTGCTTAAATTGAGTGATTCTGTGCAGGTTCCTCTATATGCAGCTGCTCAACTAAGTGGGGCAACATCAGCTGCCTTTTCACTACGCATATTATTGCATCCAATAAAAGAAATAGGCATTACTTCACCTTCAGGACCAGAGTTTCAAGCTCTGCTAATGGAGATTGTAGTCTCATTCACTATGATGTTTGTCACCTCTGCGGTCGCCACCGACACGAAAGCTGTAAGAATTTATAAACGTTTTGCAGTTTTCTTTAAATTGCCAATGCTCGGATAACTATTTTGCTTTTAGTTTTTTATTTTATTGTTTTTTAAAATTAAACCTATAAACACTGCTACAAGATATGTGTTTCTTTCTTTTGGCATGTACTTCTTTAAAGCGCTTTTAAAAAGTTAGTTTTAAAAATTATGTTATAAAGAGAAAAAAAAAACAAAATAGTTATCCAATGAAGTATAAATTTTTGGCTCATCTAACAGATGATAATTCATTTTGGCAGATTGGAGAGTTGGCCGGTATAGCAGTTGGCTCAGCTGTATGTATCACATCCATCTTTGCAGGGTAAGGAAAGACAACAATTTTTTGGCTTGCCCTTCCCCCTATAAAAAATCTCGATTGCTATTTCGGCAAATCCTCGACACTTTAGTTTTGATAATGTGTCCGTGTTAGAGACTTATTAGCACGAAAGACATGTATTAGATACTAGTTATATAAATTGAATACAAGTATGACACTTATTAGGTCAAAAATAAATAGACATAAATAGTAATATAGTTCAAAAATAACAAATTTTGATGTTGAAATATATACCTCAAAAACTTGTTTCTTTTAAGCGTGTAAATGTATAAATTTATTGGTTTTCAATTTTCTTATGGTATATAAAAGATCTATATTTATATAATCTCATAACTTGTGTCAACCATATGTTTAGGCCTATATCGGGTGGGTCGATGAACCCTGCGAGGTCAATAGGGCCTGCAATTGCAAGTTCACATTACGAAGGGATTTGGGTGTACTTGGTCGGACCAGTTGTAGGGACGCTATTAGGGGCATGGTCATATAATTTCATACGAGCGAGGGAAAAGCACGAGCATCTACTTTCTCCGCATTGACATTCACCTTGGACTACGACAAAGTTTGGATGATGAGGGATGTCCATGAGTGAGACCCTTCCAAAAATCAATTCACATATGTTAGTTTCTTGTATGAAAGGTATATGTTGAAATTTAAGTTGTATGTTGAGTTTTTTTTTTTTTTTTTGTATTTTTGTATTTTTTTGTTTTGTTTAATTAAGGTTAGATTTAATTTCTTCTTTTATGTTCTTACTTTAAACATTCAGCATTTGTGCTTCTTTCACATTTTTTAGTTTTAAGAGGATGAATCTCAAAAAGGGGTTCGTTTTTGTTGTTCTAAAGTGTGAACATTGATGAGTTTTGTATAATATCAATTTATAATTGATTAAGTTCACTCTCTTAATCCTAGGAGCAATTCCCACTCGACAATATGAAGGGGACAAATGAAATACGGCTAAAACTTTATCAATTATATATGTTAGATTATCCAATTTAAAATAATATTTGATCCTCTGTGGAACAAATCCAACATTAAGTCAAATTAGACAATAATGAATAGGAAATGCTTATGTAGGATTTTGTTCCAGGTCACAGAGGAATTGACAATATGTAGAATTTTGATCCGTCTAAGATTCTCGAGGACTTAAATATGTTTATGGCCTCCAAGACACAGTTGAATACAGATATCATGAACGCGAGGTACATGCTACTAGGATGTCGAGGGCTAACACTCTATTTGGAACCTCCGATTTGGAGGGATTTCAAGATATTAACGGATTTTGAAATCATTTCACCTGTTTGGATAAATAAAGGAAAAATAATATGAAATCCTAATGATTTCAAATTCTGTTTCTTGTTCAAATATTTTCGATTCGAAATAGATAGGATTTGTGAGGATTTTAGGTTTAAACAAAGCGAATTCCGATTTTGTCCTACTTTGGTGGAAAAAGATATTTATCACTCTAACCTCCTTTATTTGCACATCATCAGCCATTTGATTTGTCGTAGCTTTTTCTTTTTTTTTTCCTCTTTTATTCTAATAACTATAAACTGACTCTCCGTACACTTTTTCTTTTGTATCACTATTTGTTATGAGATAGGAAACAATCAAAGAAATGGGCCTCTACAAACCAGAGAGGCTCAACCAAGCAACGACAAAAGGGGAACCAAGCCGATTAGGGCTCGGTCCCGATCCTTGCTCGACACCGAGCAGGGCTCGGCCCCTCTCTCCTGTTGGTTAAGATACCCCGACCCATGAGATCCTACGATCCAACAACAAGGAATCATATGGGCTCACTCATAAGGTTCTGGAACTTTCTGAATATTTATAAATAGAACTACTGGCTAAACCCTAGAGGTAAGCAAACATGCCCTAATTACTTTACTAAGTAATTCTCCTATCGCTGACTTAAGCATCGGAGCCTGTGTGACTAAAGTCACACCGGTTTAGGGTTGTTCGGTTTTGCAGGTATCTAGTCTCGTGATCATCAAGCTTGGTGCATATTTGGCGAGAACCAAAGAGACCAAAATTTCAGCATCAACAATTGGCACCGTTTGTAGGAATGATACAAACCATACGACCAAGCAACATGAATCCCGAAGAAAGTCTACGACGCTCTGATGAGGACTGCCATCCAAGGAGGAGGTTGAACATGGATGCTCCCCTACTAGGAGGAGTTGAGGGCGAGACAAGCCAGCAAAATGATCGACAAAACCTAAAATGTAGAGAGGAGCCGCTCGAGATCCCTAGGGTTGGAATTCCTGAACAACCTGAGGACAAGTTTGTCGCTCTGGAAGAAAAAGTCGAGGGAATGTATCAGCACATGTCCCAACTACTTCAGCAATTGGAACAGCGGGAAGTGAGCCTACCACCCCTCATTAGGGATCCTCGGAAGGGTAAAGCTCCGGTCCTGAGCGAGGTCGAATAGTCAACCAACAATGGCCAGAGCAAGCTGAAGGTAGGAGGAAATAACAGGCGACGAACCCAGATCTTCGACTCGCGGGGTCAACAGCAGGACAGGAGACAGCCAAAGTCCCTGATACCCAACGAGGGCAAGGAACCTTAAGATAAACGAGGTGACCTCTGACTTATCAACCCTGGCAAAGAAAAGCCACGGATCGACCCGAACCATCGGAGAAGTTGTTGAGTCAAAAAGAGAAGGGATTCAGCCTCGAAGAGTTGATAGACCAGGAAGACTCTCCATTCACGGAGGAAATAATGGGAGAGAAGGTTCCTCCAAAGTTTAAGCTCTCGGTTATAAAGCAATACGACAGGTTGACCGAACCAGTGGATCACCTCGACGCCTACCGAGAATGGATGGACATCTATGGGGCAACATAGGTGATCAGATGCCGAGTATTCTTCTTTTCCCTGAGTGGTTCAGCCAGGGTCTGGTTCGACAATTGAAGCGGGGTTCGATTTCAAGTTTTAAAGACCTGGCTAGAGCGTTCGTGACCCAGTTTGTGGGAGGACGAAACCGAAGTCGACCAGCGGCCTACCTCCTGATCATAAAGCAGAGAACGACAAGGAGCCTCAAGGATTATGTGGCTCGGTTTAATGAAGAGAAGCTACAAGTTGAAGGTCTAACTGACGCAATGTCACTACTAGCTTTCATGTCCGGCGTGAAAGATGAGCACCTGACATTCTCGTTTGGAAACAAAACTCTGAGCACCTTTTCAGAAGCGCTAAGCCGAGCCCATAAGTATATGAGTGCTGGGAAATTCTTTCACTCAAAAAGAGAACCCGAGGGAAAGCGTGCCAAGCAAAGTGCCAAAAGAGAAAGGTCAATGGAAAAGCAACACGGGTCGAGATGGGACAGAGTAGAGGCCAAGCGAGATCGAACTAGCCAAAAGGATCCACCCTGAAAGTTTGAGAAATACACTCCGACCATAATCCCATTCGAGCAGGTGTTGATGGAGATTAAAGACTAGAGATTGCTCAGATGGCCGGAAAGGATGAAAAAGCGCCTCCAAACAAAAGAAGTAAGAGGCAATATTGCCTCTTCCACCGAGACACGACCATATCGCGCATGACTCTTTCGACCTCAAGGAAGAAGTGGAAGATCTTATTCGGAGAGGGTACCTCAAAGAATATATAGAAGATCCCAAGGCGACTCTGAACAACGAGAACGACAACAAATCCCCTGCCAGAGAAATACAGACAATATTGAGAGGTCCCACAAAGAGAGAGTCTGGCAAGAAGAGAAAGGCAAGTGTGCGGGAAGCTAGGGCAACATGAAATTTATCATACATTCCTTGCAGGTCAACCCTCCAAAATTGATTTTTAGAAGATGAGACGACCCACCTCTTCCACCCACATAATGATGCACTGGTCATTGTTTTAAAAATAGCCAACACAAAAGTGCTTCGGATCTTAGTAGATGGGGGTAGCTTGGCTGACATCATATCATTGGCAGCTTACAAAGCCATGGATTTGGGAGATGAGATGGCAACGACAACAGACAATGTTCCAAAACATGGAAAGGAATGGAAAGCAATACAGATAACTCGACTCGCTATTACCTTATTCATCATTGTCATCATCCATGTCATCTGTCGCACCACACTCAGCTCTAAAGCGCTCTTGGAGAAAGGAGTAGTTGATATCGGGATGTTCATTGGAGACTTGACAAAGAGACCATGAGACGCCACATTCCGTAGCAGCATTTTGCAAGTTAACATACTCCAGGGTCTTCTTAAACTCTTCAGCAAAAAATTCAGAGTTGGAGAGTTGGGCTTTAGCCTCGTTGAGCTTCCTTTACAAGTCGGCCAACTCAGCCCGAGACCTCCTCCTCTCAGTCTCCAGGTCACGTTGGACATTCTCTATCAAGCTGTTAACCTGGTTCAGAGAAGAAAGAGCCCGATCCAACTCATCCCGAGGAGCATAGTTGCGACGAAGGTGATTAATCTCGTCAACAACCCTACCCGAAAACACAACCAAGCGATTAAAAATTTGCCAAGGCCAAAAACAAGCGTTAGAATATATGCTACTTCAAATACATGAGGATAACTACAGTAGCTGACCTGGTGGAGATCATTGAGATAAGTGTTGATGCTATGCTGGGGATTTGAGTATCCAAAGCTCAATCCGCTAGATGATTCACCAAGTCCTTACCAAAGGTCGAATGCCCTTTCTAGGTAAGCTGCCCCATCAGTTTCAGTTGTGTACAGGCCAGAAAATGGGAAAACTGACGCATGAGAAGAGGACCTCGGGTGACCACGAGAGGAGGATGGGGTAGATACCCCTTGGAGACAAGCAGAACGACAAAGTGGCAAGAGGCACCGAAGGCTGAGCTTGATGCTGAGATGAAGGATCATCCTCCGTCAAATCCGTCACTTCAACATTAGAAGCCCGACTTGATCCAGCTTCAGAGCTTCAAACATGGCACCGACGTTTCCTCTCAAATAGGGAAGTAGCATGCTTTGACATCTCTACAAAGGAAACACTAAGGTGAAAAATCAACTTGGATACAAAATTATGAATAGAGCCTGACAATTACCTGGAGTCTGACGAGGAGGTGCCAAACCAAAATCCACCAAATTTTGCTCCTTCACCAAGTTAAGACCCCACGCTCAGTGTCCGGTAACTGGAGGACAATATTGTAGAAGTTCAGCGCTTCAGCAATAATCTTGCAATTACAAGAAATTGTCAATAAAAGAAAAAGGATTTTCAGAAAACAACATGAAAGGAAGTCCCGATAGAGCTTTGGAATCTACTCACCTAACTCCCTACACTCCGTCGGGACAGAAAAATGCAACCCATTGTCATCACGAGCTAGCCAGTCACCACCAACAAAAAACCATTCATCCTTCCAGTTCTTTACAGAAGAAGGGCTCAGAATTAGGACTTGATTTCGAAATGCAAATTGTCATCGAGGCTATGTTTAAGATAGTAAAGCGACATGAAAGTGGCGGCGGTCAAAGGCTGGTCACCCCCAAGGTAAGACCACAAGATGAAGCAACTGATTAACATGGACCACCCATTAAGAACAATTTGGGAAATAGCCACTTGGTTAAAAGCTAGAAATTTTGGAGAAATAAAGGAAGAGGTAAACAGATACCGAATATGAATATTGCCGCATAAAACACGACCTCTGCAGGGGAAGACCTGTCGATGCTTTCGCTAGGACGTGGAAGCCGGAGACTAACAGAATCTGGGATGCGATATTTTACACGAAGACCACACATCTCTCTCATAATGAGAGTAGAATTATCCAACCACGAAGGTCGATAAGACCCAGTCCTAAAATATGGGTTTGATGACAACTCGTCATCTGAAGTAGTCCATTCAAAATTCAAGCCATTACCGAACGCCATAAAAACGAGAAGACAAAGGAGAGAGTAAGGAAGATTACCTCAGACGAAGAAAATGAGCAAGGATTCGAAGGGAAATCATCGGTTTTTATTGCCTTATAATCGAAAGAGCACGCCTCAGACCGCTGGTGAAAGACTATCAAGCTGAGACCTGCTCGGTCACAAGAAAATCTGAGACCATCTTGGTCACGTGTCTGACTGAGATGTGACGGGTCATTAATTGATGGGACTTATCACCCACGGGTATGACAAAGATGGGACTACACGCCGTGTGATGAGGACGGGTCGGTCACGAGCTGTTGAAGCATTGTTCAAACCAAAGATCATTAATGACAACTTTCTTTTTGAAGAAACCATGGCAAAAATGGTCAAATCCTTGTCCCTGACATTCCGACATCTACAGATATACTCTCAAAATGATGAATCCGAACAAATGGAGAGTACATCATCTTAAGAGTAGGAGGCAACTGTTATGAGATAGGAAACGATCAAAGAAATGAGCCTCTACAAACCGGAGAGGCCCAACCAAGCAACGATGAAGGGGGAACCCTAGACACTGAGTAGGGCTCGACCAATGAGTCGAGCCCATCTTCCCTCCTCTCCTGTTGGTTGAGATGCCCCGGCCTATGAGATCCTACGATCCAACAACAAGGAATCATATGGGCTCACCCAGAAGGTTCTGGAACTTTCTGAATACTTATAAATAAAACTACTAGCTAAACCCTAGAGGTAAGCAGACATGCCCTAATTACTTTACCGAGTAATTCTCCCATCGTTGACTTACGCATCGGAGCCTGTGTGACTGAAGTCACACTGGTTTAGGGTTGTTCGATTTTGCAAGTATCCGGTCCTATGATCATCAAGCTTGGTGCATATTTGGCAAGGAGACCAAAATCTCAGCATCAACACCATTCAAATAAACTAATATTAATTTTTTATTTTATTTTTGGTGTATTTAATTTTTCTTATATTTCAATATGTTTAATTTCAATGATGTAGAATCATTTTGGTTCCAAACGCAATTAAGAATTCGAAATCATTTCCATCATTTAAAATCCTGGAATCGAAATTATTTCCTACCAATTCCTGATGCCAACAGAGCGTAAAGGATCTTAGCCATTGGGTCAACTTAACCACTTGGACTTCTCTATTCATAGTTGGAAGTAAAAAAAAAAACGTGATGTAAGTTGGGGAGAATTTGTATGCTTAGTGACTTAGTAGAGTTGTGGTGTTGCTTAGAGAGAATTTGTAAGGTAGTGGTCTAATTAGCGAGTTAGTGGTCGGTTATTACTTTTCTTATAAATACTTGTAACAATTCTCAATTCAATTAATAGAAAGTTCTTCCTTTGTACAATTTCTCTCTTGATTTCACTCTATTGTTCTCTTTGTTTTTGTTATATGGTATCAGTGCATCCAAGTTCTTTACCTTGCATTTGTGTTGGATTTTAGTGCTCAATGAAGATGAATAGTGGAAGAAGTGTTTATGTAGACAAGATTACCATAGCTATTCAAGCGCTTTTCTACTAGGGCAAGATTTGTGAGATCTTATCTCTAGTGAAGATAGTGTAATTGCATATGATACTCCACAAAATGTTAAGGTATGAAGGAAGTGAAAGATTAAATGTGGCAAGACTTTTATCTGCTTTGCGAACTTCTCTTGGCAATGAATATATCGAGCACGTTCGTTATGTAGACTCTTCAAAACAAGTGTGTGATGCACTTGAAAGGTTCTTTGCTTATAAGAATACAATGAGATTGCAATATTTGGAGAATGAATTTGCTAGAAAAACTTAATGTAATTTGTCTGTTTCAAAATAAATTCTGAAAATTAAAACTTTGTGTTATAAAATTTCGGAATTGGACAAAGAGAAGCCCACTAGTGATGCTTGTTTTCATCGATATCTCATTTGTGAACTATGAAAGGAGTTTACGTCGTTTATTTCTTTGATACAAGGTGCCTAAATCAACCTTCTATCACTGAATTAAGTCTCGGCAAAACAAATGTTTGATGACAACAAGTAGTAGTCTTCCCCTGAGGTAGGAGATATTCTTTATACAAGAGATAAAATAGAAAGAAATTATGTTTCCCAATATTTTTCAAATGATAGCAAGCATTTTAGAAATAAAAGGTAGTCCAAAGGTAAATCAAAATGATGTTTTACGTGTGAAAAGCGGGAATATATCAAATATAATTTTCAGGTGAAGGTGGTATGTACTCGATGTAGGAAACCAAACCATATTAAACAAAATTGTCTAGTGAATCTTAAAGGATTAGAAACAAATACTGTATAAGAAAATAACAAGCCTAGCAACTCAATCAGGAACCTTTTTTTTTATCCATTGAAGCTATATAATTTGTTAAAATTCTGCTAAGAATGACCAACATAACCATTTTGAAACTGTACGAGCTAAAATAAACCAAAGTTTAAATTATAGAGATCAAAATGGATAAAAGCTTAGATAAAAAAAATAAATAAAAGAAATATAAAAGAAAATTATGTTGCATACAATGACCAAAGTGGTCACTTCGAGCCTGTTTGATAACATTCTTACTTTTTATTTTTCGTTTCCAATTTTTCATTTCCAATTTTATTAAGAAATCTATGCGATTAACAAGTTTATTATTTCTGGTTCCCATTTTCAATTTTTTTCCAACATAATAAAAATATTATTTATCATTCTTGATTTATAAAATACCTAATAAATATTAAAAAGTACCAATAACTTAAAAATTTTGAATATTTAATTGAAAAAAATTGATTTTCATATAAATTCTTTACTTTTTGAATTTGAAAATAAATGGTTAGCTTATTTTTTCAATAAAACAGTAAACAAAAAATGGTAAATTATATTTACCTTTATTAAAAAAAATGAGAGAAAACAAGAAACAAAAAGACGTTATCAAATAGGTGGTTCATTTTCTTATTTGTTACTCCTGTATCTAATTTTTTTTCTCAAAAGATAAATAAAAGCATTATTCTATTATTTTTTATTTCTAAAACACAATAAAAAATATCAAAAAATAAATATAGCATAAAATTTTTTTAATATTTAATTTAAAATGTTAATTTTTATGCAAAACTTTTACTTTAATTTAAAAATTTAGAAAATGAGAAACGAGTAGTTACCCAACATTTTTCTATTTCTTGTTTCAATAAAAAGAAAAATAAAAAAACAAAACAGACCCGTATCTATCCCTTTTTTACCATTACCTCTTCAATATATCATTTTTTCCCTCTATACAGAGCAACTTTGCATGAAAAAAATCAGTACAGTGATACAGATTTCATATGAGGAATATACATATAAATTTGGGGATACATTGGTATCCACTCATCATTTTCATGTCTAATTACAGACCACTCACAAAAATCCATACTTCAGTTCACTTAATAACTCACTCAGACATCAAACTTCTATCATAAATATATGATATGAAAAGCCACACAAACAAATAGCAAAAGAAGATGATTACTTTTTCTTTCTTTTTGGAATTTTTCAAGAAACTTGCTCACATACTTCAAAGCTTCCTGGGTTGATAGTAATGCTCTTTGTACAGTTATCAGTCTTATAAATCCCCACAAGCCTGTCTGCCAACTCAAACATATTGTTTCTCAAGCTGTAGACATTATTATAAAAGGTAAAAATCAATCATAGATAACATTTATGTGGTTAAATATAACTAGAAACTTGGAAAAAATCCAGTTGGTGAGTTCATCAAACCTTATAATGATGAACTGTGCATCCTTGGTTCTGTCCTTCACATAATGGCCAACAATAGACACATTTTTGAAATCTACAGCCACGACAACCACCACCATAAGTAAATGAAGCAGAAAGGTAGAATAAGAAGATCTTGATTATTTCGATGGAGTTATCTAAGTTTTCAGTAAAGGTACCCAAAGCAGCATCGATTTCATCCATCACATAGAGCGGAGTCGGCTTGTAGTGGTGAAGTGCAAAAACGAGAGCTAAAGAGCTCAAAGTCTGGAAGAGGCAGCAAGTCCATCAAAATTTCATCATATATCTCATTGATGAATATTTAAAGGTACGATGACTGTATTTCAAGATAATTAAAAAGCAGCCAACCTTTTCGCCACCAGACAAGTTAGCGATATTCTTCCAGCTCTTTTTTGGTGGTCTGACACTGAAAACAACACCTTCAGAGAAAGGATCTAAAGAATCCACCAGCTCGAGTTCTGCATCGCCTCCGAGTGTGATCATCTGTCAAAGATCAGCAAGTATATCAAAGCTTACTACTTAGAAATCCCACTTGCACCAAAGGATAATGGGAGAGGGATCTATCTGGATGAGAAAGGTCATTAGAAGGTAATTGTGGAAGCCCTCACTCAAGGACACAAATCTACCACCTATAGAACAGATCTTGTTCAAATAAAGTCAAAAAAAAAAAAACCCTCATTTCGGCTGGATATGTATGGAAGAACATAAAATAAGTTCAGACTTAACCAACTGTCTAAAGCAAGAAAGCAGATCATCAACATTTCAAGTGGGATTGAAGTGTGAAGCCCAGTTTAAGAAAACCCAGTCGGTGAGAAATCATTCAGTTTCATACAAAATTGTGAGAGTGCTATAAATGTACAATGAATGACAACTGACAGGAGAAAGGATGAGTTTAGGATGAGAACCTGATACATTTCCTTTAACTTCAAAGATATAGCATTAAATCCTGACATGAACTCGTCCAACCTAAGAGTATCATGAGCAGATAATTAGGAAGCAAGAACCTAAAAAGGAATAGTGAAAAAAAATGAAATACGTAAAAAGAGAAGAAAATTCTATTTGCCTTTTTTTCCTCCATTCATCATACTGCTTCTTCATATCATCGCGCTGCTGAGTGAATGTATTAAGATCCTCAACTCTTTCATTATAGACTTCCACTTTCTTTCGATATCTATTGAAGGATGACACTTAAGCAAAAGAAGCAAGAGAAGTATCAATATATTCAGAAAACTCAAAATGAGTAGTCTTACTCTGTGATTGAATCAAGATTTGGATTCATTTCTTTTAGCTGTGCTTCCAACAGCGTTACCATTTCAAGAGCCCTTTTCAGGTCACAACACTCAACAATGTCTTCTGCAAGAGTTGCTTGAAGCTTATCGGGGTCAACCATATCTTTATGAATTCTGCCACAAAATATGCAATACAAATGTTTCATCCCAGAAAAAAAATTGGTACTCTTAAAGTGTTCTTTATCTTTCAGAGGTTACATACTGCTCCATATGCTTTGCTAAAGCAGTCTGTAGATCATCAAGCTTCGCTCTGTAACCCTTCTCTTTCAACTCTAATTCTTTGTACAACTTTTTCAAATCTTGTAGTTTGTAGTCTGCGTCAACCTATGTAACAAACAACCTGTTACTATCTTGATTCTCAATCTAAGATGATGCAAATAAAGAATGCAACCATGGGCTTATAGGAGCACACCTCTGATGCCCTGAGTTCATCCATGATCTTCTTCACTTTATTATAGTTAGATTTGGATGTGTCACAGAGTTCATTTTGCTGATCAATTAGCTGCATATGAAAAGTACAAAATTCTTCAGAAAGAGACTAAAATTGCATGAAAAGGAATAAGTGAACAATTAACCTTTTCTGTCTCTTTATAACTTTCATGAACTGCAAATGCTTTCACTTCAATTTCTTTGAATTTTCCCTGCAAATTCTTTTTCTCTTCCTCAAGCCGTTCCTTCTCTTTTTTTGAATCTTCAATAGCCTTTGTCAACTTCTTTATTGTTTTTTGGCCTGTTTCTATCTGAACTTTATGGCGATTGATATCTGTTCTGGTTTTGTCAATGTCCTACAAGGAAACAGAACATCAATCTCTGACAAATAATTTGGTTATCTGGATGTTGCAAGGTAATACATGTACTTACAGATTGAATCTTATTCACTTTGAACTTTTGAGATTTCAATCTTTCACCACCAGCATTTTCTATCTGACTTTGAAGCTCTAAAGCCTAAAATAGGGGAAGCACGTCAGTAAACTAAAAATCAAAATCATGCAGCAATTTTGAACAAACTGAAATAAATAGTTCATGTACAAGCTTCACAGCACTGAAACATACAGATGTTCAACAATGAGAGAAATAAGTACGTACAATAAATCAAATGCTATAGCACTTGACCAAAAGGGCATCGAGTAAGTTAGTAAGCACTTGACCAGAAGGGCATCGAGTGAGTTAGTAATCTCAAAAGAAAAAGGCTCCTAGCATACCTTCTCTTTTAGCTTTTTGGAGCCTAGCACAAGTCTATCAATCTCAGTCTCCTCTTCCAAAATAATACTCCTCAGCTCCTGCAATCGATTGAGCTCATCATCTTTTGGTTTTGATGCAGCCTCAAGGGAACCTAGTTGCTTTTCAAGATAGCTATGTTGTGAAGTCAAACTGTCAATCTGTGTACACAATTAAAAGCATAAAAATAACACGCATCAAAATAACGTAATTATATTTATCCAAAGACAAATAAGTGAGGAGGCAATCAGTGAAACTACCTCCTGTTGGCTTTTTGCTAATAACATCTCTAATTGTGCAACTTCTTTTTCTGAAACTTGGTGACGTTGCGCAGCATCGGCAATTCTTCGACGGATTTTGTTCAGTGCATCAACCATTTCGGAGAGCTCTTTCTCAGCATTTGCAAATGTTTCTCTTGATACGCTGGCAGATCGAATTGATGTACCCATCTTACCACCCCGAGGCATACCTCCCCCACCACTCATGGTTCCAGATTTTTCCAACAGGGCACCATCAAGAGTTACAACACGCAAAAACTCTCTATTACCACCATATGCTATTCGTGTTGCCTGAGTAGAATGAAGAAACATGAAACCTCCTCACTAGAACTCAAATAAGCTTTAATAAGCAATTACTGTAGCCACAGAATTTTTTCCCAATTCCAATTATTTGTTCCGTAGAATGATTAAAACCTTAATTACTTCTCCAGAAGAATGAAATAGCTTTTCATCGCCTTTGTAATACTTTCTGACGTGAATGAAATGTTGTTTATTTATCAAAAAAAAAAAAAATTATAATAATACGATGGACAGGATGCAACAATGTCACCCAAAAGATCATTGCATGTAGAACTATGTCTCAGGAGTAACTAAATAAACAAATAATGAAGTGGTTACTATTTTCATGCGCCAAATGTTGTTCCTTCATCACTTAGTTCTAGAAAGTACTTCTGGTGATGGCATAATATGTCAAGTTGAAGCTAGAGAGATTATTGGGAATTTACTTTATCCATTGGGCATCCAAACTCCAAATAGTTACAAATATATCAGATAGATTATAGAAGATTCAGACATTTAGTAAAAAAGTCTGCAGCACACTGCAACAGTTACAATATCTATTGTACACTTACCAGCTCCAATAAATTTTCTTTCTGAACATGTGCATTATCCTTAACGACATAAAAAGGTTTGTACCATAAAAGGACTAAGAACCAACCTGCTCCAGATCCTTAGCGACGACCGTATTTCCCAACGCAGCATAGAAGGCAAGTTTCATCCTATCATCCTGTACCTTAATTAAATCAAAAAGGCGAGGAACCCCCTCAGGAGTGCTAACCTTTGCCTTCATCTTTGGCAAATGATCGACCTGCTTTTCCTGCATGAGGAAATAAAAGATGAGTCATGAAGTGTTGATTATTTCATGAATATTACCAACCAAAAATACCACATAATTACTGATCTCAAGCCTTCAGTAAAAAGCCAAAGCACAAAAATTTCATTAATTCCCCGAGATGATGATCCTTTCCTATTCATTGATTTGGAAATGTGTAGTAAATGACTTCAAATTCTAATTGTAAAACAAGTGATCTAGTACAATTTATGAAATAAAATATCAAGTACAGGAGGATCTTGACAGCCAATACTTCACTTCCATGTAGCTTCCAGTTGTGAACAGGCATAAAATTTAAAAGTGAAGTTTTTCTCACGTTCATCAAATTACCAATAATATAATTCTTAAATAAGTTCATTCCTCAAGAGTGAAAAGAGGATGAGACCAATTATCTCTTAGAAGAATAAAATTCTGTACATAACTATGATAAGCATGTAGTACCAATATCATGAAAGTTGCAACACCAAGATTTTCCTTCCGTAGTAATTCAACGCAGGCTTGTGCTGCACCAGATGTTTCTACCACAATATAATCAAGTCCAGGGCAAGCCGTTGATATCGCAACATCATACTTTGCTGCAAATACGATATTAGTAAAACAAATTAGCAAATATCTGGAAATGAAAAGACTAAATCTACTGGGTAAAGTAAACACATTCTGATAAAATCTTATCTAATGCTACTTGAATACAGAATGAACTATGTTATACATAAAATTTAATAGGCACAGAAAGCGCATAAAAAGAAGAAGCTTGACAATCTTTCAGAGTATTTTTATAGTTATAAAACGCAGGCTTGTGTTGCACATTTAATATTTATAGCTTATATTATATGCCTAGAATTGCATTATGGTTTTTAAAAGCCTAGAAAGGGAAAATTTCAAGGTATGGAAAAACTTGGATCAAGATAATGGTGCCTGCAATATAGAAAACTCACCATCAATAGCACCTAGATCACCCATTCGGCCATATATTCCCTCAATCTGATTGGATTCCTTTGCCTTCAAGATTGCTTTAAGGACAGATCCCTGACTTTTCTCTGAATCCATAACAGACTTAAGTTCTGCAACCTTCTGCCTAGAAGCCTGTTCTAGAGGAATTAATCTTTCTTGTTCCTTGATGCACTCCTGAAACGATAGTGAAGCACTTTCACCATTTACCCATAGCATAGAAGAAAATGCTAGAAATTTTTCTTCTTGAAACACGTACTTGTTCTTCTTTTTGAGCTTCCAGGGTTTCCAGTTTTCTCTTTTTAAGCTCATTTTTAATATTTTCAACGTTTGAAGACTTTTCTTCTTTGCTTTTCAGTATGTTATCCATCTGCTTGCGAGCATCATCAAAAGCTGCACGATCACCTTCATGCTGAAACAATCACCGTAGTTTCAAACAACAAGATGGAATAACTCCACATCTACTAGAAGATATTCCCACTGTCTGATTACTGTAAAAAGTAGTATTTCACCATAGAATGACTCTCGTTAATTACTAATTATTATGTCCGTTCTGTTCTGAGAGTAAGCGAGATAGTAAATGATACGGAAAAAAAAATTGCAGCACTTAGTTATAATCTAAAGCACCATATGAAAATGGAATGAACATATGAAAAATCAACTTCAGTTTGAGAAACTTTCTGTAAATGTGTAGGCCTCACTGTGAAGGAGTAATTGTGATTCAAAAGAAAGTCGTGGTGTATAATTATTACTTTGTAGTCCAAGATGTGCACAAGAAATAATTTTACCTTCTCACTCAATAGTTTGCTCTCAGTACACGCGACTTCAAGTTTTCCCTTGTGCTCAATCAGTTGCTTTTCCCAAGGTTCCAATTCAACACGAACTTTTCCTAGCTCTGACCGGTACCTCTCAGTTTCAACTAAGAGCAAACAAAATAAAGAAAGAAACAAATTACAAAAATGTCAATTTCAAATTTACTAACAAAATTTCTTGACCTCTATAAAGTTCTGCTAGTACAAAAAAATAAAAAATAAAAAATAAAAGACTTTGAGGCCAAAATTCAATATAACAGAGATAAAGGTCAGAAGACAGAAAATTAAGAAACAAAAGTAAAAACAAAGATTTTGAAAACTTATAATCAATTGATGGGAAATAATGTGACCATGATTAAGAATCAAACACAAGGAACTTCTCACTACCATCATGCCATGCAAAATGCCTTAATCATTTTCTCAAACAGAACTCTTCTTTTACAAAGAAATGGAAGAGTTACATGACGGTCCCTTGGCTAAAAAATAGAAAGTTATATCCCAGAAAATAAATTAATTAACAAAACTTCAGTATTTGAGGGTCATCAATGATTCACAACACCCTTTTACTCCTTTTATGGAGGATGTTCCCTTGGAACTTAAATTAGTCAAATCTTATTAAATTAATATAAAAATCATCAGTGATTGAATTCTAGTAATCATAAAAAAATTTAACAATATTAGCTCTTGCTAACATATGAAATCAATAGAAATTTTCTAGGATCTAAAACATTTACTGAAAAAATTGAACTACCTTTCGAATTCTCTTGAATCTCCTCCAAGATCTTCTCCTCATCTGAGAGAAGTTTTTGGAATTGTGGAATACTTTCCTCAAGCTTCGGAATCAAGCTTGTAGATTCTTCACACTCCTTTCTTAGGTCATCTATTTTTGTAGAATCCTGTAATAAAAGACAAAATATGAGATTTATGCACATGCTGGATACAAATTGGTCATTTTTCCACACCTTGTCAAACTTATCATCGAGTTTCTTAATCTTCTGCTTTAAGTGCTTCAAGTCCTCCCGATGTTTAACATCCTGACGTTCAAAGTCCTTAAATTTTTCCTTAGACTTTCGCAACTCATTATCAAGTTCCTGGATACACAAGTACAAATTATGGGTATAAATTGACACATATAAGCAGATTCTCATTATGAAATCAGGTCAAACAAAAAGAAATATCTTCAACAACATTGGAAGAAACTGAAATGAACCTCTTTGCTTTTAATATTTTTTTCATGCACAGCTTCAAGCTCCTTCAACTCCTTGCTAGTTTCACGAATTTTACCCCTAGAACAACACATTTAAATTGCATTAGCATACAGTATGGACATTTCTAGTCTAACCAGTATATGGTTTCATAAGTTAGAAGAAGAAAAGGCATTTATCACCAGCTTAAATTTTTTATTTCATTCTACTGGTGAAGAATCGGTGAAATTAATACCTCATAAATCAAATTTAAAAATTGCTCATGAACCAACCAACTTATAATCAAACAAAAAAATCACCCAAAATCAAGCTAACAAAAGCTCAAACCCAACTATGAAAACATTTGACCTAGTCAAGTGAAAAGTGCCTAAACTCAACATCAAAAATGCCCAACTCCAGTGAAAAACATTCAACGTAGCAAGAGTGTTTAAAAAGTACACTTTGGAACACGCCTAGGCACACTTCCCACAAAATTCCCCAAGGCCACTTCAATTCCCAAACACTCAGTTCTCTAAACAGTTTCATACAAAAATTATAATTACTTAAATCTTATGTTATGTTATTATTCATAGTATTCATATACAAATTTTATTTATATTTTTCTACAATGTGTCACAAAATAAAGCCTTTTCAACCTATGTTTTTTATTTCTAAATAATGTTTTACAAAAAAATTAAGAAATATCCAAAAAAACTCTCATTTCTTTAAAAAAAAAAAAAAATCTTATGAAGCTCTAGTTTCTTACATTGTTCTTAATCTTATTATTCATAATACTATGTTTTTTATTTATAAAAAGATAATTACATTTTTCTGTGTACCCACCAAAACAAAACAGCACAAAAATATTGTTTCCGTTTCGTGCTTAAGCTCAAAAAGCTATTCCACTTTGTTCGCTTCGTGTTTTGAAAGATGCAGAACACAACCAAAAGAGTCAATACCTCCAAAGTAGCCTCATCTAGCTACATGAGCATCAATAGCTGGCCATAAATCTTTGGAAAACAAACCATAAAAACTCAACTAATGGAAGCCATTAATTTTGTTCAAGTTGAAATTTCAATTTAATGAAATTAAACTTTAAGGTTAAATTTGACATGCTCGACTAAAGGTAAAATTTGAATTTTTTAGCAAAGATTGATGGAAGAAAGAAGGGAGAAAAATAAAAAGAGGTAAAGGAAGAACCTCTCAGTTTCCAGATTTACTTCTAAGGTGGACACTTTCTCTTGCAGTTCAGTCATTCTCTTTGTGGTATCTTCATGGGCCAGTTTAGAGGCTTTCTCTCGCCACTTTAATAGGGATAATTCTTTCAGCATGTAGGCTTCTGCTTCGTTCTTCACATCCTGTTATGTGTAGATGTAATAACTGTTTCATTTATATATTAGTAAATTGTCTTTAATACATAAAAAGGATACTCTACCTCCAAGCCATTTCTTTCCTTCTCAGCTAACTTAACCATTTGTACCACACCAGAACGTTTCTCATTGAGGGACTCTAGCCTGCAGGATCAATTACAAACGATCTCTAGAATGGCAGTGATTATTATATAGATCGTACCAATCCTTTGGTCTTGAGTTTTCGAAAACTTCCAAAATTAGTTGTTTGCACATGTATTGCACCTGATTTATGTTTTTTTTTTAATTTAGTTAAATCTTACGTAATGAAAAAGAGTTGTAACATTGCTTTTGACGTTTAATTTTATTAAAATAAGATTTCGTATGAATATAATATTTAATAGTAAAAGAATAATGAAAAATATTTATCCTAGGGAAGTTATTTTAGTCAAGTAAAAAAGCATATGCACTTCACTCATTAAGATAACAGACTTAAAACATACTTAATTGTCCAATATTTGGGGGAAATATAGCATAAACACTCTCCTAACTCCATCCTTAAAAGAATAAACAATTGTCTTTGAAATTAGATTTTTTTATTCCTCTATCCTTAAAGAGTAACATAAACATAAATCAGTTCCTCTTATTCATCCTTAAAAGAATAAAGAATTGTCTTTGAAATTAGATTGTTTGGTGAACTTTTTTATTCTATATATAGTTTTGATAGTACTTTGATGAAGTAAATAACAAAATACTCATTAACTGGAAAAGTCATTGAGTGACCTTTGTTCATGCCTTACTTTTTCTAACTCTTAACATTTTGATCATCAAAAATCACTTCTGTAATTGTATTGAAATTTTAGCTTTAGAAATTATTTTGTCCCTTCAACTTCCAACTTTTTTCACCCAAACGTGCACAATGGGACGTTATAGACATGAATTGAGCTGAAAATTATAAGCTATAGAGTAACTTCAGCATTAGATATAATGTATAGTCTAATCAAAATTTGGATGTAAAGTATGGTTATTTGTTCACTAACTTGGTTGTTTAGTAATGTTGCTAAAAGAAATTGTTGCATAAGAAAATATTAAAAGTTTGTTTAATATTGTAAATATCCCATTTTTAAAAGCAAGATTCAAATGAAAAATAACAGTCATATTATCGAAGTAATTTTATTTTTCCCAAAAGATAAAACTTATTGTAGTATTTTTTATTAATAAATAAAATTTTATTTTGTTATTACATATTTTCATGATTATTATATTATTAATTATGGTTTTGATAGTTTGTGTTTTTCCATGTTTTTTCTTTCACTAATAAAGTTTAGAATTATCATATCATTAATTGGCTATATAATTCTAATCACTAATCAGGACTTAAAAGGGTTGAAGGGAAAAACTTCTGATTTCCTTTTAAACCTCTCTTATTTTTTATGAATTCTATAATGAACTTCACTTTGATTTAAACACTAAATAATTATCAACTATTAGTGATCTTTTCTACATAGGTATGAAAGAACTAGCAAAGTCATTCTTCTTTAAACATAAAATGACATTAAATAAAATTCTAGGCAAAAGAAAGTTTAAAAAGAAAAAACCAGTATTGAGGATCCAGTTTTTCTTTCCATGAAACTAGATTTTGAGGCCAATAATTTGCGTATCTATTTCTGATGGTTAATCTTCCTAAGAACATCAACAGCAAAAATCTCACAGAATAATGGCATACTGTGCAGAACTTTCGGAAGTCCTACAGAAAAATAATAAGAAACAATCCACCAAAATAAAATTTCAGAAAATCACTTACTGCTTATTTGATTCATCAATCATTTCAACATATTTGATAGTTCCGATTATATCCTCCAGATATTCAAGAAACCCCTCATCGTGAGGTCCTTGAGCTTTCGGCTTCATCAGTGAAATCTGCTCGACTTCACCCTGATAAAACCAAAGATATATCACATTTCATATAAATTCTCCACTAAAACACCACCAATGCAATCGAACTAACCTGAAGGATCAAAAAACGATTGTTATCCAAGTCAACTCCTTTACCCTTCAACTTTTTGGTAACTTCAGTGAAATTACTTGTGCGATCATTAATGTAATACTTAGAAGAGTTATCACGGAAGGCAGCCCGGGTAATAACAAAGTCAGTTCCGGGAACAGCTTCATATGCTCCATCATCCTGCAGTTAGTCAACAGCACAAATCAAAATGATTGTCCATTCTCAAAAAAAGAACAAAACATTTTAAGAACATGCAAGTCATTAAATAGTTTAAAATCAATTGTCAATCATAAATTACCAGATCAACTATTTCCTGGAAGTGAACTGAAACACTTGCACGCTCTAAATTCTGATGATTGGTGGAATTATGAATAAGCTCAGAGACTTTGTTGAGTCGCATCTGCACGCCATTTATGCAATTAGAAACAACTAGGAGAATCTAACAATTCATATTTTCCATTTAATGATTGCACCATTATTATGTTGTGTATTTTGCAGTGTGTATACATGTAAAAATGGTATAGGTCGTAGATAATTATTCCGTTTCTCCTCTCTATTTACTTTATTTATGTAGCAGTAGAAATCGGCACATTTCATTGCACTTTCCTGTTTCACCTTCATCTTGCTCTCAATAACTAAAATCTTATTTGGTATGAAAAATGTTAGACTCATGAAGTTTGATAAAAGGTAGATGGTTTTCTGTTACGAACCACAGCTCAACCAGTTGAGTTTATTTCAACAAGGGAAACACAAGGCCCATGGTCTATCAAGGTTATGATGCGTCGATCACCACAAACCAATCCCGTTTGGGATGCTTACATGGGTTTACAGAGCGTGGAGTATGCTTAAAAAGCTCTAGAGAGTAGCCAACACAGCCGAGTAAATCAACTTAGAAGCATCTTGCAGATTACTAGGCAAAACCACCCCAAAACGAGTGATTACCTCTCTCTATAATGAAGCAATTGGCTGGGAGCCTTCTTTTACAAGTATGCCAGTTAATGAGAGTTACATGATTTTAGAGACACTAGAGAGCACCAGAGCTAAATGGTGAATAGTGTATGTTGTTTGTAATATCAATGGAAAAGAGACTGTTACATACACGACCTGTTAATGCGAGTTGCTCGCAACTTTAATCACTTTTCAGAACTCCCTCATCCAACTGTCAAAAAGAAATAGTCTTTTCCAACATATTTGTAAACTCAGTCTTCAACAAGTCTAAGAACCAAGGAACCAATGAACAGCGTCAAAATCAAGGAAGGGCACAGGATAAATCAAAACTCCAATGCATAGAGAGGAATTGGAAGTCCAAGAGGCCGTGGAGGTAGAGAAAGCAATGGACAGAGAGGCAACAATTCAAGACCAACCTGGCAGGTAAATGGAAGGTTTGGCCACTACGTTGCTTTTTGTTATTTTCGAACCCCCCCTCCTCCCCCAAGAAGAAAGCAATAAGTCCTCTGCTTGATTTGCAGTCCTCAAGGATTTGCAACTTTAAAATCAGACAATTCACTTTTCTTTTTCAGGCATGAAAATCTGACAGTTTTCCTAACAATCTATGTAAACTACATTATGGCGAAAATAATTGATACAAATTGACAGGTTTTAACAGACAAAAATGGGATGCACCTCAGCCAAAGAAAATACATCATTATTTACTACAAAGGTTGGAGCTTTAACACCTTAAGCCATTCTCCACTTCAGCTGTTCTTGGGAAGTTTATATTCATGAGCTCCCTAGACAGTCCTACAGAGTACAGAAGCCTTAATGGCACACTCCACTACCTTACCAATACCATACCAGAACTCCCCTTCATAATATACATATAAAATCAATTTTTAAAAAAGCCAAACATTGTACATTGATCCTAATTAGGCTTGTAGCACAAGAAAAAGTTAATTGCTACAAACGCAAGTAATAAGTGAGGTACGCCTGACATCATTCCTTTTGGTATATGGTCTATTTAGATAGCAATTCAAATTGGCTCATTTCATCGAGCTTTCCCGTTCCACCTTCATCTTTCTCTCAGTACCTAAAATCTCATCAGAAACCCGGGAAATTATTCCGGTTGCTTTTACCACAGCCAGAAATACTTTTATATCGATTTTGTGTAAATGGCATGCAATGTTCTGTAACAATAAATCATTACAACGTGCAGGGAATAGACTTAGCGGACCTGTTTAGCTCGCTTTCCGAAGACAAATAACATTGCATCAATTACGTTACTTTTCCCACTGCCATTCGGTCCAACCACAGCAGAAAAACTCTGAAACCAGAAAATGTAAAAAAAAAAATACAAAAACAAAGGAAAATTAGAAGGCAATTACAGCGTCTTTTCGCTAACTAAGAAAAAAAAAAAGTTCCCCAACACCATTTCCGCCATTCTCAGCAGCAAAAGAACAAAACCCTAGGTTTGAGTTGGTAGCTAACCTTGTGGAAGGGCCCAACGCGTTGTTCACCAGCGTAAGATTTGAAGTTCCTCAACACCATTTCCTTAATGAAGAGCCTCGGACCTCTCGATCTTCCACCGAAAGAATCAACAGGCTCCGCCATCGTCTCATCCAGCGGTTGGCTACCCATTTCGGAAGAAGCTCTACGGTTAACCAGAAGTGAAATGGAAACGAAATTCACAGACCTGGGAGAGGAAACTCTCGAGAATTAAGAATTTCCGCGGGTTCAGGACAGAGGAACACACAGCAAGGCTCTGGTCTTCCTCTGCTCCACAGAATACAAATACAAATGTTTGAATGAGAAATTGTTTAACAGAAAACTCGAAGTATGGTAGATTAGGCGGGAAAACGGAAAATGGCCGTGAGTTTCAAAAGCAAATATGGGCCGTTAATCCAGGCCCATATTAAAAAACGGTCCGATCCAGAGAGAAGGTGTGGTCGAGAACAGAGCCATTGGAGAAAAGGAGAATTAGTTTTAGAACTTTTGTTCCAAAACAATGAATTATTTTTTAAATAATTTCCCACAAAAAAAAAAAAAGAAAAAAACTTCTTGTTCTTTAATTTTTTTCCCCTTCTAAACAAAGGAACTGAGAGCAAGTCAAGGGTTCAAATTAAATGTCTTTATGAGTCTTAATGTTTTAATATTTATTTATTAAAACTATTATTTACAAATTTATAATTTAGAAAGAGTATGTTCATTTTCCTAAATAATCAAGATCATCTGTGAAAATCCCACTGATAGAAAGCAAAAAGAATCACTTTTAAAAACAATTTTATCCACGGATATTTTCACCAATACAAATAAGGTTAAATTACAAAATTGGTCATTATGATTTAAGCTGAGCCTTCATTTCATTTCTATAGTTCTAAAAGTTTCAATTTAGTCTCTATAGTTTGAGTTTAGTTTCAATTTGGTCCTATAGAATTAGAAATTTCAATTTGATCTGTATGATTTGGTTGAATCTGCAACTTTCTTTACATGGCTAGTGCCCGTTAGATAACTATTTCGTTTTTGCTTTCCTATTTTCTTGTTTTTTAAAATTAAACTTACAAATACTACTGGAACATACGTGTTTCTTTCTTTTGGTATGTACTTTTTGAAAGTGTTTCTTACGGAAGTAGTTTTCAAAAATCTATTATAAACAAAAACGACAAACGACAAACGACAAACGAAATGGTTATCAAACAAGGTTTAAATTTTTTGCTCGTCAACGGATGATAACACGTTTTTGCAAATTGGGGAGTTGGCAGATATAGCAGTTGGCTCAGCTGTATGTATCACATCTATCTTTGTAGGATATGACACTTACTAGTACAATATACGTGTATTAGATACTAATTATACAAATTGAATACGACATTTATTAGGTCAAAAATAAATAGACATAAATAATAATATAGGTCAAAAATAATAAATTTTCATGTTAAAATATATATATATATATATATCGAAACTTGTTTCTTTAAGCATGTAAATGCATAAGTTTTATCGGTTTTAGATTTCCTTCTCGTATAGAATCTCATAACTTGTATATTTATAGAATCTCATAACTTGTATCAACCATATGTTTAGGCGTCTATCAAGTGGGTCGATGAACCCTACAAGGTCAATAGGTCTGCAATTGCAAGTTCACATTATGGAGGGATTTTGGTGTACTTGGTCGGACTAGTTGTAGGGACGCTTTTGAAGGCATGGTCATATAATTTCATACAAGCGAGGTAAAAGCACGAGCATCTACTTTCTCCACATTGACATTCACCCGGACTGCGACAAAGTTTGGATGATGAGGGATGTCCATGAGTGAGATCCTTCCAAAAATCAGTTCAATCATTTAGTTTCTTGTATGAAAGGTGTATGTTGAAATTTAAGTTGTATGTTAGAGCTTTTTTTTAGTTTTGTTTAATTAAGGTTAGATTTAATTTCTTCTTTTTTGTTTTTACTTTAAACATTCACGATGGGTGCTTCTTTTTTCAATTTTTTATTTTTAAGAGGATGAATATTGAAAAAGAGATATTTATTTTTGTTATTATAAAGTGTGAACAGTGATATGAGCTTTGTTATAATTGGAGCTTTGTATAATTATCAATTATAAATTGATTAAGAAGTTCACTCTCTTAATACTAAGAGTAAATCCCACTGGTCAATATGAAGGGGAAAAATTAAATAAGGCTAGAATTTTATCAATTATATATGTTGGATTATCCAATTTTAAATAATATTGATCCTCTACCATTGAGGAACAAATCCAACATTAAATCAAATTAGACAATAATGAATAGGAAATGCTGATGTAGTTAGGATTTTATTTCGAGTCACATAGGAATTGACAATATGTAGAATTTTGATCCACCTAAGATTCTTAAGTACGTACTGACGATGCATCTGTGATTTATGGTCTTTAGGGTACAGTTGAATGTGGATATCATGAACATGAGGTGCAAGATACCAAGGGTGTCAAGGAACACAACGAGGTTGAAGTATTTGGAGAATGAATTTGCTAAAACAACTTAAGATAAATTGTTAGTTTCAGAATAAATTCTGAAAATTAGAACTTTGCGTTCTAAATTTCAAAATTGGACAAAGAGGAGCTCATTAGTGATGTTCGTTTGCATCAGCATTTTATTCGTGTACTACGAAAGGAGTTTACACCGTTTATTTCTTCGATACAAGTGGCTAAATCAACATTCTATCAATGAATTGGAAAGTTTGCCCTCAAATCAGGAAGTTTTGATGAAACAAATGCTTGGTGACAACCAGTAGTCTTCTCCTAAGGATGAAGATGTTCTTTATACAAGAGACGAATGTTTTCCAAATGATAGCAAGCATTCTAGAAACAAAACATAGTCCAAAGATAATTCGAAATGATGTTTTAGGTGCGAAAAGTTGGGACATATCAAACATGATTTTCAGGTGAAGATGATATGTACTCGATGTAGGAAACTAGACCATATTAAATAAAATTGTCGGGTGAATCTTAAAGAATTCGAAACAAATATTGTACAGGAAAGTAATAAGTCTGACAACTCAATTGAGAGCATTTTTATCAATTTTAGTTTTTATTTCTGAACATTTTTATCAATTAAACCTCTAAATGTGTTAAAATTTTGCTAACAATGACCAAAATTGTCACTTTTTAAAGGTACAGAAACCGAAATAACTGTTTTGAAAGTTATAAGTTGTTACAAATTGATCATCCACCAAAATTTAAAAATGTTACAAATTACTTATTTTGATGATAGTTTATAACTATCATTGAATAAAGCAAAGCTTGTACTCTCTGGTAATTATCACGTAAACAATTTTGAGGAAATTTAATAAACGTCACGACAAGTTGTATAACGACAATTCAACATTGACCTGAAACATTTAATCATAACAATCTATACAAATCACAAAAAAATTGTATGACAACAACTTAAAACTATCATGGTATATTTAATAATGACATGTTTTGAAAATCACAAAAAAATTGTATGGTGACAATTTTCATGTTCTAGACAAGAATTCTAAAATGCCCAGAGAAGTTCGACAATGACATTTTTTAATTGTCACAAAACGATTTTCAAAGACATTTTTTATATTCATGAAACATATTTTGTTGACATTTATAATTGTTTATGGTACTCATTTAACTGTCATAACCAGTGTTCGAAATATCGATATTAATGGAAATGTCGAGGTCCAAATTTTACGGACATGTCAATGTCGACGGATATTTCGGGAAAAATAACAGAAATTGTGGAAATTGATGGAAATTTTTTGAATTAGCAAATAAAACTTGAATTTTATCTTAATTAGCCTATAATTAATCACCTTTAACAATTAAGGTTAAGAATATGACCATTTTACTTATGAAAATGTCGACGTCCATGGAAATATCCAAAAAATATTTTTTTTTCTTAGTGAGGATTGATGGAAATTTTTTGAATAAGTAAAGCTTTAATCGTAAACTTTTGACTACTTTTTTAGTGTCTTTCGTAATAGAAATTCATTTGAAAATAAGATAATTACCGACTTGGTTTCCAAACACATTTCTAAATTATAATTAACTCGTACATTTTTACTTTTACCTACATTTCTTTTCAAATTTGAATTTACACATTTTTTAAATACATTTTCGAGTCAATCATCAATCCAACTTTCCAATCAAATATACACAATTTTCAAACACATTTATAATTTACTCAAATTATTTTTACTTCTTTTACCTTTTCAATTTACCTACTTTTCTTTTCAAATTTGTATTTATACATTTTTCAAATATATTTTCAAATCAATCATCAATCCAACTTTCCAATCAAGCATTTTTAATTCACTCAATTTTTTTTTTACTTTTTACTTTTTACCTACTTTTCTTTTCAAATTTGAATTTACATATTTTTCAAACAAATTTTCAAATCAATCATCAATCGAACTTTCCAATCAAATTTACACAATTTCCAAATACATTTCTAATTCACTCAAATTATTTTTACTTTTTTACTTTTACATATTTCTTCTTTTCAAATTTGAATTTACAAATTTTTCAAACACATTTTCAAATCAATCACTAATCCAACTTTCCAATCAAAATTTACACAATTTACAAACACATTTCTAATTCACTCAAATTTTTTTTTATTTTTTATTTTTATTTTTTAAACTTTTCACATAGTTTTCTTTTCAAATTTGAATTTACACATTTTTGTAACACATTTTCAAATCAATCATATATCAATTAAACTTTCCAATCAAATTTACAGAATTTCCCAACAAATTTCTAATTCACTCAAATTATTTTTACTTTTTTTTTATTTGTTACTTTTCTACTTTTACCCAGCGTTTTAAAAGTCGAGGAAAATCGTTTTCCCTTATCGTCGAAATGTCGACGGTATGTCCAAAATGTCGATAATGTCGACAATCCCTCTCCTCCATTCTGCTCAATTCTCTATTTCTGGATTTTAATTTTTCGACAAACCAATCAGAATTTGAAGAAGGCCCTTTGGTTTGTTTGCATCTCAGATCCTCTCATGGTGATTGTCTCTCCATCATCGAGAATTTCAGATATTGGATTTTGACTCTTATGATTTGTATGTTTACAGGTAATCGAGGTGGAGAATGTGAAAGATGAAGAGGTAAGGTTTTGAGAATATGGGTTTTGTTTGATCTAATATAATTTTTCGAGAAAATGAAATGAACGATCGAGAACATTTTTGCAAGAATTCGTAGAAAGCGCAGGTTGAAGCTGTTCACGTGAAGGACCAAAAACTCTGGTTTTTATCTGCCATGGCTACACCATGGAATGCAATATCATCGTGAAGAGTTTGTTAATTTTCTTCATCTTTCTCCTTAATTCACTTTGTTTTTTTTTTTTGAATAGGTACTACAACGAGACTGGCAAAGGAGGGATATGGGATATATGGAATGGATTCTAAAGGGTATGGGAAGTTTGCTGCAACCTTTTGTTTCAAGTTCTGATAATGTGGTGCAAAGATTACTCTACTTTTTTCACTTGCATAATTAATCAGCAATTTTTGTGTGATCTCTCTAAATTTGAATTGTTTTATTTGTACCTATTTTGTAAATTCTCGATCCAGTAAACTCAATTCATCATCTATTCTCTCGTTCCATTTTTGTGGATTTGGGAATTGTGATTTCTAAGTGAATATAAATTCGTATCTTTTTTCTTTTAATGTAATTACAATAGAATTCAAGAGAAAACATAATTTGATTAATTTATTTTGTTGGTATATAAAAAGCAAGTTGAACTTTAATTATTGACGTTTTGTTGGGAATTATGTTATTGATTGATTTAGTAGCATTTTTCTGTGATGGTGTCATCTTGGCTCGTACCAATGTGTATGGTAATCGTCGATTATTTCATATTTTATATATATCCATATTTAACAAATATAAATATGGATGAAATACCAGATTGGATTAGATCTTACTTTATTTTATTATCATAATAATAAAGCTGTTTGAATCCCACAAAATCCTGCTTATTTTAGTTTGAAAATATTGTTAGGTAAACGAATCTTTGACTTAGGATTCAAATTCAATGACAAATAACGACAACTTATGAAAACCAACTTGATTTTTATACATTAATGATAATTTTTAACTACCTTATTATTTTTTATATTTTTTATACTTTGAACTAAAACTAAAAAAATTCAAAAAACACAATCAAGCAAGATTGAACTTTAATTTTACATGTATGTATATAAGATCATTTTCATTGCAACCACATTTCCGTAAGTATATACTTAGATATGATGGTTAAAACTAATCAATTATAGACTAATTAAGTTACAATTAAACCCTTATTTACTAATTCAAAAAATTTGCATCAATATCCACAATTTCCGTTATTTTTCTCGAAATATCCGTCGACATCGACATGTCTATCGACATATCCGTAAAATCGAGACCTCGACATTTCCATCTACATCGACATTTAGAACCTTACTTTTACCTATTTTTGTTTTCAAATTTGAATTATACATTTTCAATCACATTTTCAAATCAATCACCAATCCAACTTTCCAATCAAATTTACATAATTTTCAAACACATTTATAATTCAATCAAATTATTTTTTACTTTTTATCTATTTTTCTTTTCAAATTTGAATTTACGCATTTTTCAAATCAATCACAAATCCAACTTTCCAATTAAATTTACACAATTTCTAAACACATTTTTAATTCACTCAAATTATTATTATTTTTTATTTTTTCATCATATTTGAATTATTTTATTATTTTTACCAACTATAAATTCCTCGTATTTTCAATTCTTCTTCACAACTTACTCAATCTTAAATTTTCAATACCCTTCTTCAATACTCTCTTTTACCTTTCTCTTATCCACTTTCTTCACACCTTAATCTCAAATTCTCTATACTCAAGGTTGGTTATCTATCTCTATATTCAATGTTGCTAACCTATCTTACTTTTCTTTTTTTTTCTTTTTAATTAAAGTTCAAATGTTGATTATTATTCATCATCTTAAATGTATTTATTGTATTACACATAGTTTAATATTAAAATTATTTATTGTTAATATCTGTTATTCCTTTTGTTTCAATCATAGATGGAAGGCGGATGTGTAGATTCAGCTTGGGCTTATTGCCGTCCAATTGAGGGAAACCAAAGTGGCACCATATGCAACTTTTGTAATGTAGTGATTAAAAGTGGTGGGATCACTAGATTCAAGCACCACTTGTCTGGTAAGGATCCGAAAAAGAATACTAGATGGCAATGTCCCTCCTGAAGTGAGACAACAAATGATAGATGGGTTTAAGGTAAAGGGAAAAAAAATGAAACAAGCAAAAAAGTTGAAACAAATACAAGATGAGCTACAAGGTAGCTTAAAAAGTCACAAAGGTTATGACGATTCTGGGTCTAATGTTGAAATGTACCCAATAGATTATTCTGCCAGAGAAAGAAAAAATATACGTGAAGCCACCATGCGTGCTTCAAGAAAAACTGCACAAATAGAGGAAGAGCTTCGTAGGAGTGGATTTGAACAAGGTCAAGACTCAAGTCAACTAAAAAAGTCTAGTAGTATGCGTGAGCCTTTGTACTACAAGTCACAAGGTTCAAAGCAGAAGAATATAAAATATATGTTCACGAAGGGGGGGAGCAAAAGATACAATGAGTCGTCTTATCTCGTGATTCTTTATTTTTGACAATATCCCAACCAACAAAGCTAAATCCCATCATTCCAAGAATATGATTGTCGGAACAAGCTGGTAAGTATGCTTATTAAATTATTTTGAGCGGATTTTTTTTAATATAATTATACTTACATAGATACTAAAATATTTTAATATTTTGTAGGTATGGAAATTGATGTATCAACACCATATGAAATTCACACAAAGTATTTAAATTGTGAGTTTAAGAAGATGGAGGAATATGTCAATGAACATAAATCAAAGTGGGAAACTTACGAATGCACTATCATGTATAATTGATGGACTAGACTAACGAAATTATCCATTATCAATTTCATGGTATATTGTAAAGGGTACCACTGTTTACTTAAGGTCAGTTGATGTTTCTAATCATGTTAAGGACCATAAGTACATATATAATCTCCTTAGGAGCATCATATGTGAGATAGGGAGCGAAAAAGTAGTCCAAATAGTCACAGACAATGGGTCTGCATTCAAGAAAGCTGGGAAATTGATTATGAAGAAGTTTAACATTTATTGAACACCTTGTGCAGCTCATTTTGTTGATTTGATGTTTAAGGATATTGGCAAGCGAGAATCAATTGATGGAATAATAAAATCTGCACGAGGGTGACCAATTACATATATAATCATGGTTGGTTGCTTGCCAAAATGCGAGAGCTGTGTGAAGGTGATATAATCCGACTTGGTAGAATTAGATTCGTTACAAATTATCTTGCCTTAACTAATATGCTGAAAAAGAAGGCATGACTGAAATGATTATTCACTGATGATGCATGGTTTAGTGATAAGTCGAGCCAGACACCTATCGGTAAAGCTATTGAATCTCGCATATTGAGTAACTCATTTTGGGATCAAGTGCAGATATTTGTTGACATTTTCGAGCCCATGTACACGGTTCTTCGAATTGTGATTAGTGAGGTTGTTCAAACCATGTCGATTATCTATAGTTTGATTGAAAATCTGAAACTTAGAATCAACCCAATAATAGGTAAAGGTTGGGTCACAAAAATAATTCAGAATCGATGAGATAAGACACTTTCTCACCTTCTTCATGCTGCAGGTAATTTTTCATTCTAATTATAAATTATAACTTATATATTTCGTTAGTATTTATTAGTATAACTTATACTACAATATTTTGAATTTGAATAAATTGACTATACTATATTTTTCAAACATGGTTATGTCTATGCTGAGGTATTTAAGTTGACAGTAATGAAACACCTCTACCTGGGAATCTATATGAAAAATAAGTTAGGTAAATATATTCACTCTTTTCTAACTTCAATAAATTGACCATAATTAACTTTCATTAACGATAGTTCTATCTATATTGGGATATTTATGCTGACACTAATGAAACACACCTACCTGGAACTACTTTGAAAGTTTAGTTAAGTCAATTCTATTGATCATATAAATATAATTTTTTTTATAATCATACATACTTTAGTAATACAAAGTTACTAACCAAATAATTGTATCAATCATATTTATAGCTCACTTTTTGAATCCAAATAATCAATACTGATTTGAATTTGTAGGAGATTCATCCTACATATTCAAATCAAATACGGTATGGTATTGGTGAGGATCCTAATCTATTTGAGGCTGTACACAAAGTGTATAACAAATTATTTCCAATGTTCCTAATGCTGGGGATTTTGAACCGAGGTAATTATAAAACTAAATTATTATATTTATTCTTATTGATATGACTCACCAAATACGTTGATTTTTTAATGTAGCTCTTATATTTTAGAGCTGCAAAAAAGAGTTTTGGTGATCAAGCTACTGTTGCATCAAGGAAGAAAATAGTAGCATATAAGTAAAATTAAGAAGTATTGCTATTCTATATTATTTCTAATTCTATAATAGACATGGTATATGTTTACTAGTTTTTTTTTAATTATTGTTGATATTATGTTTGCAGGCGAATGTTGGAGCATGTATGTTACCAGTGCGCTTACCGTGTGGAAGTTGGCATGTGAGTTTTGTCTCAAACAACTTCATCGTCTACATGTGAGCGAAATTGGAGTACGTTTGCTTTAGTACACACAAAGCAATGTAATCGTCTAGCATATGAGAAACTTCACAAACTTGTTTACTGCTACTACCATATGAAATTAAAAATTAGAGATATGGAGGCTAAGGATGAAAGAGTAGTAGGAACAGATTATCTTGACTAGTTAGATGTTAGAGCAGACCCCAACAATGATGGTGATGACTCACTTTTTCAATGGGTTTGACCAGCACATCTTGATGATGAATTTGGTAATTCAGACCCTAAGATTGTAGACATGCCTACAAATGCTGGTATCAATGTAGAACATGTAATTTGTGAAGAGGTAGGTGCACATATCGAAACTGACTCTTCTATTGAGCTTCTAGTGAAGGATTGTGCAGAAGCTAGGTATAATACACAAGAACTACACCAGATTTGAAAAGTACTTCAACACGAAAAACGTAAGAAAATTACAAAGAATTATGATGATGAGGACAACAACACTGATGATGGAAATGATGATGACGACACAACATATGGTGGAAGAGGTGACAACAATGCTTGCAACCAGGTAGAGGTGGGGCAATCAAGTAATCAATGAATAAGTCCATTTACATATGAGGTTGGATTTGACCATGTCACCCAAGATGAGTACTATGGATCTCGGGTGGGTGGTGAGGGGATTGCTGCTATTGGTAAAACATTTTATAGACACCAAGATGCAGGATCTTACTCGGGACAATATGATGATAATTCATTAACCTCGAATATGAGAACAATGAGTATAAGCAGCAACAACATAGAAGAACAAAGTTACGGTAAAGGAAGTTCTTATTACTCTGGGTATGGTCAAATTGAATACTCACCTTATGGTTATGACTATCACCCTCAACCTTAACCTCAACCTCGTGATTGTGTCATTCATCCAAATTATCTACCAATGAGATCCATATGTGCTTCATATGAGTCATATTACACTCATTTGAGCAACTACCTCAACACTTTTAGTCTAGGATGACTTGGGAGAATTATTGTAATTTATATCAAAGTTATCAAGATAGTGCAATAGATACTCTGAAGTCATCTTTTTTCTATTAATTAAGTTACTTATTCTTTTGTCATGTATCATCACTATTTTTATATAATAATATTTTATTTTTAAAAATTTCTAAGATTATTTCAATCTTTATATATGTCACAATATTTCACATAAATTGTTCAATTGTGTAACTAAGAACTAGATTGGATTAGAAGTATCAATAAAACAAATTCTGAATCTTATTAGTTATATTTTATACAGTATTAAAATGCAAATGTTGCATTGAACAGACTAAGATTAAAATAATCGAGATTGTGAGAAATAATAGATTGTAGTAGTATAGTGGCATAACAGGAAGAAGATGAAAATAAAACAACCTAACAAAAACATGTCAACATTTCGTCAACATGTCGACTACATGGGGGAAAAACGACTCCCCCCCTCCCGTGTTGATGTCGAACATGTCAACACGTCAATGTGTCGAGCGACATGTCGACACGTCAACGTGTCGAGCGACATGTTGACGTGTTGCTCAACATTTTAATCCCTGGTCATAACTATTGGAACAGTAACATTGTTTTGTATAATTGAGTAAAACTATCATAAAATGTTCTTTAAAGAAGCTGCTTTCTGCAACTGTACCTAGTATCTGTCAATTGTGATGTATTTCACATATAAATGCATATGTAGTAATACATCAACCATGTACATAACAAAGTATTCATATATAGTAAGTTATATATACATAAACGAAATATTCATCATAACATAAATAAATTATATTCAAATGTACATCAACCCCTTACATAAACAAACTATTATAGTGGTATATATAAAACATGAAGTTACTGCTAACCCAACAGAAAATAGCCCTAAAGTCACGTTCTTGACTTCTAAATTCTCCATTGCTCGTCTCGCAAGATCTAAGCAATGAAAGAAATATTAGCTATTTCTCCATAGTAATTGTGAAGGGTCAAACTAGACTATGTAGCTAAATTATTACCATTATATGCAATTAGACTTTGTATAACATAAACGTTGAAGGTATACCAAAATTTTGTCCTTAACATTATGCTTTCTGAAACCCTCACTCCCACGAGCTACAACAATATATTTAAAACAAGCAATTAATAAAACATAAATATGAACTCATACACTGGTTTGTCCGTATACTCATTTAACAATCATAAGATATTTTAAATAAAAAATAAGAACAAATTGTCAACTAAGTAACCTTCTTTCAATTCAACATATGTACGAGAAATACTAATTCGAACGAGGTATAGCCACAACACGTATATAGATTTCTCCATTTCTATACGAACATAACAAACAAAATGCATGACTATTTTTTTTGGGGGGGGGGGAGTTGGTGTTTGGGATCATATATGAACTCACACATTGGTTTGTCAACAACAAATAATTACAGTCTGACGAGCATGCTTTTCACAAATTATAAGATATGTTTTAGCTCAATAATCTCGTGAATAACACAAGGCATGGCTAATGATTGAGAATCATATCTCAATAGACCCCAACAATAACTCCAGTTGATAACAAGGGTATTGCTCACAAGTGTTCAATCAAACCTTCCAAACAACAAAAACTCCAACTCCTACACATGGTGGCTAACAAAATGCATGTTTATATGAATGGGTAAGTCAAAAAATAACGTACTACAATATATTATAGAAAATATATGTTAAAGAAATGAATCATGTGAATATATACTATTATTCCAATATGCACACTATGTTATATACGTACACAATTTGAGATCATGGTGTTGCAAGGGTAGAATTTGTCATGTATAAACCGCATGACATATTATCTGCATTCCACTGCATTCGGTTGTTTCGAGCACTATAATTTATAAATAATAGCATTCAATGAGAAACTTATATATATATATATATATATATATATATGTATATTATATATATATATCTCCAAACAAATGTTTGAATTCGTTAAATAATTTACCGTTAGATGTTTTAGACTAAAATGTTTCTTCCACGAATTCAGTACAGTCCCACAAGACGACTCATATAATAAATTATCTTATTATATATACTAAGTATTATTCAATATTAAATCAGTATGCATGAACAAAATTTACATGGTGATGACACTAAGAATTTCTTCTGTCAGACGAATTCTCAATGAATAAAAAAATAATGTCACATCCCTTGTAGGAGCCATTACTATCAAGATCCAATGTTCTCAATAAAATGAAGTTGATAATTACTTATTTGCACATAAATAATAATTATCAGCGTCCAAGCAAAACTTACCGAGAATGATAGAGAAACATCAACAGCTAGTTTGGTTCCAATTTCTTCTTTGGACAAATTTGTTATGAAAGTGGCCCCAACATCCAAAAGCTTGTATGGACCTGATACCTTTTCATGATTAAGAGATCTGTGTAAGAATTTATGCAAAGGCGTTAGAAGTTGAATATTTAATTAATAGACATATTGATCGACATAATATACTCTACAAAAAAAAAAATCTGAAAGTAATCAATTTACGTTATATACGCATCAATGTAATGAGTAGTTATTAGTGATGGAAAAAAGTCTTCTACTTCTACCGCAGGAATAAACAAAACATAATTGAGATATGTTTTATCGTTATCAATAAAATAAAAAAACACAAGAAGTAACTTGAAAAACTCAAAATCGGAGAAAAAACGACGGCCCACAAGGTAAAACCTAGTATTTGAAAAATTATTACAATCACACAGATTTCTCTCCCCGATTCCAATCATACAAAACACTATTTCAAAGCAAATACCGCTCGATTAACTAGAACTAGTATACCAGGCTTGAAATATTTCAATTGAGATTATTTAAACCCAAGATCATGGGCTCCTTTTATACTAGTTGGAACACACCCCCTCCTTGTACTTTTCCGATGTAGGACAACTTCTAGTACTTTGAGCTCATTTCTTGTACTTTTCCAATGTGAGACAACTTCAATTCCAATATTTTGTCGAAAAACCCAACAAATTCCACCTTGGCAAGATATTGAAAAAATTCACAGTTTCTACTACACTCACTATCTTCACCGACAATCATAATTCTCAATTCAGAGAACTATAACCTACTCCACTATAAAAGTAGATAACTTGGAATGTCGCCTTCCAAGATTTTTCTTATTCATTGCATTTCGATAAATCCTGTTGAAATATATGGTGCAACTTCCACATACTTGGCTCACCTGGAAATTCTTCAACCATCGACATAACTTCCACCACATACACCTTGCATAACTGCTAAGCCAATGTCTATGTGTAAACTTGTGGAACAACTAACATTATATCCTCTATCATGGTAAATGGACATACCATGAGGATGAATTCTCTCTTTTCAAAGGAACTGATCATCGTCTCCTCTGACAAGAGAAACACTGTTAGCATCCAACCCAAAGCCCTTTGACGAACCGGCCTATTAGGACAATCTTTATTCATGTGCCCAGACTATGTGCATCCCTAGCAACAAGCTTTCTTTGGTACGAAATCTTTCTTCTTCTAATTACTAGCTACCAGTGTCAAATCTTTATGTTAAGTACGTCTTTCACTCTTCAGTCTTCCTTTTTCTAACAACAATCTTTCTTCTGACATCATTCAGACTCATATTGTCACTTCCACCTTCTAATTACTAGCCTGAATGCCTTATCTTCGTTATCAATCTTCACTTTGATCACCTCCAGCTCAAAGATGATGCTAGTAAGATTACTTAAATGATCTGAAATTTTTGTACCTTCCTCCATTCATAACGTGTGAAACTGCTCCTTCAGGTACAAGCGATTTGAGATGCTCTTTGCCTGATACATTGGAGCCCTCAAATCCATTTCCTCCCGATCTTCATCACTCATGCTGGACTTCCTAAAACCTGTGCTGGAACCACTGCTGGACTCTATTGGACTACCATCATCATTTAGCTTTTCAGAAGCATCTTCACTTGGTCTTTCCTTCAGCGCCTTGTGTAACCCATATTGTATCAACACATCCTTGACTTGTACTTGCCACAAGTCGAAGTTGATTCTTCTATCAAATTTCTCCACGTCAATCTTCATTGGATTCATAAAGAATGACATATCTGCTTCACACTCCTAGTAAATATGTAAATAGTAAACAACCCACACTATTCACAGAACCGTAACTCGTTTCAAGAAATCTTTTATGATGTGGAAGTTTAGACAATGCTATAACCACAGAGCATACTCAGAAATTCTAGAAACTACAAACGTAAAGCTCTGATACCACTTAATAGGTAAAAGTCTTCTACTTCTACCACAGGAATAAGCAGAAAATAACTGAGAAGTTTTAAAGAAATCAATAAAATAAAGAAACACAAGAATTAACATGGAAAACTCCAAACCGGAGAAAAACCACGGCACACAAGGGAAATTCCACTATATGAAAAATTATTACAATCACACAGATTTCTCTTTCTGACCCCAATCACACAAAACACTATTTCAAAGCAAATACCGCTTAGTTAACTAGAACCGGTATACCAGGCTTAAAGTATTTCAATTGGGATGATTAAAACTCAAGGCCATGGGCTCCTTTTATAGTAGTTGGGACACACCTCCTCCCTTGTACCTTCTCGATGTGGGACAAATTCTAACACTGTGAGCTCATTTCTTGTACTTTTCTAATGTGGGACAACTTCCATTCCAATATTTTTCCAAAAAATCCAAAAATTGGCTTCATATGAAACAACTTATGTACATCCTCAATGTAGTGGTGTCCAAAACGTGTGGAATAAACAGCATGGACATCCTTCCATTAAAGTATTGGATCACATTATTAGGATTTGTAATCTTCTATGCAAGATTAATGAACCAATAAGTTTTTGTGATACATGCCAGTTTGGAAATCTCATGCTTTACTGTTTCATGACTCTCACTCTCATGGTACAAGAATGTTTGAACTAGTTCATATAGATCTCTAGGAACCGGTACCTCACCTCTCTTCAGACGAGTTTTGATATTATGTTCTTTTTTTGGATGATTATGGTCGGTTCACATGGATATTTCATTTACGCCAGAAAAGTAATTCAATTATAGCTTTTAAACAGTTTTTATCTTTGGTTCAGAATAAGTTCAAAACCTAGATACTCCAGTCCGATGGTGGGGGCGAATATCAACCAATTCATTCTCTGTGCCGCAATCCTGAGATTCAGGTTCAAGTCTCTTGTCCATACAATTCAGCACAAAATAGGTGGGCAGAGCGAAAGCATCGACACATAGTTGAGACTAGTCTCACACTTCTCGCCCAAACATTTATGCCGTTGAACTATTGGTGGGATGCTTTTCTTACTGCCACCCTCCTGATAAACAACATGCCTATGGCTGTTCTAAAATTCAAATCTTCGATGGAAACACTAGTTGAAAAGCAACTTGATCTCACCTTTGTAAGGACTTTTTTGTGTGCATGCTTCCCATTCTTATGCCCATATCACAACTAGGAGTTCCAATTTTATACCGTGAAATGCGTATATCGTGGATTTAGTCCAATGCACAAGGGTTATCGTTGCCTCAATCCAACAGATAAGGTGTTTATCTCAAGGCACGTCTAGTTCAATGAAACTGAATTTCCATGCACCTTTGGCTCTAGACAAACGAAGCCTGCCAGCTCTCCTCCCACTACATTTGTGGCCTCATCAATAGCGTTCTTGTTTCCCATGCCCCCATCTCTATCTCTCTTCCCACCTGCTAACAATAATCTTTCCCTTTCGGTTTCTTCCATCCCAACACATCCTATACCCACTGACTTAGCCGATCACCACTCCTCTCCTACTGTTGTCTTTCCAACAACCTCTCGCATATGTTCTAACCTTGCCGACTTGTCACCCACCTCCCATTAGACCCAACTTCACTGCACTCTCCTTATCAAATCTCCACACCACCTCCAACACCAGCCCTATAACCATTGGCTATCTCCTATTCACCACCACAATTACTGATATGCTTCAAGTAACGCACATCATGCCATGAGGACTAAAGATGAAGAAGGGAGTCTCCACTTCAACATGTGGTTATCAAGCTTCATGAGGAAGGAGAACAGGTGGACAAAGGAGCTTCAAGGGAACATGAAGACACCAAACCTAAGAGCTCCAATTTATAAAGTATTTAGGGTTTGAGCCTCAAAGTAGTGTTTTCATGTAATCAGTTTTGTAACCTTATTTTCAATTTCATGTATAATTTATTTAATAGGTCATAGGCAAAAGAATAGGGTTTTATGCACTTTAAAGGTCCATTTAGAGAAACCCCTCAATTTGTGTAACTTGGTTATGCCCATTTGTAACTAGTTTAGTCTAGGTTTAGTTAAAGTCGTTTTTCTTTTATTTTAGGGAAAATAAAGTTGCCTATTTATAGGCTTCTTGTTGTACATCTGAGAGGTTGGACGATTGATGAACGAAAATAGCTCTTGAGCTTTCTTCTTTGCTCCCAAAACCGTGAGCATTGGTGCGTCTTGATCTAGTTGCACAAAACCTCTTTGAGACATGCAAGTTTAGGTTGATCATCAAACTTGTGGAGTGTTTCACTTTGAATCCAAAACAAGTTCTCTCTATCCAAAGTCTTGACCATCAAGGTAAGTCCCTTCTTCTTCCCCTTGGGTGATTCTTTGTGTGTGTACTAGGTGTTGTCGCGTGTGTTTAGGAGGTGCTTGTTCTTACAAGAGTTGCCTAAGCCACTTATGGTAGGGTTGAGTACATCAAATACCATCACCAATTATTGAATCTCTGGCTATCTCCTCTCCAATGACACAAATACCATCACTAATCGCTGAACCTCCCAACCCTCATTCTCCGTTACTACACCTCCCCCAACTTGAGGCCTCATTCGACCCCACTCACTTGTCAGTGCAGAACTCTTATCCTATGATTACTCGTGGAAAGTCCGAAACTTTTAAACCCAAAATATAGGCTGCTACCATTGCCCAGAATTCGTCACTAACCGAATCAATGCGGATCTCTGACGCTCTTCAAACGCTTTAGTGGAAGGCTGCCATGGATGCTGAACTTTCAGCATTGATCTGCAACAACACTTGGACCTTGGTTCCATCCTCCACAACTGATAATGTTGTTGGTTGCAAATGGGTCTTTCAGATCATGCGAACCTCCAATAGGTCCATTTAGCACTACAAAGCCCGTCTTGTCGCCAAAGGGTTCCACCAACATTCCGGTGTTGACTATTTTGAAACTTTTAGCCCAATTGTGAAGGCTTCCACCATATGCATTGTTTTGTTCCCTGTTGTTTCTTCTGGGTGGCAACTTAGGTAACTTGACTTTAATAATGCCTTTCTGAATGTCACCCTCATGGACGATGATTACATGGCTCAATTGCCAGACTTTGAACATTCCATGTTTCCTCATCACACCTGCAAACTGAGTAAGGCAATATATAACCTCAAACAGGCACCACGGGCATGAAATGATGAGTTAAAGTCTGTGTCGTTATCCTAGGGCTTCCAACGCTCTAAATTCGATGCCTCTCTCTACTACCTACAGTCAGGCTCTACGATCATTTTCCTTCTCATTCATGTTAATAATGTTATTCTCATAGGAAATGACATCACCTCCATTGATAAATTCGTTCACATGTTGGACAGTTAGTTTGTCCTCAAGGATCTCAGTAATTTACTTCCTCAATGTTCAAATTGACCACTTGTGTATGGGTCTCTTACTTTGTCAAGCAAAATATATTTACGATCTACTCTCCAAACTAAACCCACAACACCTCAAGTGTGCCCATCTCCCTCGTCATTGGCACCAAACTCTCCCTCAGTGATGACCAGCTCATGGCAGACCCTTTTCTCTATCACAGCATTGTTGGTACATTGCAATACTTGACACACACCCATACGGACATTTCTTACGTTGTAAACAAGCTCAATTAGTTTTTAAAGGCCCCCACGAATGTTCATTGGCATGTTGTCAGACGTGTTCTTCGCTATCTTAAGGGTACTCCTACCCTAGGTGTGATATTCAGGCCAGTGATCATCTCACTCTCATAGCCTATACAGATACGAACTAGGTCACTAGCATTGACACTTGCACATGTATTGCTGCATACTGTGTTTTCCTTAGCGACTTATTTATATCCTGTCCTCAAAGAAGTAGAATGCTATTGTTCGGTCCAGCACTGAGTTTGAATATCAGGCTCTAGCCCAGGCCTCAGTTGAAACCACTTGGGTTTGACAGCTTCTTCAAGAGATTGATTTCCCTCTTTCCACTACACAAGTAACTTTGGTCTGATAATTTCGGGGCTGATGCCTTAGCCTCTGACCTAGTGTTCTATGCGCGCACCAAACACGTTGAGATCGATGTTCATGGTCTTTAGTAACCACTTTGATGTTCGATATGTTCCCTTTGTCGATTAAGTCGCGACTGCCTCACAAAACCTCTTGCCTAACTTGGGTTGTTTTTCCCGCCCTCTCATTTGCGGGGATGTTACGAAGTACAAGTCAATAGGCCAAGTTGGTTTCAATCAACTCCATGATCTTTTCAAATTCAAGTTGATATTGTTAATAGTTGTATAATACTATTATGAAAAATCTTCAAGTTGTTACATTTTTAAATTTAGTTGTTTCACCCCCTCTATTTAAAGACGAGAACTTACATTGTTTGATACCCAGAAATAAAATCAAAAGCTCTTCTTGAATTACTTTCTTTTTCCGTTAATTTCTTTCTTATCTAGTGTCTCTACAAGATTTCTTTTAAAAAATTCTTTCTCCCCCCGTTTTTTTCCTAATTATAATTCTTTTTCTTCCTTTCTTATTTTTTCTTTTGATTTTCAATCATGCGATGTGTCTCCTTTCCATTGGTCCATGAAGGATTCAACTGCCATGTCATTGCCATGTATATTTTTTCTTTCAATTTGTTTTGATCATAACTTCTCTGTTTGAGCTCCAATTTGAGTAATTTAGTATTCATTAGAATCGTTGTATCGAGTTCTACGATGTTCACACTTCAAAATATCAAAATATCTTTGGTTATAAACTCCTTGAAATAAATAATTTTGAGTTTTTATAAATATTTTTGAAGCTTGAAAGTTTATACTTTGATTTTAGGTTTGTGTTTTGATGATTCCTCTTAAAGCTTTTATGATATTTTATATTGTTAATTAATCCCTTTGATAGGGGGAGTGTTTGAAATTTTTTATTTTATTTGAATCTCTATTCATTGTGTATTTGGTAGCAGATTTTGTAATTGAATGTCAATTTTAAAAAATTGTTCAATGTGTGGTAAGGGTTGTCGAGGCCCTCCAAAATAATTACTAATTTTACTAAATCTAACCGATAAAGGTAGTGAGACCAGGTTGAATCCCAAGAGAACCAATGAAATTAGTTTCTCAAAGTGAAAAAATGAGGGGTTTTGTATTTAAATTTTGAAATTTAAAAAGATAAACTAAAAGGGAAAAAAAGTCAATCTTACCAAACTTCCAATCCAACGGTTTGATTTCCATCCAATTGTAATCTTGATCATAGGCTTTACAAAAAATTGATTTCTTAATTCAAGAACTTAGTCTACTTACTCGGAACAGCCGTGGTAAGTTTTAATTCTCCTAATTTAATTAATTTAAACCAAGCATCAAAATTAAATCTTATTAATTAATCAATTGGGCACGATACCGTTCCATATTAATCAAAGAATAGCATTAAGAATGATGAGAATGACTAAACCAAAATCAATTAATTTGAGATAGCTGTAAGTTAATTAATTTTGTCTCTTTGTTTTCTTAGAGTCTATTATGCAAGCTATGTAAATATGGAAAAGCCATAAATACACAAACATAAGCCAATCCTTGTGATACGCGACAACCCAAGCGTATTGAGCTACTCGAGCCACAAGCCACTTGAATCCAATCATATAGTTGGTTCAACACGAAAGGCCAAGGTTAGAAGGATTACCTTTGCAGTCGTTATCTTGAGTAGACAGATGACTCACTATGCTCGAGGCCGGAAACACTGCACGAGTTTGATGACCAATCAAACAAGCATGCTCCGAGGGGTTCAAACACAAAGGCCTAAGTTCAACCACACAAAGGGATTCGAGATTTGAAGGGGGGTTTGCACACGGCAATGAGAAAAACTCAATTCTATTCAAAAGACAATTCCAAGATTCCAAGGTTCTAAGGTTGTGTTACAATGGAGGGGTACAAGCCTATTTATAGGCCAAGACCCTTGGCCTTTTAAGGAAAATAACAAAATTAAAAACGAAAAATAAAATTGATAAATTCTTAAAAAGTAAAGAACTTGCCTAAAGTTGAATTTTTTAAAAATGATAAAGAAAACAAATAAATCAAAGATAAATCCTACATCAAATCTCCCAAATAATCCAAAATAATAAGGAAATCTTTTCCATAAAAGAATGAAGTGGATGACAAGGCAAGTTGGAGGCACCCATGGGGGCTGGCAACATCCATAGTGGAGGTGCCCATGAGGCTATGGTGCGTGCGCAAGGAAGCTAGCATTGGTGGGCGCGTGTATGGGCGGCGGTGCGAGCACTAATGGGCGTGCACGGGTGTGAGGCGCGCGGATATGTAGGGCGGCGTGCATGGGCGTACCGGTGGTACGGCATGAGCAAGCGGTAGGGGCGCGTGGTGTGGACGGTAGACGCTGGGGGAAGGCGCTGGCACGAGGGCAGCATGGACGCTGGCACTCGGTGGTGGCATGGCGTGGACGACGTGGGCGCTGAGTGGCAGAGTGCTAGGCAGGCGATATGGGCAGCAGGGGTGCTGGCGGGCTTGCGGCGCGCGCGGGCGGCAGGTCGTGGTGTGCAGGCGTGGGCGGCAAGTGGGGCGCGCATAGGCAGGCGGCGTGCGTAAAGGTTGGTGCACGGTGGGGCGCTGTAAGGTTAGTGCCGCAGGAGTGCACGCTTGCGAGGTTAGCGCTGCAGGTGGGTGGCCTCGCAAGTGGTTGGCGTGCGCGCTGGGGCGCTGGTCGCTGACCTCTTGTGAGGTTAGCACGACTGGAGCGTGCGGGCGCTGGCAGGACTAGGGCGTGCTTGGGCGCTGTCGGCCGGTGGGGGCGCGGGCGTAAGCGTGCGCGTGCTGGACGCTCGTGGGCGCGCGCGGGGCAGCGTCTTATGAGGTTAGCCCGTCGTTGGTGGCGTAGGCGTGTGTGTTGTGGGAATTTTGTGTACGGTCGAGCTCTCTTCTTCGCTTGACTTGATTCCGAGGACTTGAGGCCAAATATGATCACATCACTTTGCTACTTATTTCAATCATTCATGACAATTACGGATCACAAACTCATGGGTAGTAGTAGAACAATTAATATGAATTAAGACGTCAATTTAATTAATATAAACTGTTCATAGATAATTAGAACAAGAAACAAAGAATACTTGAAAAAGAAGAAATCTCTATCTAACTTGAGCTTCCCAAGCTAACAATCGGATTTGAATCACCCTTGAGTTGGAAGAATTAAAGCCTAGCCACTAATGGTAGAGGGAGAGAACTTGAATTTAGGAGAAGAGAGCTTTTCATTGGAACTTGGATGATGGATCTCCCAATGAAGCTTCTCTATTTATAGAGATTAATTTTATCCTCTTTTAAAGAGGAATTATCTCTAATAAGGAATTCCTAACTAATTGACAAGATCCGATTTCAAAGAATAGAAATTAAATAAAAGAGTTCTTAATCAATTTAGGATAATGTTTCCTACTTTGATTATATCCATTTATTTATAAAATATCCACAATTCTCAATTTGAAACGTCCCGCCATAATAATTGTGTCTGTATTTTATCCATTGAGCTCTCCCCAATTTGGTGAAGTTCGCATTATCCTCTAAAATTGTGCTTTTAAATTATTATTCTCGAATATCTTCAATCTGCCACAAAATGATAAATTATAATTAAATTCAAATATTTAAACATAATAAATTAATAAAATGTAAAATAAATATATAAAAATATGGGTATATTTTTCATCTTATCAAATTCCCCCACACCTAATTCATTCTCGTCCTTGAGCATATCTTAACTCGACATACCGACTCCCCCATCTACTCCTTTTTATATTTCTCAATATCCAAAATAAAGGTAAAATTCATCACACATCAATGAGATGAATCATAATGACAATCAATTGAATAAGCATTGATAAGTTATAATTTATAAAAACTCAAGTATCTCATTAACTCTTTGAAATTAAATGCAAAAGACTTGACACCCTCACAGAGTTTCACTCAATACTCTCAAATTGTTTTTATGGTGCTTTGCTCTCAAAGTCATAACTTAGCATGTTATTACCTTAGGCTTGCAAATGAATCAAATTTCCCCAATTAAAGATGAACCAAATGCAAAAAATCAAAGGGACTTTAATATTGGTTGTAATGGAGCTTAGGTAAGGGTGTGGTAAAAAGAAATTTAGGAGTTTACAATCAAGACAACATAGTTATTTACTTACATGATATTGAAACAAACGTAGTACTTGTAGCTTGTATTCTCTTCTCACATCTTCTTCGGGCACTAATAACTTTGGAGAAGTAGCATTAATTGATTGCTTCTTGGAAAATATTTCTCCAATGTCCCCTATTTCATTAAGGGAACGAGGTGATTTCTTTTCATGATGTGACTTTTTTTCCCTCTTTTTTTTTGTAGTACATAGTTTGGATAATGGCTTGAACAACAAGAATGTAATATCATGCGATGTTTTTATTTTATTGTTGTCTTGACAAAGGTAGAAATATCGAAGATAATAAATTAAAAAGGCCCAAGGTTTAAGTATTGTGTGCAAAGCAAGAAAAAAAAATGGAAAATTAAGCTCAAAGGTGGCTTTCTAAAGGAAAATGTAAAAAGATTGGCTTTTTAGAAACCTGAAAGTTGGGTAAGCCTAAATTGCCCTTGTCATATTAAAACATCAATTCAAACATCTGGTCACAAAATATATCCATAAGCAAGTTCTAGAATAATCATGCTAAGTTTGATCACACTCATCAAGAAAAATAAATAGAGCAAGATGTAATGTGTTGCTCAAAGGCTCAAAAAGCTCACTTGGGTGTGTAAATTGCATCAAATCCAATGCATTTTTCAATAAAAAAAAATCAATGAGATACTATCATATAATTTTGAAAGAAAAACACTAATCATGCTCATCAACTTTCATGCATAAAAAAATTCAAACCAAAGAATGCATTCTTAACATACAAAGTATTCAAGGGTATTGATCAAAATATCAAGGTTTCAAAAAGGATAAAACAACATATACGAATCAAGACGTACTGAGTCTAAAGCATGAAAAAGATATAAAAGTTTTTGAAAGATGACAAACATCTCCCCCACACCTAAACTATACGATGTCCTCAACGTATAACTATGTAAATTGCACACAAAAGGGAAAAGAGAAACTTCCCTGATTTTAGAGCTACTAGGACCGAATAGTTTATGATGTTACCGATGGGAAAATTGTAAGCATTCTCTAAAGTTAGACTTCTTCTTTTAATACTGAACCAAAAACCAAATAAACCAAGTGAAAGAAAACAGAAAAACTAAAACTATATATAAATAAAATGAAGAAAATAAAATAAAGAAAACATTTGGGTTGCCTCCCAATAGCGCAATAGTTTAACGTCGTTTGCTTGACGGATCTTGAAAATATTTAATCGTCCAAATATGTGGGGTGATCTAGAGAGAAGCTAACAGGACATGGAGAAATTTCACCTTCATGAAATATTTTCAACCTCTTACCATTCACTTTGAAGATTTTGTCTGAATCCAAGCTTTTAATTTCCACTGTATCATAAGGAAAAAACATTAGTAACAACACCAACAAGAACGAAACTTACCAGGCATGAGTTTTAATAGAGAATTATATAACAACACTTTTTGACCAATCTCAAATAGTTTTTTAATTAACATGTTATCATGGAACAACTTGGATTTTTCTTTGTAAATTCTTGAATTCTCATATGCATTTATCCACAAATCCTCCAACTCTTCCAATTGTAGTAATCTTGATTCTCCGACTTTGTCTAATTCCATATTGTATTGCCGAACTGTCCAATATGCTTTATGCTCGATTTCAACAAGTAAATGACATGCTTTACCAAAAACTAATCAGTAAGGAGACATCCCTATAGGAGTTTTGTAAGTTGTTCGATAAGCCCATAGAGCATCATCTAGGCATAGGCTCCAATCTTTTCTTCCTGGATTTACTGTCTTTTCTAAAATGGTCTTAATTTCCCTATTTGAAACTTCAGCTTGTCAGTTTATTTGAGGGTGATATGCAGTCGCCACTCGATGATTCACCCCATACTTTCTCATAAACTCTTCGACCGATCTATTGCAAAAGTGAGTTACTTGATAACTAATAATTGCTTTAGGAACTCCAAACCTGTTAAAGATGTTAACTTTGATAAAACCTACAACAGCTCGAGAGTCATTAGTTTTGGTGGCTTTTGCTTCCACTCATTTTGATGCATAATCTACAGCAAAAAATATATTAGAAAAACCACAAGAAGAAGGTAGAGGGCCAATAAAATCAATGCCCCACACATCAAATATTTCACAAATAAGACTTGGAATTTGAGGCATTTCATTCCTTCGTGTGATTGCTCCTACTTTTTGGCATCTCTCGCAATTTTTGCATAATTGATATACATCCATAAATAAGGCTTCCCACTATAAACCACTATCTAAAATTTTTTTAGCTGTTCGTTTAGGTCCAAAATGTCCTCCACAAGCCTAATCATGGCAAAAGGCTAAAATAGATTGAAATTCATTTTCAGGCACACATCTCCTAAAGACTTGATCAGAACAAAATTTCCATAAAAAAGGTTCATCCCAAATGTAGTATTTTGATTCACTTTTTATTTTTGCTTTCCTAGATTTACTAAGATTATGAGGTAGATTTCTTGTTACCAAATAATTTACCATATTAGCATACTAAGGAGCCATAGCTTTTAGTTGGAATAAATACTCATCTGGAAAGTCATCATTGAGTGGTAGGTCATCTTCTTCCTCCATCAACCTACTCAAGTGATCTGCAACAGAGTTTTCCACTCCTTTTTGATCTTTAATTTTCAAATTGAACTCTTAAAGAAGCAACATCCACTGGAGTAACCTTGGTTTAGATTCTTTCTTTGTCACAAGGTATTTTAAAGCTGCATGATCAGAATAAACAATTATTTCAATACCAAGTACGTAAGACCGAAATTTATCTAAAGCAAAAACAATTGATAAAAGCTCATTCTCTATAGTGGAATAATTGCACTGAGCGGGGTTCAAGGTTCTGGAAGCATAATAGATGACATAACTTTTCTTGTCAACCCGTTGCCCTAAGACTGCTCCTACTGCATAGTTACTTGCATCACACATGATTTCAAAAGGTAAGTCCCATCGAGGTGGTTGAATAATAGGGGCACTAGTCAACAATCTTTTGAGCTTATCAAATGCCTCATTGCATTCTTCCCCGAACTCAAACTAAACTTCTTTTTGTAAAAAATTTGTCATTGGCAAAACAACTTTGGAGAAGTCTTGGATAAACCTGCGATAAAATCATGTCCAAGAAAAGAATGTACTTCCCTAACATTGGTAGGGGATGGTAAGTTTGTAGTGACATCTATTTTTGCTTTATCAACCTCTATAACCCCAGAAAAAATCACATGTCTTAATACAATGCCTTGGGTAACCATAAAATGACATTTTTCATAATTTAACACTAAATTAGTTGCAATGCATCTTTTCACGACTTTAGTTAAATTATCTAAGCATTCATCAAATGATTCTCCATATACACTAAAGTCATCTATAAACAGTTCAATGCATTTTTCAATATAGCCAGAAAAAATGCTCATCATGCATCTTTGAAATGTTCCTAGGGCATTACAAAGACCAAACGGCATTTGTCTATAAGCATATGTCCCATATAAGTGAATGTAGTATTTTCTTGATCTTATTGTATAATAGGAATTTGATAAAAACCTGAAAAACCATCGAGAAAACAAAAAAATGGTTTGCCTGCTAATAGTCCAATCATTTGGTTGATGAAAGGTAGAGGAAAATGATATTTTCTAGTAACTTGATTGAGTTTTCTAAAATCAATACACATCCTCCAACCATTTTGTACAAGCATTGACACAAGTTTATTGTTGTGATTCCTTACCATAGTGATTCCAGTTTTCTTTGGTACAACATGAATCAGACTTACCCATTTACTATCGGAAATTGGATAGATGATACGTGCTTCCAACAATTTTAGTATTTCTTTCATTACCACCTCTTTCATAGTTGGATTTAACCTTCTTTGTGGTTCTCTCGTCGGTTTTGTTTCATCCTCCAACAAAATTCTATGCATGCAAATTGATGGACTAATACCTTTAATGTCCATTAAAGTCCGCCAAATTGCTACCTTGTACTCCTTCAAGGTTTTAATCAACTTTTCTTCTTGTTCCACTGTGAGTTCTTTCAAAATGATGACAGGTAATGTTTCAATTTCACCTAAATACACATATTTTAGGTGATCTGGTAAAGCCTTCAATTCAAAATTTGGTGCCTGCACAATGGAGGTAAGATTTTATTATTTGTGGTAGAAATTTAAGCATCAAAGTTAATATCTTTTATTTATCAATTTTGTCTTCAACTTCAGCTAGAGACTGTTCATCTAATTTGTGCAAATCATCATCATTATCTTTGGTAGATTTCATCTAATTTGTGCAAATGATCATCATTGTCTTTGGTAGATTCATCTTGCACAATTGAATCAATTACATCAATTTGACAAAGTGAGTGTTTATCATTGGGATATTTCATAGCATCAAAAATATTAAATTTAACAATTTCTTTATCAAACTCTACTGGGAGTGTTCCTTCGTCAACATCAATTTTTGTCTTAGTTGTTTTCATGAATGGTCTCCCTAACAAAATAGAAGCAGATTTAGATGAGGGATTACCGTCCATATCTAATATGTAAAAGTCGACAGGGAATATTAGTTTGTTGACTTGTATTAAGACATCCTCAACAACTCCAAGCGGATGAATAAAAGATCTATTAGCTAATTGGATCACAACACCAGTTTTTTGCAAGTCATTTAATTTAAGCTCTTGATAAACAAAATATGGCATGACATTAATAGAAGCTCCTAAATCTAACATAGCACGCTCAATTCTTTTGTTTCCAATTACACAAGGTGAAAACATACCTAGATCTTTGCATTTTTCTGGCATGTTTTTTTTTTTTGTAATATCGCTGATGGATTTTCACTTACCACTACCTTGTCTTTCTCTTTTACTCTCCTATTGTTTGTGCATAATTCCTTCAAGAATTTTGCATATTTGGGAATTTGCTTAATAGCATCCAAAAGAGGGATATTTATTTCTACCTTTCTAAAAGTATCCAAGATCTCCTTTTTTTGTTTACCCGCTTTTGGCTTTGCTAACCTACTTGGAAAAGGAGGTGATAGAGTGTAAGTTTGAAAAGATAAAGGTGGATCAAAATTTACCCCGCTTGATGCTTTAGATAAATTGTCTTCTTCATTTTTCTCGCCTAACTCACCCTCTTTCTAAGGGATTGAAGTAAGTTCTTTTCCACTCCTAGTCGAAATTGCACTAACATTCTCCTTTGGATTTACTTCTGGTTGCGATGGTAACCTTCCAGAATTTTGAGCTTCTAACTTACTAACTGATGTAGCCAATTGAGTAATTTGGTTTCCCAAATTTTGCATGCCAGCCCTTGTTTCCTGTTGAAATTGAAGAGTACTATTAGCAAGACTTTTAACAATTTCCTCAAGAGACATACTCGAGTTTGAAGCTTGAGTATGCATAGGAGGTGGAGGTGGTCATATGAAGTTTTGATTCCCATAACTTAGATTTGAGTGGTCTCTCAATCCAGGATTATTATGATTGGCATATGGATCATAGTTTCTTTGTGGAGGACTAAGAAATCTCCCTACAACATTGGCCTCCTGAATGGAATTTTGTTGAAATTGACGGAATGTATTTGTAAGATGTCCTTGAAGTGCGTACATTTCACGTGGCTTTTCTCCTACAACAATTTGGCGAACTAAAGCAGTTAGATCAGAAATTTGACTTTAAAGTTCACTTACCTCGTTGACTTGTGTAACAGATCCTCCTGTTCTAAATTTAACTTGTTGGGAGTTTTCAGCCATGTTTGAAATTAATTGCTTGGCTGCTTCTGGTGTCTTGTCTACCAAAGCTCCTCCACTAGCTGCATCGATCATACTCCTATCCATTGGTAATAATACTTCGTTAAAATATTGGATGAGGTGTTGATCAAGGATTTGATGGTGCGGCAAACTAGCACACAATCTCTTAAATCGTTCCCAGTACTCGTACAATGTCTCCCCAGCGATCTACGTGATTCCATAAATTCTCTTTTGAATATTTGCAGCTCGTGATGCAGGAAAGAATTTATCTAAGAACAGTATTTTCATCTCGTTCCATGTTGTGATTGATCCAGAAGGTAGATAATAAGGCCAATCTTTTGCTTGATCCTTTAAAGAAAAGGGAAAAGCTCTAAGGTTGATTTACTCCTCAGTCATTCTATGTGGCTTCATTCCAAAGCAAACAATATAGAATTCCTTCAAGTGTTTATGAGGATTTTCACCTGCACATCCACGAAAACTAGGAGGTAGGTGTATTAATCCAGATTTTAATTCAAAATAATTTTCAATATTAGGAAAAGTTATGCATAGAGGTTGTTGATTCAAATCTGGTGCCGCAAGCTATTTTAGTGTTCTTTCCACCATCTCTTCGTTGAATTCCAATCATCGTCTTCTCTCCCTTCTTAACTGGCGCAATGTCCTTTCAATTTCAGGATCGAATTGTAGTTCTATATTATGATAAGAATGAGTCATAAATAGTTAAATTGAACAATGAGAAAATGATAATGATTCCCCGACAACGGCGCCAATTTTGATAAGGGTTGTCGAAGCCCTCCAAACTAATTACTGATTTTACTGTAGTGAGACCAAGTCGAATCCTAATGGAACCAATGAAATTAGTTTCTCAAAGTTAAAAAATGGGTGGTTTAGTATTTAAATTTTGAAATTTAAAAAGATAAACTAAAAGGAAAAAAAAAAGTCAATCTTACAAAACTTCCAATCCAAAGGTGTTATTTTCATCCAATTATAATCTTGATCATAAGCTTTAGAAAAATTTCTACTGTTTAGTTTTAATCTAAAGTTATATTAATTAATTTATTAATATTTTTTTTATGAATTTTGTATAATTATTATTTTAGAACATTATATAATTTAGAATACATTATATTTTACATGTTTTAATTTTAACAAACATAAAATGAATTTATAATATGAAATAATATATTTATCAAAGTTTGTATTGTTTTTAATGTAATTCTACATCTTAAAATTTTCAAATTCTGAATCTGAAAACACCGAAAACATTAAAAAGTCATTTTTAGAATTTCTACTATTTGTATCACATAATCCGAAAAAAGTTTTAAAAAACAAATCACCCAAATCCTACAAACGCATAGTCACTAAATCAATTTGATTCAGTGAATCTGAAAACAAAAAATAGAATATGAGTTTCCAACTAATTAGGCCTGGTTTTTAGTATTTCTTTCTTTTGTATGACTTAAGTTGAAGAAGAGTGTTGGGAAAAATTCCCTACTTCTACCGCAGGAATAAGTAGAAAATAACTAAGAAATTTAAAGAAAGCAATAAAATAAAGAAACACAAGAATTAATGTGGAAAAACTCCAAACAGGAGAAAAAACCACGGCCCACAAGGGAAAATTCACTATGTGAAAAATTATTACAATCACACAGATTTCTCTCCCCGACCCCAATTACACAAAACACTCTTTCAAAGCAAATACCGCTCAGTTAACTAGAGCTAGTATATCAGGCTTAAAGTATTTCAATTAGGATGATTAAAACCCAAGCCCATGAGCTCCTTTTATAGTAGTTGGAACACATCTCCTTCTTGTACTTTTCCGATGTGGGACAACTTCTAGCACATGGAGACCATCCTTGTATTCTTCCAATGTGGGACAACTTTAATTCCAATATTTTGCCAAAACCCAACAAAGAGGAGAGAAAAAAAGCAAAAGCGAGCTAAATTCCAACGCGTTGGGTGCCTAGGTGCCTGCAAGTGGCGCCTAAGCGTCAAAATTGGTCGAAAAGGCAGAATGGTGGGTGCCTAGATGCTACGAAGTCTGAAGCGAAGATTATGCGATGCACGTGTTTGGGCGCCTAGGCACTTGAACAGATTCTACAATTTAAGTTTAATTCTGCCCTAGCTGTAAGGGGGAAAAAGAGAGGAATTTTAGACGAAAAGTAATTTTTTATAGAGAAAAGTTAGGATTTTGGAAAGAATGAAAGGAACGCAAAGAACGAAGGCTCGAGAGATCGCACAATTTGTTTTCTTTCTCTTCTTCTCTCTCTCCTTTTGCTTCAACTTCCCTTCAATGTTGTTGATTGAGATTTTATTTTTAGATTCAAACACAAACTAAATACATTTTTCTAGGACACTGATCTAGCCTTTATCAAACTTTACTCTTCATGTTCTCTATTTTATTTCTCTTCTAAACTTGTTGGTTGTGAGAACTTTTTCTATTTTTTAATGCATTGTTTAGATTTGGTCATTCCTTACATCGATTCATTGTCATAAATCGAGGTTGGGAAATAAGATTATTGACTAGATTTGAACAGTTCTCCCAAATTAAAGCAAGAGATAGATATATTCTTGCAAATTTTGTGGCATATTTTTTGGTTCTACATGCTTAATTATTTGAATTGTTAGAGTAGTCATAGAGATATAGATACTCTAGTTTTCGAATGAAATCATTATTGCCTGAGAAATAATATCGAGTCAATAGGGCTGAATCTACCAATAACCTTGGTTTAGGAAAGTTTTGAATAAAGTTGTAGGAAGAGTTAAAGGGCGATATCGATGAAATCGTGCTCTAGAGTCTATTCCCTTGAATTCACTCTTGTACCTTAATACTTGATTTGTTTTCTTTTATTGAACTCATTTTAGTATTTCTTTGTTCACAACCATTAAACTTTCGACATTCAAATAAAATTGAAGTGAAGAATTTGGTAATTAATAATCGTTTGTTCCCTGTGGAGACGATACTTTACTTATCACTTTAATACTTGTGACGATTCGTACACTTGCGAAATCAAACAACAATATTTAATTTATTCAAATATTTGATGTAATATATCTTGCATGGAATTATCATCTGTTTGCTTGAAATAGATTTTGACATCATACATAAATTATTTAAATTGTGTTGTATTTGTGATCACTATGTACTTGGTTGCAATGATTTCGATATCATGTCTAAATTTCTTGTGATTGATATACCTTTATATGCAATTCAATATTATGCCTATTTTTTAAATTAATTTTTATCAATTGGCATATGACTATATGGTGTGAAATTCTTTGTTGTTAAAGTGTTTAAAAGTTTTATAAATCCTATATTTTTAATTGGTATCTTTTAATGCTTCTAAGTTTGAATTTTCTATTTGAGATTATTTTTGAGAAAATTGAAACTTGTAAATTTCACTATTGATATATTTTAAAGTTATTTAATCTATTGGAATATCTTATCTTATGCCCTATTTATTATGGTTACTTGAATTATTGAAAAAATTTTAAATTGTTTGAGTCTTGAGTTATCAAACTTCTTGAAATTTATTGATAAATTCTCTTTTGGAGTATGTTTAATTTTAGGGGGAGCAATGTTTCTTAAAATTAAGAAGTATTGTTGTCATGATTATGAGAATTATTTATGATATTGATTCTTGATTATGACTTATTTATTCAAAGAAATGCCTCTTTAATTTAGAAGTTTTATTATCTTAATTGTTGACACATAAGGAGAATCAGAATTACCCAACAATCCTAATTGATATGAACCAAAGTGTCTTAGTCCTCAAGATTTAAAGGAAGTTGTTGGAAAATCCTATGTCCAAGATGACAACAAAGTGGAGTTGCATTAAATGCACTCTAGTGTCATTTATGGCAACCTCAAGTAGCATTGAATGAAGTCAAGAACAAGTCCAACTTCATTTACTACAAACTCAAGTTGCATTAATGGAAGTCTAAGTTAAACTCAAGATGCATTAAATGAACAAGACTTCAAAATAGTTCAAAATCAAGTTCATTCACTCTTGGAAGGTTACAACTTCTTGATTTTATGGTGGAGGAGTTTCATTCTCGGATTTAAAGCATGTTTAATTGTATTTTCAGTTTTAAACATTTCATTTATGTGTTTTAAGTTACATTTGAGTTAGTGGTGGTTATGGTATTGATGTAGTAGGGAGTTACAACCTTTACAATTCTTTTAGGTTACTTGAAGGGTTGTTTTGGAGGCTATAAATAGCCTAGCTTGTTCCGTTGGAAAAAGAGATTTGAGATTTGAGTTTTGAGTTTTGAGATAATGAAATTTAAGCTTATTGAGCCATGAGCTTTTCCTTTGCATTTCTTGTGTTTTAGAATTGCATGCTAGAATCATTCAAGTAGCCTTGATCAAGCTAACTTGTGGATGAAGGGATGTGAATCCCGAGCGGAAACGGATTTTCGTTGATGATTTTCGGGATACAAAATCGAAATTTAAAGAAGAAAAATACAGAGGAAATTCAATACCTTTGAAGAACGTTTCTTCAACAAATTTCCGACGAACACCACCACCGAGCCTTCCTCGCTATCCTCTGGGTACGAGATCGTTCTTGTGGGAGAATTTTTTTGGAACGAGAGGGAGAGATGGAGAGAACTCTTTTTTGATTGAGAGAAAACGGTTTCATGTTCTTCTTCAATGTTCTGTATTTTGCAGAACTGCAAAAACAAAACAGAAAAACTGACGTGGGGCAACTCCCCACGTCACACTAACCTCCCACTCCCCTGCAATTTTGCAGGGGAGTTTAATATTATTGATATTAATAATATATATATATATATTTATATATAAATAATTAATATATATAATATATATATATAATAATTAAAATATAAAAACTAATTTATTAATTAATCATATTAATTAATAAATAATTATTAATTATTAATCCAATTAATAATTAATATATATATATAAATCAAATAAATAATTAACACTTAATTATTTATCAATCACAAAAATAGAATCATATTCTATAACATTTCTCTCGTATAACCTGTAGTTCTAATGTACATCTTATGCACATTATTTTTAACCTATAGTTTTAATATGAATCTTATTCATATTAATTTTATTTGAATCTCATTCAAATAATTTTTCTCATAATATATAGTTTTAATTTATAATTAACTATATATTATAATGTATCAATATACATATAATTCCTTAAGTAATTTGAACAATTCAAATTCTTCCAAAAACTTGATCCTCGTTTTACCCGTTATGAGCTAGCAAGGGGACCTAATGGACCTACAGATCCGAAGCTCCAACGATGCAAGATTAATCGGTCAAACTCATTGACCGAGTTAATCTAGATTCGTTAACTACGGGTCATTCCACTAAAGACCCGCAGTTGCACTCTTCTCACTGTAGAATGTTTTCGTGTCTATGGATATACGACCATTAATGACGAGTCAATCCTTCACGAGTGTTCGTAACTCAAGTTGGGTCAAATTACCGTTTTACCCCTGAGTTACATCTTACTCCTTAAACACCACTGCTCCTCTAATGAACAACCCGGTTATGGTCCAACCAATAACCGGAAGTCTCTCTCAGCCAATGAGAGGGTGGGGCCCCTCGTTCAAGTCCCGGAGTCAGCATTTAAGGGAACACTCATCTACTCCCCTAAAGTCGGGGAGGAGTGAATTCCATCTTGTGAAGTTATGTTCCCAGCTCCCCACTTGGTCTCGTCCCCAAAATGGTAGGAATGTTGAGTCGGCGACTCGGGCCACTCTCACCCATACAGATCAAAGAATGAGCCCTCACGGGCAGGAGTCCATAACTCACTCAGGATTGAGAATGAGTTGCCTGGTCATCCTAAGAAATGACAATCTATTAGTTAACGGTGTTACATCTAAAGATTGCCTATTTCGCGGTCCGGTCTCATACAAACTCATTGTATAGGATACCCCCACTCGCATGTCTCCACACGAACGACCTAGATCGAGTCGTCTGTAACCTTTACAGAGCGGGTCGTATCCATAATGTTGCCAGGATAAGGTACCCAGCCTTATCCATATACTATAGACCCTTTAGGTTATTCACGAGACATTATCCATTCATATATCAGGGGTATATCAAATATATACCCCGTATATCAAATATATACCCCGTATATCAAATATATACCCAGTATATATACTGTCCCGATTACATCACAAATAACCTTGGATGTTTAGTTTATTGAATTTTGGATAATGGAAAGCTATGATTTAACAACAAATTTATTGAATAAGACTTTATTAAATAGACATTTGTTTTTACAAAATACAAACTACGAGTTTAGGGCAACACACCCAACAAACTCCCACTTGAACTAAACTCGAGTGGGGTGTACATTATCATAAAGCAAAGGGAAAATACAATAAACTAGGGCATACACTATACCCAATTACAGTGGAGTGGTTCGAATCTTGAGTTTAGAAACAAGTTTTCTCTGCTCTTGATATTGATCATCAAGGTAAATCCGTTCTAACTTCTTCCTTGGGTTGATATCATCTCGATTTGGGGATTTTAGCATTTGTAATCTAGGGATTTGCATAACCATAAGGGTTCTTAGATCCAATTGGCTATTGTTTTCTTATCATTTGGTATCAGAGCCAGGTTTCGATCTTGGAACCTGTGGGTTATGGGCCCACCACGCTTCCGCTGCGATACTAGGATGAAACATTAGTTCTGAAACTTTATAGTCTATGTTGAAGGGATCGAATCCCAAGCGGAAGCGATTGAACGCTTGTGATTCAACTTAGTTTAAAAACGATACAATACCAGTTTTAAAAACAACAGAACAATTCTATTAAAAATGGAGGTTAAGTCTCTTGGGAGGTTGAAAACGACTACATTTGTTGACTGTTGACAACCCTCCTTCCTCGAGCACGAAATTTTTTTCGGCACGAACAAACAAACCCAAACGCATGAACCAAATGTTGGACACTATCATGAAGTTTCTTCACTATGACTCTAGGAATAAGACGGATTGTGGGATACTTGGTTCTTAGAAAGGAAAACAAGTGGGAATTCTTAATTGTGAGAGAGAGAGAGGTTTTCCTTTTTTTTGTGTTCTCTGCAAAATTTGTCAAGGAAGAACCAGTAACCCAAATCACAAAAGAACCTTGTGATTTAATGTATGAGGGAGGAGAGAAAGAGTGGGTATATGTAACGACCCAGGAATTTCCACACACCTCTAGGTCACATGAACTACCCAACTAATCAGTTTTAACTCCGATTACAACCTGCCAACTTCCTAAGCACATAAGCTTATAAAATCAAGCTCCAAACCTCATCAAATTAACGATAAACCAATCTAAAAAAAATGCAACAACGTTCGTGAACTACTTCACGAGGCAAGTTTATTATTCAATCTAAATGATTCTAAGCAAATGGGATAAAGCTCAAATAAGCACCTAACCCGAGGCATAACTAACAACAAGGAAAAATCTCCCAATTATTCAAAGGTACATAATCCGTTTATTGGCCACAACCTGAGGCCCTAACAAAAGAATTAGACTAAATAAAAAAAACTAAGCAGCCTATAGTCTTCGCTTGTCAGGTCTCCCTCGTCCCATCAGCAAGGTCACCCTCGAGTCCTTCACCTGAAACAATCATTGTAGAAGGGGGGGTGAGTATATACAATATACTCCGTAAGTAGCCCTCACCAAGCACTCACAAACATCATGCTCATAACCATAAAGGAAAAAAAACATGCATCGTCATGCTCTATCATTACAGTATGCGAACAACCATAGACATGCTTTACTGGTACATATATATTTATCCATAAACACGCTCTATAATACCCAATACTAACCACAACTTAATAAAACAATTACCGTCCACCTGGCTTCCTAACACCTCAAATTCAACTATGATCACCTCAGTTGTTCGAGCTCTTCGAAACCATGCTTTTGGTAGTGTCAGCCCCTGGCCATTTATACCCACAGCCCCGACACTAGTGCATCGACCCTCGACCATTTATACCCGAGGCCTCGATGTCTTACAATCTATTGGCCCTTGACCATTTATACCCAAGGCCCCAATAGTTCTCCTTCCGAAAGACTCCTCGCATCGACCCCCCGACCATTTATACCCGAGGCCTCGACACTCATCTTTATCCAATATTGGTGTATCGACCCCCGACCATTTATACCCGAGGCCCTGACACTCACCCATTCACTTCATAATTTGTAAAACTCCACATATCGTTTCTAGCCTCCAACCAAGATTCCAGTACAACCCCTTAATAACACCAACCCCCACAACGCCCATCAACAACCCCACCACTAGTATGATTTCAATGCATCTCACAACTCACCAACACATTTCAGCATGCTTCCATAACATAAACATCATTCTAATCGCAAAACATAAACTAAACATGCTTTCACTACATACCAAATCTTAACAACAGCGCCACAGTGAGTTTAGTCATAACAGAGCATAGTCAACAAATTTCAAACGATTGGAGCCCAACACAATTCATCCAAACACTTAATATCCAACGTCCATATTCAATAAGCATTGCTAGATATAATAAATACTCATGAGACACGCCAAACACTTCATACGAATTCAGACAACGAACATTTCCAAAATAAATTCACTTTAACGAACATTCCCTACAATCATACGTCATTCTACAACAGATCTCAGCAGTTCAACAATACAAAATTCACACTATTAACACCGACGGACATTCAACGCTAACCAGGCATACAAAACTACATAACAAGAATTACACTGCACAACCACGTATCAGAACCAATATTAAGTATCATAAACAGTACATCGGCAACCAAATAACATACACCAACGCACGCACCCGCCCCCGTGCTACTTACAAACACTTGTCCTAAAGCTCCTAAGCTCGTTGAGCACTTCCTACTACTAACCCACACTAAAACAACTTGGGTTAGGAGTGGGTTGACGTCGAAGGGGTTCGGGCTCCCGATCTGAGTTCAAAAGGCCTTAAGCTTGTTGTCCCGACGTCTAAAGGTGATGAGTAATGCTGATTTGGGTCCGATTAGAGGTGGGTCAACGCCGAACCCATGCCAAAAAGAGTGGGTAATGCCGATTTGGGTTCGAATAAGAGGGGATCAACGTCGAACATCACCGGAAGGCCGGAAAACGTCACCAAACTCGTCGGGCTTCACGAGTTCGGACTATTCGGGGTTGTCGAAGATTGCTGCACGTAGGAAAGGTCACGCGCGGCCACTGTACGACGCCGGCGCCGCTGGAATTCGCCGCAACTCCTCGAGTCACCGCTGGGTTCGCTGCTCTTCGCGCCGCCGCACGCTGCTACAGGCCGCCGCCGTCAGAGTCGTTGAGGGACGGGAGGGTCCACCGTTCGCCGCTGCCGTCGGGGAGGAACTCGCTGCTGCCGTGCTGCTTCGCCGGAGAACAAAAAGAGGAGCTGCCGGCTGAACAAGAAGAAGGAGGAGAAACTTGGGGGGGGGGGGGGGCTGTCGGCTATGAAACAAAGGGAGGGAAAGAGGAAAAAAAAAAGTGCTAGGGTTTCCCCCTTTTGTTTTGATTTAAAAAAATTTTCCCATTAAGCCCAATCATCCAAGCCCAAACCCAAAGAAGGAGGAGTCCATTCCCTCAACCCAAGACCCAACATACCAAGCTCGGTTAATAAACATTTAATTGGATTGTTAGAGCCCGATAATTATCGATAAATTAAATTAACATTAACTTTGAAATTTAAATGAAAAAAAATCTCCCGATTCGAGATTAACTGACCTGAGGGACTCGGGGCGTTACAGTATAACTTTCCATTCTCCACCTCACTACTTCACAGCAAAAACGAGGAAATGGTAAATGTTAATTATGTTAATTAAGACACACACACACACACACACACACACACACACACACACACACACACACACACACACACACACACACACCACACACACACACACACACACACACACACACACACACACACACACACACACACACACACACAACACACACACACCACACACACACACACACACCACACACACACACACCACACACACACACACACACACCACACACACACCACACACACACACACACACACACACACACACACACACACACCACACACACACACACACACACACACACACACACACACACACACACACACATATTTAGTTTGATAAATAAATTAATTAATTAATTAAATTTGAACTATTGGAATTTAATTAATAATTAATGAAATCTTATTTAATTAATTAATTAATTAAAGAAATATAATATAATTAAATCATAATTAATTAATTAATTAAAGAAATATAATATAATTAAATCATATTTAATTAAACCAATAAATATTTGAATCATATTCAAATATACATTTCCCTCCTAATCTATAGTTTTTAATATGAGTCAAATTCACATTAAACTTTAACCTATAGTTTTAATATGAATCCTATTCACATTATTATCTCATAATATATAGTTTTATAATTTATCATTATACACAATATTAAACTGTGTCATACACAATTAACTCAAATTCTGTTTAATTAAATTTGAACTATTGAAATTCCTTCCAAGACTTTATGTTCTTAATTACCCTTTACGAGCTATCAAGGGGACCTAATGGACCTATAGATCAGAACCTCCAACTTTATGAAATTAATTGGTTAAATTCATTAACCACCTCAATCAACATACGTTAACTACGAGTTATTTTTCTAAAAACCCGCAGCTGAACTCTTCTCACTACATAATATTTCTGTGTCCACAAATATCGACCATTAATGGCAAGTTATTCCTTCATGAGTGTTCGTAACCACATATGGGTCAAATAACCGTTTTACCCCTGTGTTACATCCTGTACCTTAAGTATTGCGGATCCTCTAATGAACAACTAGGTTATGGTCCAACCAATAATTGGAAGTCCCTCTCGGGCCAGTGAGAGGGTGGTGTCCCTTGTTCAAGCCCTGAAGTCAGCACTAAAGGGAACACTCATCTACTCCCCTAAAGTCGGGGAGGAGTGAACTCCATCTTGTTTAGTTATGTTCCTAGCTCCCCACTCAGTCTCGTCCCCAAAATGGTAGGAATATTGAGTCGCGACTCGGGCCACTCTCACCCATACAGATCAAAGGGCGAGCCCTCATGGGCAGGAATCCATAACTCACTCAGGATTGAGAATGAGTTGCCTAGTCATCCTATGAAATAGCAATATGTTAGTCAACGGTGTTACATCTAAAGATTGACAATTTTCCGGTTCGGTCTTATACAAACTCATTGTATAGGATACCCCTGCTTGGATGTCTCCACACAAACGACCTGGATCGGGTCGTCTGTAATATTTACAAAGTGAGTCGTATCCATAGTGTTGTCAGGATAAGGTACCCAACCTTATCCATATACTATAGACCATTTAGGTTATTCCCGGGACATTATACACTTGTATGTCGAGGGTATATCAAATATATACCCAGTATGTATATTGTCTCGGTTACATGATAATAACCATGGATGTTTAATTTATTGGATTTGGACAGTGCATTGCTTTGAATTCAACAACATATTTGATTGAATGAAACTTTATTGAATATAAATTTGTTTTTACATAAATACAAACTATGAGTTTAAGGCAACACAACCAACATACGTAATTATCTTTGTCGTTCTAGATACCACTATGAAGCATACGGACGAGAATAGAAGTGCTACCTACATGACATTTTGTTAGAGTTAACTTTTTGCTGCGGAAATGTGACTCGGTAGGCCTCTTTGACCATAAAAACGAACCCTTTCACATCTTTTTTAGCTATAAAAGATTACATATTCTTAAAGTATAACATACATAGAACATTTATGGATAATTTGCAATATATGGTACTTTGAGAAAAATGTGGTCAAAATTGGAAGAAAATCACAGTTTTATGTTTTGCAGGAATTGCGCCTGGCGCAATTTTGGTGGTCAACCTTCCCAAAACGTGCGTTTCACTTAATTAAGGGTAAATGAATTATTTCATATATGTATAAATGAAGAAAAATTGTGCAGTTCAAGTCAACGAGAGGTTGTTTGAAGAATCTTAACACATTCCCTCCTAAATTGGTAGAAACTTCAACCTCTTTGAAGGCATATATAAGGGAGCCTCTCCCCCAGCACTTCATCATCCATTTTCCATCTCGAATTAAGTCATTCTTAGCTTTAGTCTTTGTTTTCCAGCTTTAGAGTTCATGAGAGTTATGTTCTAGTTGTTATTTCTTTGTATTTTCAAACTTATACTTGTTGTTTCTCTTTTAATTGAAGTTCTTATTTTCATTCTTCATCTATTCTGTTCTTTTAAAGTTCTTAGGCAGGTTTACACTTCCTTGAAGCTCGAAAGAGAAGAAGGTCAAGCTAGATCTCCTTGTACGTCGTTATTATTCATTTAAATTCATGGAAAATTACATCTCTTATGTTTTCGTGCATTTTATTTCCTTTAATTATGCACTAATTTATTTGTCAACTTCTCTATGAAATGTCTTAGCCAAAATGATTTAATTTCAACATGCTCGAGATTTTTTCCAGATTGCGCCTGACGCAATCTTGGGTTTGTTTCTAAAAAAATTTGTTTACATTTTTTTTTTCCATTTGGCCACTGGGAAATTGATTTATGCACCAAAGCCAAAATCTGAGAAGATTAGGTTAGGTATAACAATAGGAAACCAATCTAGGATGTGACTTAGACATAAGCACCTAAAACACGGTCCTAGACATATGATGAGTTGATAAATATTTTATAGGATTGTAATCACACGTAGACATATGATTGTAGGTTACCCTAGGCTGTACAGTTAGTCTAGGGCAAGTGGGAGAAATGTAATTGGGTATAGTGTATGCCCTAGTTTATTGTATTTTCCCTTTGCTTTATGATAATGTACACCCCACTCGAGTTTAGTTCAAGTGGGAGTTTGTTGGGTGTGTTGCCCTAAACTCGTAGTTTCTATTTTGTAAAAACATATGTCTATTTAATAAAGTTTTATTCAATAAATTTGTTGTTGAATCATAGCTTTGCATTGTCCAAAATCCAATAAACTAAACATCCAAGGTTATATTTGATGTAATCGAGACTGTATATATACTGGGTATATAGTTGATATACGGGGTATATATTTGATATACCCCTGATATATGAATGAATAATGTCCCGTGAATAACCTAAAGGGTTTATAGTATATGGATAAGGCTGGGTACCTTATCTTGGCAACACTATGGATACGGCCCACTCTGTAAAGGTTACAGACGACTCGATCCAGGTCGTTCGTGTAGAGACATGCGAGTGGGGGTATCCTATACAATGAGTTTGTATAACACCGGACCGCGAAATAGGCAATCTTTAGATGTGAACACCGTTAACTAATAGATTGCCATTTCTTAGGATGACCAAGCAACTCATTTTCAATCCTGAGTGAGTTATGGACTCCTGCCCGTGAGGGCTCGTTCTTTAATCTGTATGGGTGAGAGTGGCCCGAGTCGCCAACTCAACATTCCTACCATTTTGGGGACGAGATCGAGTGGGGAGCTGGGAACATAACTTCACAAGATGAAATTCACTCCTCCCCGACTGTAGGGAAGTAGGTGAGTGTTGCCTTAAATGTTGACTCCGGGACTTGAACAAGGGGCCCCACCCTCTCATTGGCCGAGAGGGACTTCCGGTTATTGGTTGGACCATAACCAGGTTGTTCATTAGAGGAGCAATGGTGTTTAAGAAGTAAGATGTAACTCAGGGGTAAAACGGTAATTTGACCCAACTTGAGTTACAAACACTCGTGAAGGATTGACTCGTCATTAATGGTAGTATGTCCATGGACACGAAAACATTCTGCAGTGAGAAGAGTGCAACTGCGGGTTTTTAGTGGAATGACCCATAGTTAATGAATCTAGATTAACTCGGTCAATGAGTTTGACCGATTAATCTTGCATCGTTGGAGCTTCGGATCTGTAGGTCTATTAGGTCCCTTTGCTAGCTCATAACGGGTAAAACGAGGATCAAATTTTTGGAAGAATTTGAACTGTTCAAATTTCTTAAGGGATTATATGTATATTGATACATTATAATATATAGTTAATTCTAAATTAAAACTATATATTATGAGAGAAATTATTTGAATGAGATTCAAATAAAATTAATGTGAATATGATTCATATTAAAACTATAGGTTAAAAATTAATGCACATAAGATGTACATTAAATCTAAAGGTTATACAAGAGAGAATATGGTTTAATTAAATATGAGATATTTAATTAAATGTTAAATAATTAATTGTTAATTATTTAATATTACATTTAATTACTTAATTATTAATATTAATTATTTATTAATTTGATTAATAAATTATTTTATATTACATTTAATTAATTAATTATTAATTTGATTAATAATTATTTAATATATTAATTAATTAATATTAATTATTAACTCCCCTGCATTATTGCAGGGGAGTGGCTAGTTAAGTGACGCGGGGTAACTCCCTACTTCACTGGTTTTTCTGGGAAAATTTGCAGAAGTGTTCTACAAAACAGAACAACATAGAACTCCCAAGGTGATGCTCTCTTGTTCAAGCTCTCAATCAAACTTTCCCTCTCGTTCCAAACTAATTCTCCCACAAGAACGATCTCGTACCCAGAGGATAGCAAGGAAGACTCGGTGGTGGTGTTCGAGGGAAACTCGTTGAAGAAACGTTCTTCAAAGGTAAAGTTTCCTCTGTTTTTTCCCTCTTTCAATTTCGATTTTGTATCCCGAAAATCAGCAACGAAAATCCGCTTCCGCTCCGGGATTCACATCCCTTCAAACAAGTCATAAATACATTTTAAGTTAATATATCCAATATATCATTCATAAATCATCCAACAACAAGACCAATATGTTAGAACAATTAACAAGTGATTTATCCAAACATACTCAATCACTAGCAATCACAAAGAGTTCAACACACATTTTATTGGATAGTAAAGTACATAGAACACGTCAAACAACTCATGTATATTCAAACAATAAACACCCCCACAAGTAAGAACTACTTACTAACAAATGTCCTAAAAGCTCCTAAGTTTATAGAAGAGTTCCTAAAACAGAAGGAATACGATCTCGAGGTTAGTAACAAATTAGAAACACTTAAATAAAATTGAAACCGAGTTTAGGTAGAGTCGTTACCTACTAACTCATACTAAAACAACTTGGGTTTGAAGTGGGTGGACGCCGAAGAGGGTGGGTACTACGAAATTTGCTTTGAACAATAGTAGGTATCTCAAATTTGCTTCGGCTTGCTGATTCGATGTCGAAAAGTGATGGGTAATGTCGGTTTGGTCCAATTAGGGGTGGGTCAACGTCGAACCAATGTCAAAGAGGGTGGGTATTATCAATCAAGCTACGAACGGGTGTGGGTCAACGCCAACTATCAGCAGAATGAAGAATATGCCGAAAATTTAAGCTCGAAGTCACCGGGTTCGAGCTAAATGCGTGCTGGTTGCACGGCTACTCAGTCGGAGGCAGCACTGGAGCTTGGGTCGTTGGAGAATGCAACGCTGGGGGAAAAGCCACTGCCAAGAATGCCGGATCTGGTGAGAAAATACTGTTGTCAGGTTGCTCTTCCACTGATACGCTAAGAAACACCGATGGATGTTGAAGCCACGCCGCTACTCGTTGGGGAAGACCGCCGCTGCTATGGAATCGTTGGGAAGAGGGGACACTGCTGTCTGTCGATCTGCTACAGCCGGAGAGAAGCTGCGAGGCTGTGGTTCATCGAGGGTAGACGAACGCCGCCGAGGATTGTCGGAGTGCTGTAGTAAAACGGCGTTCACGGGTCTGCTCGAAGCCGCTGGAACGAGAAGAACCCGTCGTCGAGCCTGCCGCCGCGTGCAGTTGAGTCGCCGCTGGTATCGCCGGTTGCCGGAGAAAGAGAGGAAGAGAAGGGGGTTGGCGGCTAGGGCAAGGGGAGGAAGAAAGAGATGGAAACCTAATGTGTTTTTTTCCCTTCTTTTTCCTTTTTTTCCTTTTCTTTTTGCCAAACAAATAATAAAACAAAATATAATTTATATGATTTGTGGTCCTATAAATAAAAAGAGTTTTCTTAATTCTTTTCCAATAAGAAAACCCACTTCAAAAACGATTGGAAAAATTTATTTGAGTGATTACCTTAATTTTAAAACCCAATAATAAAATTTAAAACGGAAATTTAATTTTGAAATCTTAGGATTAAGATTTAATTAAAAAAATTCTTTTCCAAAATTTGAAAACTTAGCTTATCTTAACTGACGAAAATAAGCTTAAATTCTAATTTACCCAAAATTAGAACTCCAAAATCATGAAATCCAAGAATTTAAATTGTCCAAATATGGGGAAACTCCAAAGGCACAACTTAACTCTTAAAATAAACATAACCTGAAAACTCAGGGCGTTACAATGATAGTCATCATTCAATTGAATATTGTCCATCTAATCCTTCATATTTTTATTATCTAGGTCTGCAAGGGAACCATCAAGATTTCAACCCTCATTCAATTCAATACAACCAAGATATGAAGGATCATTCAAATTTTTTTGTGTGAAGAGCATCAACTTGAAAGTATCCATCCATATGAGTATGCATTCCCACCAAAATTCCCAACACATCCTTAACAGGAGTACAGTCAACAACGGATGCAAGAGCAAATATAATCGTCGAAAATTTATAGCCTTGAAGAGACAATGATAGATTTTATGGAGAGAAATGATGTAGCAGTATGCAACTTGCAGATCCGAATAGAGCAATTTGTTGATGAGCTGAGGAATAGTCCACCAGCAGCTTTTCCTAACGAAGTGGAGACCACAACACAAGAAGTGTATAAGCAAGTTGAGACAATGAAAGTTTGGAGCGAGCTTGAAGATAACGAACTTGAGCTCCTAGTAGACAATGATTCTCCACCAGCCCCTGATGTGATGAACAAGGTAGGGAATAATAAGGAAGTTGAACAACAGGAACCAGTAGAGGTAATTGAGCATAAGTTTGCAATGAATCTAAACCCGTCACCTCTCAATACTGGACTACTTTTCCCTTTTCCTTGACATTTTTTGGAGATAAATCAAGATATGAAGAAGGAAGAGCTGACCAAACATTTCGAGGATAAAATAGAGGGAGAAATTGGAGAAGATGAGGTAGGTTGAGATGAAAGATTCTGCGTTAAAGAAGTGAAAACCACAATTCAACTTTTCAAAAACAAATTCATACAAGTAAGTCACATCCCCCTCGAGCTAGACCTTCAAGCATATTGTGCTTTGAAAAAGCGAAATTGCAACATGGCAATAGCAGATGAGAGGCCGAATGAGTTTGAGGAGAATAATTGAAAGTTGAAAGCCTCCAACGTTCCTTAAAGCAAAATCAGTAGGAGGGAAGTTTGTACATTACTGTCATGCTTCTTTACTTCCTTAAAGCCTTTTTATATCCTGAACATTTTAATTATTTTATTTTCTTAGTACATGATTGATGTTCTCAAGAAAATAAGCAAGGAGAAGCGAGGTTATTGTAGTTAAACGAGTGATGAGTTTTGTCAATTTTCTTATGAGAATACTAAGATGTATAAAGAACAAACTAAAAGATGGGATGATAAGAAAATTATGGATAAGAATTTGGAACCTAGAGATTCAGTATTGTTATTCAATTATAGATTAAGGTTATTTCCAGGTAAGCTAAATTCTAGATGGTCGGGCCCGTTTCTAATTGAACGTGTTTATCGACATGGAGTCGTCGATTTCAGAGATGTTAAAGGTAATATTTTAAAAGTAAATGGCCATCGAGTGAAGAAATACTTTGGTGAGTATATTGACAAATGTAAAACCTCTGTATTACTGAAAGACCTATGAAAAAACAGTGATTTAGTCCCTTTGTCGGTGTTGAGGGCATTTTCTATGTAAAATATTTTTTGTCTTATTTTTGCGAAATTTTTACACCTTTAGTTATGCTTTTTTGTGTAGATTTTAAATCTAAATTTTGTTTTTTCATTTGAATTTTGCAAGGTCAATATTTTGCCCACTCCAAGATTGTGCTAGGCGCAATTTAAGGGAAAAAAAGAGATTTCGAAATTTACAAATGAAGATTTTCGTGGGTTTATTTTAAGTGGGTTTTGGGCTATTTGAAAACATAAAGGACTCTTTGTTAAAATCCTAGGTTGATTTAAAAGGAAACAAAGAAAAGCCCTAGTTTCTCCCTCATCCTTTGCGATTTCTTCTTCAAGAAAATCCCTAACTTCTTTTAAAATTTTTTCCACCAGATGTTCAAGAATCCCCCAAATTTCTCATACCCCTTTTATTTTCGGCAAGTTTAGGCTAGGATTGTGGAGGTTTTTCATTATGTTTTGAGCAAAGTTTCAAGATTCCATGGAAGAGTCTTCTTCCTCCAAGCCATCCGACAAAGAGAAGGGAAAGAGGAAGGTTATGCTCGCACCTCCTACTCCACCAGGTTTGATTTCTCTTGAGCCCGCTCTTATTTCTGAAGAAAGGATAATTTTTGATCCTAGGGCACAAAGAAAGAAATTAGAGGAAATCATGAGAATGTACCATAGAAAAAATCCATCCACGAGTAGTGAAAGTTCTGAAAAAATGGATTTAGAAACTAATGTTGCTAAGAATCATGAGGGAGGTGATAATGAAAGGAAATTAGAAGAGTTTAGAAATGTCTACCTTAGAAAGAATCCATGTATGAGTGGTAAAGATTATGGAAATAAGGATTTGGAAGCTAATATTGCTAGGATTAATGAGGGAAATATAAATGAAAAGAAGAAACAAGAGATTAGGATTAAGGGGCATGAGGATATTTGTGACAAGATAACGGAATTAAATGAAAAATGGCAAAGATCTATGGAAAATACAAGAAAATTGAGTGAAGAAATACAAATCACATTATATACGATGAAAAATTACCATAGGTTGGATTTCCCTCAAAACACCGCCGTAGCCGAGTCTTTAAATTTATCCATTCCACCCCCTTCCTCCATTGCTGTTAATGTTGGTATGGAAGGGCAATAACAAGTTAGTGGTGACTCCGAGCATGATACTAAGCCACTGGAACACTTGGATTCGGCCACGGTCGAAATTCACTGCGAAATTGCACCTGCCACAATTTTGGAGAACACTACACCGACCATACTACCAAGTCAATCGCCCACTGGAACACTTGGATTCGTCTTTTGTTTCCCAGGTAGCTTCCTCCACCAAGTCAATCGCCCGATTCCTCAGCACCTTGGTCTCTTTTGCTAAGATCTCAATATGTACCTCTCTATAGCACAAGGTTTCATCTAACTGCAGTGGTTTGGGATCCAAGACATGAGAAGAGTCATGGACATACTTCCTCAGTATGGACACATGGAACACGTTATGCACTGCATCCAATGACGGGGGCAAGGCCAACCTGTAAGCGACTGGGCCAATACGCTCCAAGATCTCAAAAGAACCAATATACCTCGAACTAAGTTTTCCCTTCTTACTAAAACGTAGGACTCCCTTCACTGGTGCCACACAAAGAAAAACGTGGTCGCCGACGCCAAACTCCAACGCCCTTCGCCTAACATCAGCGTAGCTCTTCTGTCTGCTATGAGTCGTCTGCATTCTTGCCCTAATCCTTTGGATGACGCCATTAGTCTCCTACACCAACTCTGGTCCCAACATGACTCTCTCACAAACCTCATCCCAATGCACTGGCCACCAACACTTTTTCCCATACAAAGCTTCATATGGAGCAATTGCAATGGTTGCCTGGTAACTGTTGTTGTAAGCAAACTCGATCAATAATAGGTGTTTGTCCCAATAACCACCGAAGTCCAATATGCAGGCTCTCAACATGTCTTCCAAAATCTGATTCAGACGCTCAGTCTGACCATCGGTCTGGGGATGGAATGTCGTACTAAAATCGAGCTGAGTCCCAAGTGATTTATGCAAACTTCGCCAAAAAGTTGACGTGAAACGGGGGGTCCCAATCTGACACTATGGACACTGGTATGCCATGAAGTCTAACTATCTCCTGCAAATAAAGCTCTGCCCACCTTTCTACTGAATAAGTGGCCTTGCCTGGTATGAAATGAGCAGACTTTGTTAAGCGATCCACAATCACCCAAATCACTGTCTATCCTTTAACCGTCCTCGGCAAACCTATAATGAAGTTCATGGCCACATCGTCCCATTTTCAAATAGGTATTCTTAAAGGTTGCAACAACCCAGCGGGTCTCTGTCTTGAGGCCTTCACCTGTTGACACGTCAAACACTTACTAACAAACTGGGCAATTTCTCGCTTCATGTTATGCAACCAAAATTTTCTTGAGATTCCTATACATCTTGGTGCTCCCAGGATGCACTGAGAACGGGGTATTATAAGCCTTGGTTAGTAAATCCTTCCCCTTAAAGGGAAGTCTCTTGGTACACACAGTCTTCCTTAATAGAGCAAGGCTGTATCTTCTGAAAGAGAGTAATCTCCTTGACCTACCATACCAAAACCTTTGATTAAGCTGGGATCTACCTTTTGTGCAGCAACGATCCGCTGTCTTAAGATGGGTTCAACCGAGAATCGAGCTAACACTGCCGAAACATCTTCCACCGCTAACTCCACCTCAGAACGGTCTAACTCATCTAATACTGGTCTATGAAGCACTGTCGGAGGTGCTAACGCTCGTTGCTCTTCTACTAAGTGCATCGGCCACCACGTTCACCTTACCTGGATGGTAACTGATCTCACAGTCATAGTCCTTTACCAACTCTAACTGTCTCCTCTGCCTTAGGTTAAGTTCTTTTTGAGTGAAGAAATATTTCAAACTTTGGTGGTCAGTGAAGATTTGGATTCTTTCTCCATATAGGTAGTGCCTTCATATCTTCAAGGCAAACACCACCGCAGTAAGCTCCATATCATGGGTAGGGTAGTTAAGCTCGTGTACCTTTAACTGTCGCGAGGCATAGGCAATGACTTTCGCATACTGCATTAGAACGCAACCCAAACCTCTCCGTGAAGCATCACTGTACACCACTAAACCTTCTGTCCCATTAGGTACCGTTAGCACCGGGGCCGTGACCAATCGCTCCTTTAGTTCTTGGAAACTTTTCTCGCACTCGTAGTTCCAAGTGAAAGTGGCATTCTTACAGGTCAACCGAGTCAATGGCACCGCTAAACGAGAAAAATCGTGGACAAACCTTCTATAATAGCCAGCTAGTCTGAGAAAGCTGCGGATTTTGGTCACTGTGCGAGGCCTTGGCTAACCACTGAATGCCTCTACTTTGGTTGGGTCCATGGCAATACCCTCCCTAGTGACTATGTGGCCAAAGAAGGCCACCTTATCCAACCAAAACTCGTATTTCGAGAACTTTGCATACAGACTGTTTCCCTTCAAAGTAGTCGGAACCTATCGCAAATGTCCTTCATGCTGCTCTACTGTCTTGGAGTAAATCAAAATGTCGTCGATAAACACAATCACGAACAGGTCCAAAAATTCCTTAAAAACTTGATTCACGAGGTCCATGAATGCTGTAGGGGCATTAGTGAGTCCAAAAGACATTACAGTAAACTCAAAATGCCCATACCTGGTCCTGAAGGTTGTCCTCGGTATGTCGGCATCATTAATTCTCAACTGGTGGTATCCCGATCGTAAGTCTATCTTCGAGAACACCCTTGCTCCTTCTAGTTGGTCAAAGAGGTCATCGATGCGAGGGAGGGGGTACCTATTATTTGTCGTCACCTTGTTCAACTCTCGGTAGTCAACATAAAGTCGCATAGATCCATCTTTCTTTTTCACAAAAAGCACTGAAGCACCCCAATGAGACATACTCGGGCGAATGAATCCCTTGTCTAATAGCTCTTCTAGTTGTGCCTTAAGCTCCTTAAGTTCCGCTGGAGCCATAGGGTACGGTGCCTTTGAAATGGGGGATGTCCCGGGTAACAAGTCGATGTAAAAGTCCAGTTCACAAATTGGGGGTAGCCCCGAGAGGTCTTCAGGGAACAAGTCCGGGAACTCCTTACCACGTGGACGAAGTGGATACTCTATGGGTATAGTGTATTCCCTAGTTTATTGTATTTTCCCTTTGTTTTATGATAATGTACACCCCACTCGAGTTTAGTTCAAGTGGGAGTTTGTTGGGTGTGTTGCCCTAAACTCATAGTTTGTTTTTGTGTAAAAACAAATGTATATTCAATAAAGATTTATTCAATAAATTTGTTGTTGAATTCATAGCATTGCATTGTCCAAAATCCAATAAACTAAACATCCGAGGTTATTTTAGTGTAACCGGGACAGTATATGTACTCGGTATATATTTGATATATTGGGTATATATTTGATATACCCCTGATATATGAGGTATATATTTGATATACCCTGATATACAAGTGGATAATATCCCGTGAATAACCCAAAGGGTCTATAGTATATGGATAAGGCTGGGTACCTTATCCTTGCAACACTATGGATACGACCCACTCTGTAAAGGTTACAGACGACTCGATCCAGGTCGTTCGTGTGGAAACATGCGAGTGGGGGTATCCTATACAATGAGTTTGTATAAGACCGGACCACGAAATAGCCAATCTTTAGATGCAACACCGTTAACTAAAAGATTGCTGTTTCTTAGGATGACCAGGCAACCCATTCTCAATCCTGAGTGAGTTATGGACTCATGCCCGTGAGGGCTCGTCCTTTGATCTGTATGAGTGAGAGTGGCCGGAGTTGCAGACTCAACATTCCTACCATTTTTGGGACGAGACTGAGTGAGGAGCTGAGAACATAACTTCACAAGATGGAATTCACTCATCTCCGACTTTAGAGGAGTAGATGAGTGTTCCCTTAAATGCTGACTCCGGGACTTGAACATGGCACCCCACCCTCTCATTGGCCCGAGAGGGACTTTCGGTTATTGGTCGGACGATAACTGTTGGGTGTGTTGCCCTAAACTCGTAGTTTGAATTTTGTAAAAACAAATGTCTATTTAATAAAGTTTTATTCAATAAATTTGTTGTTGAATCATAGCGTTGCATTGTCTAAAATCCAATAAACTAAACATCCAAGGTTATTTTTGATGTAATCGAGACAGTATATATACTGGGTATATAGTTGATATACGGGGTATATATTTGATATACCCCTGATATATGAATGGATAATGTCCCGTGAATAACCTAAAGGGTCTATAGTATATGGATAAGGCTGGGTACCTTATCCTGGCAACACTATGGATACGGCCCGCTCTGTAAAGGTTACAGACGACTCGATCCAGGTCGTTCTTGTGGAGACATGCGAGTGGGGGTATCCTATACAATGAGTTTGTATAAGACCGTACCGCGAAATAGGCAATCTTTAGATGTAACACCATTAACTAATAGATTACCATTTCTTAGAATGACCAGGCAACTCATTCTCAATCCTGAGTGAGTTATGGACTCCTGCCCGTGAGGGCTCGTTCTTTGATCTGTATGGGTGAGAGTGGTCCGAGTCGCCGACTCAACATTCCTACCATTTTGGGGACGAGACCGAGTGGGAAGCTGGGAACATAACTTCACAAGATGGAATTCACTCCTCCCCGACTTTAGGGAAGTAGGTGAGTGTTCCCTTAAATGCTGACTCCGGGACTTGAACAAGGGGTCCCACCCTCTCATTGGCTGAGAGGGACTTTCGGTTATTGGTTGGACCATAACCGGGTTGTTCATTAGAGGAGCAGTGGTGTTTAAGGAGTAAGATGTAACTCAGGGGTAAAACGGTAATTTGACCCAACTTGAGTTACGAACACTCGTGAAGGATTGACTCGTCATTAATGGTCGTATATCCATGGACACGAAAACGTTCTGCAGTGAGAAGAGTGCAACTGCGGGTCTTTAGTGGAATGACCCGTAGTTAACGAATCTAGATTAACTCGGTCAATGAGTTTGACCGATTAATCTTGCATCGTTGGAGCTTCGGATCTGTAGGTCTATTAGGTCCCCTTGCTAGCTCATAACGGGTAAAACGAGGATCAACTTTTTTGGAAGAATTTGAATTGTTCAAATTACTTAAGGAATTATATGTATATTGATACATTATAATATATATAGTTAATTGTAAATTAAAACTATATATTATGAGAGATATTATTTGAATCAGATTCAAATAAAATTAATATGAATAAGATTCATATTAAAACTATAGGTTAAAAATAATGTGCATAAGATGTACATTAAAACTATAGGTTATACGAGAGAAATGTTTTAGAATATGATTCTAATTTTATAATAAATAATTAAGTGTTAATTATTTATGTATATATATATTTATTAATTATTAATTGGATTAATAATTAATTATATTAATTAATTTGATTAATTAATTTTTTTTATATATATTAATTATTATATATATTTTAATTAATATTATATATATTATATATATATATATACTAATATTAATATTAATATTATTATTAATATTATTAATAATATTAACTCCCCTGCAATTTTGCAGGGGAGTGGGAGGTGTTGTGACGTGGGGAGTTACCCCACGTCATCCTTCTTCTTCTTCTCTAAGTGTTGGAGAAGGGGTAGAACGGTGGTTACAGAACAGAAGAAAAAAGAAAACTCCCAACGATTTCTCTCAATATTCTCTCAATTTCTCTCTCTCTTCGATCAAGGTGCTAACTCAAGCACGATCCCGAGACCCAAGAGGATAGCGAGGAAGATCCGGTGGTGGTGTTCGAGGGGAATTCACTAAAGAAACGTTTTTCAAAGGTTTGAAATTTCCCCTGTATTTTCTTCTTTAAAACTCGATTTTGTATCCCGAAAATCAGCAACGAAAATCCGTTTCCGCTCCGGGATTCACATCCTTTCAATAATTGGGTTGTTCATTAGAGGAGCAGTGGTATTTAAGGAGTAAGATGTAACTCAGGGGTAAAATGGTAATTTGACCCAACTTGAGTTACGAGCACTCTTGAAGGATTGACTCGTCATTAATGGTTGTATATCCATGGACACGAAAACATTCTGCAGTGAGAAGAGTGCAACTGCGGGTCTTTTTGGAATGACCCGTAGTTAACGAATCTTGATTAACTCGGTCAATGAGTTTGACCAATTGATCTTGCATCGTTGGAGCTTCTGATCTGTAGGTCCATTAGGTCCCCTTGCTTGCTCATAACGGGTAAAACGAGGATCAAGTTTTTGGAAGAATTTGAATTGTTCAAATTACTTAAGGGATTATATGTATATTGATATATTATAATATATAGTTAATTATAAATTAAAACTATATATTATGAGAGAAATTATTTGAATGAGATTCAAATAAAATTAATATGAATAAGATTCATATTAAAACTATAGGTTAAAAATAATGTGCATAAGATGTACATTAAAACTATAGGTTATACGAAAGAAATGCTATAGAATATGATTCTATTTATGTGATAAATAATTAAGTGTTAATTATTTGATATATATATATATATGTTAATTAATTATTAATCAGATTAATAATTAATTAATATTTATTAATTAATATGATTAATTAATTAATTATATATATGTTAATTATTATATATGTATATATTATAAATATATATATATTGATTATATATATATTAATTATATATTATTAATATTAATATTAATATTAATGACGTGGGGAGTTATCCCATGTCATTCTTCTTTTTCTTTGTCAAGTGGGTTGCACAAAGGCTCTGCAATTTTAACAGAACGAAAAAGAATGAACTCCCATTTGAATCTCCCTCAAGCTCTCTAAAAAATCCCCTTTTCTTCCAAACGAAACACTCCCACAAGCGTGTTCTCGAAACTCAAGAGGATAGCAAGGAAGACTCGGTGGTGATGTTCGGGTGGAAACCGTTGAAGAAAAGTTCTTCAAAGGTAATGGTTTTCCTCTGTATTTTCATCTTTAACGGTTTTGATTTTGTTTCCCAAATGTCACGAACAACGGTCCGCTTCCGCTCTGGGATTCACATCCCTTCCGATACTGGGTGTAGTCTTACTAGTGTTGACGACACTCGCCAAATAACCCCAAGCACCACGCTGTGAGAGGTGCCTTGCCTTCAGCCGTAACTCCTTTAAACGTAAAGCTCCGACCAGAAGGTAGTTGGAAGGAGACTTCCCTTTTCGAGTAATTAATGTTGGCTTCGTTGGTAGCTAGCCAATCCATGCCCAATATAACGTCAAAATCCCGCATGTGTAGTTGAATCAATCTTGCCTCAGGGTCTGATTGTCGAAGATAACTCGTCTGCTCTCACAATTTGACTAGCAATCATAACTGACCCTGATGACGTAGATACTAACAGCAAAAAATCGAACGGCTTTAGTTCGAGGTTTGCTTGACGAACAAACGCAGTGGAAATAAAGTGTGGCTTGACCTCGAATCAAACAATACGTAAGCAGCACATTATTGACTAAGACCGTACCTGAAAGATAATACAAGGATAAAGACATGAACCCCACATGCATAACCCAAGAACTCATAGTAAGAAAGAAGTACCTATGACAACAGCTTCGGCATTCGCCGCTTCCTTGTGCGTAAGTGCGAAAACATGAGCCTTCTGGTTACCTCCCTGTGTTGAAATTGTTGATGGAGCCTTCTGACCTAGCCTCTGTGTATTCGAGGCCGTCATGGGACATATCCTTGCAAAATGCCCTTCTCTCCCGCACCTGAAACAGACTTTAATTCCCGTCCAACACTGCCCCGCATGTCTTCTCTGATAGGAGGGGCACACTGGTAGTATGCCCTGCTACTGAGCCTGGCGTTGGAGTGCTCTAAATAGCTGGTCGGCATAATTCGGAGGGGCTTTTCTTTTCACACCTGAAGATGAATCGACTTCCAGTAGAGGTTGGGCCTTGTTAGAGACATCATTATCTATAATTAAGGCACCCTTAACTGCTTCCGCGTAAGTGGTGGGTCGCTGAAGATCCACTGGTCCTCTAATCCCCTTGCGCAAGCCTTTAACAAACCTCTTGATCTTCACTGTCTTGGTGGGAATTAATTCCAGAACAAAACGGGAGAGTTCCATAAACTTCCTTTCATATGAGCTACCGTCAAGGTTCCTTGGGTGCGATGGAGGAACTCTGCCTCCTTTGTATCTTTCACAGTCTCCGGGAAATAGTAGTCATACAACAAGTCCTTGAACTTTGCCCACGTGACCGGTACATTATTATGGTCTTCTGCCGCTGCTACGAGTCCCACCAATTCAGGGCCTCACCCCTCACCATAAAAACCGCACCCTTAACCTTGAACTGGTCATCACAACCTAGATACGCGTAAAGAGCTTCCAACTCTTTGACCCAATCTTCTGCTGCTGTCGCTTTCTCGCTTCCTCCGTAAAAGGTAGGGGTCTGTAACGCTTGAAATCTTTGATGAAGTGGGCCTCGCCCTGAGCAGCACGAAAATGTCAGGGTGGCTGAACTTGTACACTGTCAACCCCAGCTGTGTTATTGATCAGTGCCTGCAACGCCTCCGCAAGCAACATCACCTAAAGGTTCACATGGGGATCTGCTGGGGGAACTGGGGGATTCACCTGCCTCTGAGCCTCTGTTGGAGAAATTGGAAGAACTACCCCTACCTGAGCACCAGCCGGAGGGGGCGGTGGGTCTGCCACATTCTCACCTCCGAAGGCTGGATTGACATCTGCACGCAACCTCATACTACGACAGGGTGGCATTGTCTGGATGAAAAAGCACAACATCACCAAGCAAAACGTTAGCACGTTACTCTAAGCAAAGTCTCAAAGAAGTGTGGCACTCGAAACTTCCACATAAGTGCAAGATCAAGTAAAATCTAACTATTACACTTAGTGAACACCCTAGGCCTAACTAAGCAGAGCCACAACCATCACTGATAAGGAAAGAATTAAACACATAAGCAATTCAAGATGGGGGACATATAAGTTCATAAACAACAATCATGGGGCGTACCTGGTGACGTCAAGGAGGCCGACCGGGACCACTACTCCTATACACCCTATTACTAAGTCAGTTTACAGAAACGTTTTGGCTTTAATACCAACTGTAACGCTGGTAAGGGTTGTCGAGGCCGTCCAAAATAATTACTGAGTTTACTTAAATCTAACTTGTAGAAGTAGTGAGATCCGGTCGAATCCCAAGGGAACCAGTAAAATTAATTTCTCAAAGTTAAAAAATTTGGGGGTTTGAATTTAAATTTTGAAATTTAAATAAAATAAACTAAAAAGACATAAAGCAGAAGGAAAGAATTAAACACATAAGCAATCCAAAGGTGTGATTTTCATCCAATTGTAATCTTGATCATAGGCTTTATAGAAAAAAAAATCGATTTCTTGATTCAACAACTTAGTCTACTTACTCGGAACATCCGTGGTAAGTTTTAATTCTCCTAATTTAATTAATTTAGACCAAGCATCAAAATTAAATCTTATTAATTAATCAACTGGGCACGATAGCGTTCCATATTAATCAAAGAATAGCATTAAGGATGATGAGAATGACTAAACCAAAATCAATTAATTTGAGATAGCTGCAAGTTAATTAATTTTGTCCATTTGTTTTCCTAGAGTTTATTATGCCAGCTATGTAAACATGGAAAAGCCATAAATACACACACATAAGCCAACCCCTTGCTACTTATTTCAAATCATTCATGACAATTACGGATCACAAACTCATGGATAGTAGTAGAACAATTAATATGAATTAAGGCGTCAATTTAATTAATATAAACTGTTCCTAAATAATAAGAACAAGAAACAAAGAATACTTGAAAAAGAATAAATCTCTATCTAACTTAAGCCTCCCAAGCTTACATTGGACTTGAATCACCCTTGAGTTGGAAGAATTAAAGCCTAGCCACTCATGGTAGAGGGAGAGAACTGAATTTCGGAGAAGAGAGCTTTTCGTTGGAACTTGAATGATGGATCTTCCAATAAGGCTTCTCTATTTATAGTGATTAACTTTATCTTCTTTTAAAGAGGAATTATCTCTAATAAGAAATTCTCAATTAATTGGGAAATATCATTTTTAAAAGAAAACAAATTAAATAAAAGAGTTCCTAATCAATTGAGGATTATGTTTCCTACATTGATTATATATTTTTATTTACAAAATATCCTAAAAATTCATAATTCTCAAATTGAAGCTTCCCGCTATAATAATTGTGTCTGTATTTATCCGTTGAACTCTTCCCAATTTGGTGAAGTCCACATTATCCTCTAAAATTGCGATTTTAAATTATTATTCTTGAATATTTTCAATCTGCCACAAAATGATCAATTATAATTAAATTCAAATATTAAAACATAATAAATTAATAAAATGTAAAATAAATATTTAAAATATGGGTGTATTTTTCGTCTTATCAAATGCCCCCGAAATTCACTACGAAGAACGAGGTAACGTCAACATATTACCTATTCCCCCCTTTCCATTAAGAGAAACATAAAGTGCAATGTCCCTAAAATTTCGACATGAAATATCGAGGTAATACTATCACCTTCCCTATTCAACCCCTCTCCAACAAAAAGACATAAAGCAGTTATCTTAAGAACAACCGTGGGGTTCATACCACAACTAATACCTAAAGAACGCATGTCTACCTCAGTGGCTAGTAATCCAATAAGAGAAAAAGGAACAATCAATTGGTCCAACCACCCAATCTACACCAGAGACTTAAATAATAAAAGTAAAAAAAAAACAACGGTTCATCCAAAAAGAAGAAAAACGTTCCGTGAGTCAAAACCAATATCTAGTACACCACTATCAATAAGTCTCTAACGCTCCTAGCAATTAACTACAATTCAGTTATCCTAGACAAAAACGTAGCTAGTGGTCCTCCCTTGGTCAAGCCTCCTCCACGTCATCACCACGGTCGAGGGTCCTGTTTACACCTGAAATAGTTAGGGTAGAGGGGGGTGAGTATATAAAATACTCCGTAAGTAGCCCTCACTAACTATTCACCAAACAACATGCTCGTAATCACAGCAACATCAAACACAATAACTAGAGAATCAAACATTGAGAAATAATAACAGTAAATTAACATTTCCACACAAAGATCCAAACACTAGGACTCTTGTGGTTCGATCACACGGCCCACTAGCCTCTAACTCCCTCGAGTTACTACTCGTTCAACACCCTGAGTTAGTACTCCAAGTCTAACTCTTTGAGGCGTATCAGCCCTTGACATTTATCCCCAAGGTACCGACATCCCTGTACAAAAGCTTGGCGTTCGACCTTGCCATTTATCCCTAAGGTCTTGAACTGTTGCTCATAACCACCACTCTATGTTAGTCCTCCAAGTCCAACTCTTCAAGTCGAATCGGCTTTTGACATTTATCCCCAAGGCCCCGACGACTACTCGGCGTATTGGTCCTTGACCGCCGCCACATCTAGACCCAATACTCATCATCAATTAGACTCATCATGCGGACCCCCGACCCTCTGTACTCGGAGCCTCGACACTCATCTCTACCAAGACTGGTCTGTCGACCCCCGGCCTTTTGCTCCCGGAGCCTTGACACCCAATAGTGACGTAATTGCCTCGACCATTGCCACGTGGCCATGTAACTCGTATATCCCTTTTTCAATACACGATAGACCACACATTTGAATCATAACCCTCCGTTGTGATTATATCACATAATCCCCCAAGTCACCCACTGTAAGGGCTTTGGATAACCAAACGACTAGTCCGCATTTTCACTTCAGACAAGACACGAAATAACAAACAAGTAGTCAGTTCCACCACTCTAGACAACTCCAACTAATCCCTCCAAGACACCTATAAGTTATTCACACTTCTAATCACAACACAGTTTTCCAGCATGCTCTTCATCGTACATCACAATAAAAAAAATAATCTAGTAGCTTCCAACTAACAAACAGAAACTAAATAACATGAAACTAACACGTGCATTTTATTCTCAAGACATGTTTTCAAACATCAAAGCTTAATCACCTACCACCATACCAATAAGCAATTCCCAAAATTTCAGACAACAGTCATGGATACCAATTATATACATATCAAATAAACAAAAACAGCAAGTTACAATAGTAGTACAACTATGCCCAACAATGAAAATGGCAAGAGAAACTCACTTATAATAACAGTCAGCAAGAACAATTTCTATCAGCATACAACAATGCACACACTCGCCCCTAGTACTACTTACTCCCTGCTACGCTCCTAAATCTTTCATTGATTCAACACCTAAACATCAATAGACAAACACAAATAATTAAAACAAAAATTCCAGCCATCGAAATCCATTATAAGGGGTCTTGCAACGTCCATTACCACAAAATCGACTTTGTTTAGGTGCGGGTAACTCAGGCCTAACTCGAATGGATGTAGATTTCGTATGTCGAGCTTTTAACGGTTATGGGTCGAGCTTCTAACGCTGTGTGCAGCAAGGACCTGCGCCCGAGATTGCCGACCACCACAGGAGATCGAACTCGACCGTAAGGGGGTTGCACCGCCGGACAAATGCCCTGGGATCCCGCCACACGCCGTCGCCTGCTGCCGTTCGCTGGAGGTGGTGCGCCGCTACGTCGAGGGCCATCGGTCGTCGAGTGGGCGTCGGGGAGATGTAAGGTGGGTTGGTTTCGATGGGGAGGAGAGAGGTACGGGAAGGAGAAAAGAAAAACAAGGGGGGGCTAGTGGTTCACGAAAAAGAAAGGAATTTTGGGGTTAGGGTTTCCCCTATTTTTCTCCTTTGTTTTTTTTTTTAAAAAGAAGACTTACTTACCCAATTATTTTTGTTAAAACAAAATAAGGCCCATGGACCAAAAAATTAGAAATCTAGTTCCCAACATCACTAAACTTAACTATCTCCAATAATAGAAGTAAACAATCAGCCCAATGACCCAGGACAATTGCCAAAGAAAACAAACTCTTTGTTAAACAATAATTAAATTCATACATAAAAGCCAATAACTCACAATGAATACCGCAATAGCTCAAAATAAATGAAATAGAACAATTAAAGTAAATTAAAATAATTTCTAAGGAAAGAACCCCGAGACTCAAGGGTAATCTAACCTGAGTAATGCGGGGGGCGTTACATCTAATGCTCCAGCATATCAGCAAAAAGGAGGTTATCCCCCAGGCTTCTCAAACCAAGGCCAGGTAGTAGTGCAAAGACCATCTGAAGGATCATTTGCATCTTTGCAGAATCAAATGAAACAATATATGGAAAAGAATGATACCACGGTGCAAAGTCAGGCAGCATCGCTGTGGAATCTGGAAATGCAGGTGGGTCAGTTGGCAACAGACTTGAAAAGTAGACCTAATGGAGTGTTGCCCAGTGTTATTAAGGTGCCCAAGAGGGATGGGAAGGAGCAATGTAATGCTCTGACATTGAGAAGTTGCAAGACATTGCCTACTGCCCATCCAAATGTTTCAGGAATCCATAAAGAATTAAATCAAGATGAAGGACGTGGGCTACGAACAAAAGAATGCGAGTCAGATGGAACACCTATAATCATGCCAGTTAAAAAAATGGCAAACCTCAGGCAGCTAGTGAGCAGTAGCGAGCAGATAGTGGAACTGCAAAGCAACACAAGCAAAGAGGTCAACCCAGTAGAAGCTAAGGCAGCCAAAGCAGAAGCATCACATCTGCACATGACTGGAAAACAGAAGTACACATAGCATAAAAATGCTTCAGTCGAGTATCGACCCGCACCCCATACCCAAAGCGACTGCAAAAGAAAGAGTAGGATGTGCAATTTAGAAAGTTCCTTGATGTGCGGAAGCAGCTACATATCAACATACCACTGGTGGAAGCATTGGGGCAAATGCCAACTTATGTGTGCTTCCTTAAGGACATTCTCACAAAGAAAAGAAAACTGGGAGAATACAAAATGGTGGCATTGACTAAGGCCTACAGCACTATCCCCACAAGCAAAATTCCGAAAAAAATGAAGGATCCTGAGAGCTTTACTATACCCGTTTCCATTGGAGGACAGAAGATAGGACATACGTTATGCGATTTAGGAGGGAGTATCAATCTCATGCCTTTATCCATGTACAGGAAGTTGGGGATGAAAGAAGTGCGGCCGACAACACTTACATTGTAGTTAGCAAACTGATCAATCACATATCCTGAAGGAAAAATTGATGATGTGTTAGTGTAAGTAGATAAATTTATTTTCCCTACTGACTTTATTATTTTGGGCTATGATGCAGATAAGGAGGTTTCTATCATTCTGGGAAGACCATTCCTTTCAACTAGAAGAGCGCTTGTGGATGACCAAAAAGGCGAGCTGACAATGCGCGTTCAAGATCAGGAAGTGAAGTTCTAAGTCTATGAGTCCATATAGTTTCCTACTGAATTAGAAGAATGCTCAGTCTTGAAGATTTTGTATGAAGCTTTAATGGAGGAATCGAGTGCAGAAGCAATGCTGGAGCATAGTGTAAGTAGGGATGCTAGAGCTCAAGAAGGTTATGGTGATGGGAATAAAGAGATGATGGTAAAGGAAGATGCTACCGCTGAGATAGAGACCCCAGACCCAGGAGAAGAGTATAAAAATGCTGAGCCGTCAGATGCCCCAACACAACATGCAGAAGCTAGTGAAGGCCAACCAAGTGGAGAGATGGTAGATGCTCCAGCATCTTATGCCCTCAATCAAGAACAAAGCCTCATAGCCCCTGTGGATAAAGTGCACATCATTGTAGAGGAAAAGCCATAAAAATTACCTAAAAAAGAGCCACCCGACATCAAACCGACTCTAAAAGGTTCAAAAGCAATGATGAGGAGACTAAAAAGAGAGTTGGAAGCATCATGCAACAAGGAGAAAAAGGTAAAATCTTCCAAGTCGTCGGCCAAGGTACGAATCGAGTAAGCGGGAGCAACTCTAGTCACCACTTCCAAGAAAAACAAAAAGGTAAAAAAGAGAATTTTCATGTCTCCAACTGAGGAAGAGGTATGCTGTAGCTATCTCACAGGAGCATGCCCCAACAACAAGGAGAGGGAAGAAGGCAATTGACCTAAAGAAGAAGATCAGCCCACGAGCGACTCGTTGGATGAGAAAGAAGGCAACGAACATTGACATGCTTGACCCACGAGAGGGAAGTTCGTTTCCTTTTTGCTCTGAAGAATGACCCCCCCCCCCCCCCCCCGCCCAAGTTGTTGTTACTTTTTATTTTCCTTAGTCTAGTTTAGTTCAGTTTTAATTTTTGCATTTAAAATTTTTGTCTTTCAAATCAGTCTTTGCATATTTTTCTTTTTGTAGTTCAGAATGTGAATCCCTCCCTGAAAGTGATGATAAAATAAAGTTGTTAGCAATCCTGTGTTCTCAACATCTGCCCTTTGCCCTGCCCCGTATGTGTAATCTCGATGCTATAGCCAGCTAGTTGTCCCTATTGATGCTGGAGCATTTTAATGAGTGTTAGCTTTCTCTTGTTCATCCTTTGGTTCATGTTTCCCTGCCCATGCCCTAGCATCTCTCTCTAGTAATGGCCCCAGGTAGCACTTACCTTAGGGAGGAACTTCAATGGTTATCTATTCAAAACCAACCTTTAGCTTTGTATAGCTAGCTTGGACCTCTTTTATTTGATCCCTTTAGTTGTTAGCATTAGCCCTCCATACTCATGTCTATATCTTGATGGCGAACATCCTTATACTTCCATCTTAATTTCGCTTTTAATTTAGGGGTGTGCTAGCGCTTTAAATTTTCAATGCCCTTAGCTACATTGAGGACAATGCATCCTTTTAAGTTTGGGGGAGTGAACCTTCTGTTCTTATATCATCATTTGCATTTGTATATAACCATGAATCTTTCTAATCTTGTAATTCAACCATTAAAAAAAACTCAATAAATGAGGGGCTAGTAGCCCGTATTCAAAGCATAAAGAGGCTGTAGGATTAGGAAGGGCTAGTAGCCCATGCTTAAGAAGCCCAAGTTGGTAGTGCAAAGGCTAAAGGTTTACGATAGTGAAATGGCTTGCGAAAGGAATCTCTAAGAGAAGTTAAGCTTGAGGTTGGGAAGTAGAAGGAAGCTAGAGTTGGGCAGAAAATAGCATCTTCTACAGTGTGAACAAAATTAAGCTGCTTTCATTTCTTTGCTCCAACTGAAGTACTTAGCAGAGTACGTAAGTTCTAGCATTTTGATCAAAATGAAAGGGTGAGGCATAGGGCTGGATGCTTGAAGTACAGGTTTCTGACATTATTCTTTTGTGAACAAACGTAAAGTGCATGCTCTTGCTTGGGGACAAGCTAGATTTTAAGTTTGGAGGTGTGATATTTTGAGGGTTATTCAAGTGTTTATTTGGATGATTTTATGCAGAAAAGAAATTGTTAAAGTGTGTCGATTTTGGTGCGCAAGTAGCATAGAAAGGAGTAGAAAATGGAATCCGAGCGAAAAGCCTCAGGTCTTGAATGCTGTAGCTAAATAGTGAACTAAATGCTCTTATTTCTGGTGTAAATGCACAGGTTTGGAAGTAGAAGACTAAACAATAAGGGAGTTCTAAATCCATAAAAGAGTGAGCAAGGCATTTTCAAGGTATAAGAGATAAAAGCTGGAGCAAAGCAAAGTTGGAACATGGATTCACTGCGCAGTAATAGCCTAGACACGAGATTTACCATGTCTGTACAATTTTTAGCTGGGTGACCTAATGAAACCCAATATAAAATGGGTATGTTGCCCTAGCCGCCACGCACAAATCCCAAGAGAGATAACATTTGAAAGCTGAAAAGACAAGAGGAGGGAATATCTCCATTTTCGAGGCGACAGCTGATGATAGAAAGATGAGGTTCACTTGCTTTGACGAGTTGTCTGCTTTTTCTTATCTGCTTCCCTTTGCTATTTCCCTGAAATGGGTTGTATTCTCCTTTTTTCCATTTTGTTTTCTCCGCCCATGTTGAGCTAAACCTCATCTTGGGGGAGATTTACATGTTGTAACTAATTTGATACTGAACCTCTAGCTACTGCATCTATTTTTAAATAAAGTTGTTTTGTATTTATTCAATCTTGCGTGACATTGTTGGCTACTCTATCGTGTTTGCTAGCTTCTATATTGACCTGTGAGGGCTTATAGAGGCTGATTTACTTTATTTGTGATTACCGTTTTAATATAGCTTTAAGCATACTGATAAATGACTTTTGGCTCTTGTAATTTAGGCTGTTTTTGAGTCAATAGGGTAGAATCTGCTAACAACCATTGTTTACAAAAGTTTTGAATAAAGTAGTAGAAAGAGTTAAAGGGCGATATCGGTGAAGTCATGCTCTAGAGTTTAATCCGCTTGAATTGATTCTTGATAGTTGTGATATTTTCTTTTGTTTTAGATTCAATTTCTTTTAGAATTACTTCATTTCACCAACATTAAACGATCGACATTCAGATAAAATTGGAGTAGAGAATTTGGTTATTAGTAACCATTCATTCCCTGTGGAGAGTAACAAAATAAAAAATAAAACTAAAATTGATAAATCCCCTAAAAGTCTAAAACTTGCCTAAAACTGAATTTTAAAAATGATAAATAAAACAAATAAATCAAAGATAAAATCCAAAATAAATCTCGCAAGAATAAATAAAAATGTTAAGAAAATATATTCCTTAATAGGGAGGAGTCGGCGGAAAAGTAGTACTGGGCGTGCGTTGAGCTGGGCCGACACTCAGGGCGTGCGCGGGGCTTGGCGGCGCGCTGGGCACGCTGGGTCTGGTGCTAGCACGGAGGCATGTGCACGGGCGCTGGGGCAAGGTGTTGGCGTTGGCGTGGTCGCGGGGCAGGGGCGTTGACACAAGGGCGCGCGCGGGGTGCTTGGGTTGGAGTTCTGGCGCTTGGTGGGCGATAGTGTGCTGCCGGCATAGACGGTAAGGCGCTGCGGGCGTTGGGGGCGCATGAGAGCTGATGGCGGCAGGGCGCGTAGGTGCTTGGGTGTGCAGGGGGCGTGGGCGAGCGGCAGCGCGCGCATGACAAGGCGGTTGTGAGGTTAACGGCCTGGCGTGCGCGGTAGGTGCGCTTTATGAGGTTAGCGGCACGGCATGCGCGGTAGGGGTGCGCGAGGGTAGGGGCGTGCGCTTCAATAGGCTTGTCATTGAAATGGGGACACTTGCTTGACCTCTCGTCTTCTCCACGCTTCCTCTTAACCCTAGTGGGTTCTTTATTGGTTCTCAAAATAGTCAAAATTTTTTGGTGTGTCCAATGAAGTCTTCTTCATTTGGGGGGTCTTTCCTCAAGCTCTTCCTTCGTGTTGGTGTAGGTGTCATATTGGAGTGTTGGGCCAAATATGATCACATCATCTCCTCCTTCTTGAATTGGATTCGTCCTCGAATCATGTTGTTTACCTACATCCAAACAAAGCAAGTTAGTCCAATGATATGCATCTGTAGTAGGACTATTACCTTTTTGGAGTTGAAAAACTTCATTTTCTTTCTTCTTCCCGAACAATTCCATTTGATTGTCATTGATGCTCTCCTTATGTGGCTCGGCCTCTTGAGGTTTTCGGGATCCTTGAGTGGGCAGCTCAAAGTTGCTTCCTTCTCCTTCTTCTTCCATTTTCCCTCCACATTTGGAATGACTTCGGGCATTGTCTCATCAATTTCCTGTAAAAACTCAACACAAGTACTAGGCAAAGTATTTCTTTTTTCTTGAGTTAGGAGATCATTACCTTCATTAAAATATAGAAGAAGTAATTGTGTAGCACATAGAGCTCGCTCTATTTCATCCTTTCTAGCCATGAGAGTCACGACTTTCTCTCTCTTCTTTGGAGCCTTCTTTTTCTCTTTATTTTGAAGTTCAATAACTTCTTTTTTCTTGGCCTCCAACCTTCTTTCCTCCAATTTTAATGTATCAATGTGTACTTCCCTTGGAGAAAGAGGTACAAGTGTGATTTTCTTACCTTGATGCTCAAAGGAATATTTATTAAGAAAACCATCAAAACTCACTTTCTTATCAAATTGCCACGGTTTTCCTAGCAAGAAATCACTAGCAAGCATAGGTACAACATCACAAGTGACATCGTCCTTGTACCTACCTATGTTGAATGGAACTTGAACTTGCGTTTGGACCTTCACATCCCCACTATTATTCAACCATTGTAGACTATAAGGTCGTAGGTGGGGTGTAGTGGCTAAATTCAACCTCTCCACTATATCCTTACTAGCAACATTAGTGCAACTCCCACTATCAATGATAACACTACATGGGGTGGAGTTTACTATGCACCTAGTATGGAATAAGTTATCTCTTTATGCCTCTAAGGGTTCTTCCCTAAATTGAACATTGAGGTTCCTCCTAGCCACTAAGGTTATGTCCTTGGAATCCTCTTCTACTTCCTCCTCTTGACTACTCTCGTTTTTCCTCTCTTCAACCTCTACTTTTTCTTTCTACTCATCATCTGTGACTAGCTCTCCCTCTTTGAGTATCATGGCTCTTTGGTTAGGGCAATTTCGGCTTATGTGGCCTACTCCATGACACTTGAAACATTTAATGTCACTAGTCCTAGTCTTGGGATTTCGGGTTGGGTTTTGGACTTGGATGACTCTCCCTTTTCATAGTTAACTTTCGGTTTTGACTCTAGGGATTTGTTCTCTGTTTTGCTACTAGTAGCCTTAGAAGTAGATTTCACATACCTTTTAGCTCTCCTTTGGTTTTGCTCCTTTATTTTGACGGCGAGGTGTAAAAGTTCCTCTATGTCTTCATAGTGTTGCAAATCAAGCTTGTCGGCTATGTCCGGATTAAGACCATCTATGAAACGAGCCATAGTGGTCTCCTCATCTTCTTCTACTTGTAATCGGCTCATCAACATGCCTATCTCCTTGTAGTAGTCTTCAACTCCCTTGGTGCCTTGATAGAGCTTATTAAGTTTCCTTGAATTTGCTCTATGGTAGTGTGGTGGCACAAATCTTCTATTCATGAGTTCCTTGAACTTTATCCATGAAGCTACGGCTCCTTCATGATTCCTCCTTCTATGAGCTATCACTTTATCCCACCAAGTTAGTGCATAATCTTTAAAATGAGGGATTGCGAGAATTACATTCTTGCCATCATCATAATTGTGGCATGCAAACACTAACTCAATCTCCTTTTCCCATGATTCAAATTCTTCGGGTGTAGACTTTCCATGGAAGGTTGTGATTTTCAACTTGATGCTCCCAAGGTTGTTTTCTCTTCTTAGCCTCTCTCGGTGTTGTTGGAATCTTCTTCTTCCTTGGCCAATTTATGCTCTTCTTGGACCTACATCAAAATGATCCTCATTAGCAAAATATTCATTTAAAGTACCTACCTCATCTTCTTGAGATCCGTCGGATATCTCTCTTAGGCTCATTGGTCTCCTTCGGTGTGGCATTCTTTGTGGCCTTTCCAATCCTTGAACACGTGTGTTCATCATTTGTAAGGATTCAGTTAGGTCTTCAAGCCTTTGTGTGAACCTTGCAAAGGTTTGGATTTGAGCTTCCTTAAGTCTTAAATCGCTCACATTGGCCTTGTCTCTTTCTTCTTGTGAGTCATGAGACTTTCCTCTTGATGCCATCACTACAAAAGTACAGGTTAGTATAAACAAGGAAAAATTACACTCACTCCCTTACTTAACCTCTCGGCTTCCTCTCCTTTGGTAGGGTGGATTTTGATGTGGATACCCTTTGGAGATGCTCACATGAATGCTCGTGGCGAATCGGTCTTAGAACAAGTGAGTACAAGCCTACAAGCAACTTGCAAAAATATCCTCTTTTTTTTTTTTTTTTTTTTACTTGGGGTCAATGGTATAGAAGACACCAAAGACAAGACTCGAAAGAATAACAAATGATAGTTATAATGATACCAAATGATATTTATAAGAATAAGGCAAGATATAAACAAGAATGATAAGACAACCTTAAGCCTAATGCTCTTGGTTCTATGGACTCAACTACAATATGCAAATTGAAGTTAAAGCTAAGCAAAGAAAGAAATATGCAAATAAAATCAATGAAGTAAAAAATATACTAAAAAGGTGTACAAATTCAATTTGTAGTGCAAACACACACAAAAATAAACTTACCAACAAAACAGTGAACTTTGCGGTAATTTGGATATCTTTGGGTGAGGGGTGTGTGATGTATACAACTTGGATGGGGCTCCAACCTGTGGCAAATGTTAGCACAACAAGTGTACTTAGAGTGTGTAGGCTGCTAAAAGGTTTGGACTTCGTTGGAGAGGGCTGCTCTCTCAAAGAAAATTCTGGGGTTGCACAATTGGACTCTTTCGGGTGGCCCAGTGGAGGTGGCGGCTGTCCTCCTTTTTTTGGGCTGTCCAACTAGGTCAAAATAATCCAACAATAATTTAAATCAAAACATAACCAATGTTAGGATTACTTGCCTAAAAGAAATCGATTTGGACAAGATTTGATAGCCCAAATAATTTTTCCAAAAACATCCAACTTCAAATATGGATAGTTTTCTGCTTGGACACCTTCTCTTCTTTCGTTGATAACTTTGGCTACAGATCTCGGTTGGTGACTATCTATATGTCCCTGGAAAGTTCTTTCAAAGACCTTTAATTTAGTACCTGGTTTGACTATATTCAGTAAAAAGGTCAGTAAGATATGAATCGTCGAAGTTGGGACACTGTTTCTTTGGTGGCTACAGGATTTCCAGATTACATAGTCTTTTAGAAAATATGATAACTCCCAAACCACTGATTGAAAGTTATCAATTTTGAGCTCTATGAAAGGCTAACACAGAGATATTTTGAATGGCACCAGTTTCACTCAATTCGGACTTTTGAGCAAAAAGTTATGGATTTTTAAAGTCGGCTCTAGGTTTATGCTCTCTGCAGGTTTCTCTCAAAATCTGGGGTTCGAAGAAAAATTGATAACTTTGGCTATACAGCTCGGATTAAAGTGAAACTTGGTTTGTTGGAAAGCTTTTGAGGTGCAAAAAACAAAAACAAAAAAACAAGTTTTGGACACTTTAAAGAATTTTCAAAATAAAAAATTCTTTGCAAGAATGATAGACAAAGTTGGCTCACGAAAGACAATGAACAATGGAACTTTTTATGAGATTTTTTGGATAAAGGAATGTAAAGACAAGACTGAAATTTAAAGATAAAAAAAACATAATATCCCGATCTAGAGCCTAAGCTCTGATACCAAATGATACGCGACAAACCAAGCGTACTGAGCTACTCGAGCCACAAACCACTTGAATCCAATCGTATAGTTGGTTCAACCCGAAAGACCAAGGTTAGAGGGATTACCTTTGCAGTCGTTACCTTGAGCAGACAGATGACTCACTATGCTCGAGGCCGAAAACACTCCACGAGTTTGATGACCAATCAAACAAGCATGCTCCGAGGGGTTCAAATACGAACGCCTAAGTTCAACCACACAAAGGGATTCGAAATTTGAGGGGGGTTTGCACAAGGCAATGAGAGAAACACTCAACTCTATTGATTCAATTCGAAAATTCTAAGGTATAGAACAAAGAAGGGGTACATGCCTTTATATAGGCCAAGGCCCTTGGTCATTTAAGGAAAATAACAAAATCAAAAATAAAACTAAAATTGATAAATCCCCTAAAATTCTAAAACTTGCCTAAAAGTGAATTTTAAAAATGATAAATAAAACAAATAAATCAAAGATAAAATCTAAAACAAATCTCCCAAGAATAAATTAAAATGTTAAGGAAATATATTCCTTAATTGGGAGGAGTGGGCGGCTAGGTAGTACAGGCGCGTGTTGGGCTGGGCGGACAGGTGGGGCGCACGCGCGGGGCTGGGCGTGCGCGTAAGGCGCTAGGTAGAGGCGCACTGGGTCTGGCGCTAGCACGGAGGCATGTGTACGAGTGCTGGGGAAGGTGCTGGAGTGCGTGTGGGCGCGCGGAAGGGGCGCTGGCACGAGGGCGCGCGCGAGGAGATTGGGCACGGGCGCTGATGCTTGATGGGTGGCATGGCGCTGGCGGCATAGGCGGCAAGGCACTTACGGACGTGTGACGCGCATGGGCGCTGGTGGCGGCATGGCGCCAGGCGCTTGAGCTGGCATAGGCGTGGGCGAGCGGCAGCGCGTGCATGGCAGGGTGGTTGCAAGGTTAGCGGCACAGAGGGCGCGGTAGGGGAGTGCGGTGAGGTTAGCGACACGGCGTGCGTGGTAGGGGCGTGTGGTTGGCGGTGCTTGCGTGCAGGTGGCTCCTCGATAGGCTTGTCCTTGAAATGAGGCCACTTGCTTGACCTCTCTTCTTCTCCACGCTTCCTCTTGACCTTAGTGGTTTCTTAATTGGTTCTCAAAATAGTCAAAATTTATTGGTGTGTCCAATGAAGTCTTCTTCGTTTGGGGGGTCTTTCCTCAAGCTCTTCCTTCTTGTTGGTGTAGGTATCATCTTGGAGTGTTGGCCCAAATATGATCACATTAGGAACCGAGTCGAGCTGAGCATTAATAGATGTTAGTAAGCTAGAGAGTAGGTTGATAACCTAGCAAGTGACATTTTCTATTTTTAATTCCATTAAATTCTCTGTTGATGTGGAAGAATGCTCTCTGTTAAGGCTTGCAGATGATATGATGAGTGAAGAAATCCAAACAAAAGAGCTGCTATACCAACTAGAGGAGGAGCTAACCAGAATTTTTGAAGAAAAGGAAAAGGAAAAGGAAGCCAAGCTGATCTAAGGTATACCAAATGAAGCCCCATTCGATAGAGTCTACAAGAAAGCATTTGAATCGCTGGAATTGAAGGACAGAGTGCAAGCGCCATTACAGCCATCTGTGGAGAAAGCCCCCAAGTTGGAGCTGAAGGTTCTACCAACACATCTTAAATAAGCTTATCTTGGAGAAGTTGAGACATTGCCAATAATTATTGTAGCTGACTTGGTTGAGGAGAAAGAGTTTCGGTTGATAAAAATGCTGAAGAATCACAAAAGGGCCATTGGTTGGACTATAGCAAACATAAAGGGGATCAGTCCAAGCTATTGCATGCATAAATATAATTTGGAATAAGGCTGTAAGAACTCAATTGAGCACAGAGATGGCTGAACCCTACTATGAAAGAAGTAGTCAAGAAAGAAATCATCAAGTGGCTTGATGCTGGGATAATTTATCCAATAGCAGATAGTGACTAGGTGAGCCCAGTCCAATGTGTACCCAAGAAAGGAGGGATACAGTGGTGCCAAATGACAACAATGAGCTGATTCCCACAAGGACTATAACAGGTTGGCGCATTTGTATGGATTATAGGAAATTGAACAAAGCAACCAAGAAAGACCACTTCCTACTACCATTCATTGATCAGATGTTAGATCGCTTCGCTAGACAAGAATAGTATTGTTTCTTGGACGGATACAGTGCTTACGACCAAATTACCATAGCCCCTCAAGACCAGCAAAAGACCACATTCGCTTGCCCATATGGTACATTTGCATTTAAGAGAATGCCCTTTGGATTGTGCAATGCTCCAGCAATATTCTAGATGATGGCAATCTTCTCGGACTTAATAGAAACTGTGGTTGAGGTTTTCATTGGACGATTTCTTAGTCTTTGGAAGAGACTTCAGTGAATGTTTGAGCAACTTGAAGCAAGTGTTGAAGAGGTGTAAGGACACCAATTTAGTGCTCAACTGGCAAAAATGCCACTTTATGGTGAATGAAGGAATAGTGTTCAGCCACAAAGTGTTCAGAAGGGAATAGAAGTGGATAGAGCCAAGATTGAAGTCATGGAGAAGCTGCCACCACCCACTTGGGCATGAAGGGTTTTACAGAAGATTCATCAAGGACTTCTAAAAAATCTGTAAACCTTTATGCTCTCTATTAGAAAATGAACGAATTTTTGACTTTTCTTTTGATTGTTTACAGATTTTCATTACGTTAAAAGCAGCTCTTGTCTAGGCCCCCATCATGATAGCCCCAAACTGGAAGGAACCTTTCGAGGTCATGTGTGACGCTAGTGATTACGCAGAAGGAGCTGTGTTGGGCCAAAGGAAAGGGAAGCTAATTCACCCAATTTATTATGCCAACAGAACATTGGTGGAAGCTCAACTCAATTACACTACCACTGAGAAATAGCTGCTAGCAGTGGTCTTTGCATTTAAAAAATTTAGAGCCTACCTTATTGGAACGAAGGTAGTTGTATACACAGACCACGCAGCCATCAAGTATTTGCTCGCCAATAAAGACACTAAGCCAAGGCTGATTAGATGGGTGTTACTTCTACAAGAATTTGATGTAGAGATTATAGATAAGAAAGGCTCGGAGAACCAAATGGCAGACCATCTATCGATAGTGGAAATTGAGGGAATAGTGGAATGGCATACTGCTACACAAGATGCATTCCCTGATGAGTAGCTATTAGTGGTGGTAGAAAAGAAGAAAGACTTGGAACCATGGTTTGCTGATATGGCCAACTATGTGGCTAGTGAAATTTTACCACCGGACATGAAGAAGCAGCAGCTAAAACGGTTCATTTTTACTACTAGGATTGTAACGCCCCGAGTCCCTCAGGTTAGTTAGTCTCGAATCAGAAGATTTTCATTTAATTTTTAAATTAAATTTGAATTAAATTTATATATATATATCGGGCTCCACGTGGTTGGTTTTATCTTAAGTTGGGATGGGTTTCTTTTCTCTTGGGCTTGGTTACGTTGGGCTTTTTGTGTTGGTTTGGTTTTAAAACAAAGGAAAAGAAAACTAATAAAAAGAAAGGAAAAACAAACCTAGGGTTTCATCTCTTTCTCCTAGCCCACCCCTCTAGCCGCCACACCCCCACTTCTCTATTTTTCGGTAGCCCGTACCCATCCTCCGGCGACGACGGCAGCAGCGTGAACCTTCAAGCCGGCGATCAGCGACCCAGCCCCCACGGCGGTGTTCTCTCTCGACGGTGGCGCAGCAGGCACGGCTTCTTTCGGCGTCGTTGGTAGCAGCAGCTGCGGTAGGTGGCGAGGGGTAGCGGGTCGCGCGATTTCCTCCGACGAACGGTCCAGCGTTCTCCACGAACCCCGGCGATCTGCAACGACCCAGATCTGCCAGCACTGTTTCCTGCAGCGTTCCTCGCGGTGGCGCACGACGAACGGATCAGATCTGCGGCAGCCTCGACGACCTGCTGCTACGACCTCATCCTGCGGCGACGTGCGCAACCCCGGCGGCCGTCTCTGACGAGCAGCAACTCTGGCGGCCACGAACGGCGACGATCCCTCAGCATCAAGCAAAAGCAGCCACTCGAGTAACAAAACCAGCGGCGGGATTCGTGTGTTACAGCAGCGTTTTTTAGGACGTTTGGCGGTGACCCACATCCGTTCGAAGCTCGATTTAGGCTACCCACACCTTGGCGAGTTAGATCTAAGTTACCCACACCTATACGAAGTCGATTGTGCGGTAATGAGCCATTTGAACCCTCTTAGGATTGATTTCGAAGGCTGAAAAGTATTTGTAACTTGTTGTTTTTTTTCTGTTTAGTGCCTAGGTGTGAGATCGACGCAAAACTTAGGGGCGCGGTTGTGAGTAAGTAGACAAGGGGCGTGTGCGTGCGTTAATGTGTGTCAGATGGCTTCTAATGTGCTGTTTTTGTGATGTTTGATATTATTTTTGATACGCTGTTGTGTTAGGTAGCTCTCGGTTGTGTTAACCTGTATACTTGGTGTAGTGTTGAATATTCGTTGGTGATAATGGTGGAAATGTTGCCTTGTTAAACTGCTAAGAATGGTTGTGGGATGATGTGTGTTTACAAAGGATGCACGTTATAATAGAGTTATTGTGATTATGCTTTCTTATGAAGTGAGCGTGCTTGTACAGTTCATATAAATGTTTCTTTATGATGCGAGCGTGCTGGTCTGAGTCATATTATTTTCTTATGAGATGTGGGTGTTATTGAAGCATATTTGCGGACCCGGTTCGCAGGCTACGGTTTGATGCGAAGTTGGTCATGACAGGGAACGTTGGATTCTTGGGGGAAGTGAATGGGTGAGTGTCAGGGCCTCGGGTATAAATGGTCGGGGGCTGATACGTCACTAATTGAGTATCGAGGCCTCGGGTAAAAATGGTCGAGGGTCGTGCGAGGAGTCTTTTGGAGGGAAAACTATTGGGGCCTTGGGTAAAACTGGTCAAGGGCCGATAGATGGTGAAGTCATCGGGGCCTTGGGTAAAAATGGTCGAGGGTCGATGCAGTAGTGTCGGGGTTCTGGGTAAAAATGGTCAGGGGCCGACTCTACTCGAAGGAGTTAGCTGTGGAAGGCTAGGATGGCTGTGATAAGCGTAGAGGTACTGGAGATGTTAGGGAGACTCGAGGTTGGTAGCTAATTTGTTCATGGTTGTGGTTGTCACCGAATCTTATAGAGTGTGTCTATGTGTGTTTGCATAATGTGATGAAGAGCATGACTATGAATGTTTCATGATTTTGTTGAGCATGATGTGTGCGAGTTGTTGGTGAGGGCTACTTACGGAGTATATTTTATATACTCACCCCCCCTCTACAACTATTGTTTCAGATGAAGGATTCGTTGGCGACCATGGTGATGAGACGGAGGAGACATGACGAGCGAGGACCATAGGCTGCGTAGTTACTTTTGCTTAGCTTAAGTTTTAGATGGTTAAGACCTTATGTTTTGGTCAATAAACTATTTGTTCTTATTTGGATAATTGGGAGGTTCCCACTTGTTATTTTATTTCGGGATAGGTGTTTATTTTAGTTTTCTTCCATTCATTGAGTTTTGCCTAGTTGGAATAATAAAGTTGTCTCATGAGGTTGTCCACGGATGATGTTGATTGATATTCCATAGAGTTCATTCATTGTTAAATTGATGAGAGGTGAAGCTTGATTTTATATAATTATTTCACAGGGAGTTGACATCTCGTGTTTGGGGTTAAGTTTAGACAGTTGGGTAGTTAACGTGACCTAGAAGTGTGTGGGAAGTTCTAGGGCGTTACAAGGATGACCCTTATCTGTACAAGCTATGAAAAAACCAAATTATGCGCAGATATGTTGACCATGCTAAAGCATCGACAGTGCTGGAGCATATTCACTCTGCTTCTTATGGTAGACATTTTGGAGGACAGCGAACTACAGCCAAAACTTTTCGAAGTGGCTATTATTGGCCAACGGTCTTCCAAGATTCACACTCATATGTGAAGAACTGTGACTAGTGCCAGAGGGTAGGGAACATCTCAAATAAGTCAGAAATGCCTCTAAATTTTATCCTAGAAGTAGAACTCTTCGATGTCTGGGGGATAGACTTCATGGGACCTTTCCCTCCATCAAATGGTAACCTCTACATCCTTCTGGCAATAGATTATGTCTCTAAATGGGTGGAAGCCATCACTTGTGTAACATGTCATGCAAAGATTGTTTTCAAATTTCTGCACAAGAATATAATTACCAGATTTGGAACTCCTAAGGCTGTGATAAGTGACGAAGGATCTCATTTTGTTAACAAGGCTATGAGTTCCCTACTGGCAAAATACAATATAAAGCTTAAGATGTCCACCGCATATCACCCCCAAACAAACGGGCAGGTAGAGGTATCAAACAGTGAAATTAAGGGAATTTTAGAGAAAGTGGTACATATCAACAGAAAGGATTGGTCCTATAAGTTAGACGATGCATTATGGGCATACAGGACAGCCTACAAGACTCTAATAGGAACCTTCTCATATAAACTAGTCTTTGGGAAAGCATGTCATCTTCCACTTGAATTGGAACAGAAGCCATATTGGGCTGTCAAAAGGCTGAATATGGATCTATCAACAGTGGGGGAAGTAAGGAAGTTTCAACTGCTAGAATTGGATGAATTTAGAAGAGAGGCCTACGAGAACGCAAAGGCTTATAAAGAGAAGACCAAAGTTTGGCATAACGGAAGAATAAAGCAAAGAATATTTGAGGAAGGACAGAAAGTGTTGTTATTCAACTCAAGCTTGAAATTGTTTCTTGGAAAGTTAAAATCAAGGTGGTCAAGTCCGTTTACAGTGGTAAAGGTATACTCCTATGGAGCTATGACTGTCAAAGAAGAAGACACAGAAAGGGAATTCACAGTGAATGGGCAAAGATTAAAGCACTACTAGGGAGGAGAAGCGGTGACGAAGATGGATTCCCACCAGCTGAGGTCAACTTAAAGGATGTACCATACGAGAATAAAAAGGGGACGAATTCTTGACTATTTGCTTTCCCCTCTCTTTTAGTTTAATTCTTGTTAAGGAGATTTAAAAGTTCTTAGTGTTGGGTTTTATGCCCTAAACTCGTGGTTTGTAAACATAAAACAAATTTTCATCCAATAAAGTTTTTATTGATATAATTGCATTAACTTAAATCCAATAAACTAACATCCTAGGTTATGTGATGTAACTGGAACAGTATATAACAGACATACAGTATATATTTAATATGCAACGTATATATTTAATATACATCATATATATTTGATATACAATGTATATATATACAGTATATATTCGATATACAGGTAGATAATGTTCCAGTAGTAACCGAAAGGGTCTATAGTATATTGATAAGGTTGGGTACCGTATCCTGGTAATACTATGGATATGGTCCACTTTGTAATAGTTACAAATGACTTGATCCAGGTCGTTCGTGTAGAGACATGCGAGTGAGGGTATCCTATACAATGAGTTTGTATAAGACCGGACCACGAAATAATTAATCTTAAGATGTAACACCATTAGCTAATAGATTAATATTTCAATAGGATGACCAGGTAACTCAATCTCAATCCTGGGTGAGTTATGGACTCCTGCCTACGAGGGCTCATCCTTTGATTTGTATGGATGAGAGTGGCCCGAGTCGCCGACTCAATATGTCTACCATTTTGGGGACGAGACCGAGTGGGGAGCTGAGAACATAACTACACAGGATGGAATTCACTCCTTCCTGACATTAGGGTAAGTAGATGAGTGTTCTCTTAAGTACTGATTCCGGGACTTGAACAAAGGGCCCCACCCTCTCACTGGCCCCAGAGGGACTTCTGATTATTGGTTCGACCATATCGAGTTGTTCATTAGAGGATCAGCGGTACTTAAAGTACAAGATGTAACACAGGGGTAAAACGGTAATTTGACCCAGCTGTGGTTACGAACACTCGTGAAGGATTGACTTACCATTAATGGTCAAAATCCATGGACGTAAAGCATTCTACCGTGAGAGTAGTGCAATTGTGGGTCTTTAGTGGAGTGACAGACAGTTAACGAATATTGATTAATATGGTTAATGAGTTTAATCAATTAATCTCGTATCGTTGGAGCTTCCGATCTGTAGGTCCATTAGGTCCCCTTGCTAGCTCGTAATGGATAGTTAAGAACAGTTAGTTTTGAAAATAATTTCAATTGTTCAAATTAGTTAAAGAGAATTAAGGTTAATTGTATGAGATGCAATTAATTTAATGTATGTTGATGCATTATAATATAAAGTTAATTTTGAATTGGATTCAAAATTAAGAGAGAGATGGATATTAGAATTTGATTCTAATATAGTTGATTAATTTAAGTTTAATTTAATTGAATATGATTTAATTAAATTAATTAAATTAATGTGATATATTATTTTGGTTAAATTAAATTAGATTTAATTAAATTAAATTAATAATTATTTTTTAATTAAATTAATTAGATTTAATTAATTACTATTTTAATTAAAATTGTTTTAATTAAAATAAAAGGAAAAGAAAGGAAAATAGGAGGAAACCTGGTGGAAAGTGGGAGCTCTTCCCACTCCCCACTTTTAACGGTGGGAAGTGGGGAAATGAGTGTCGAAGTGGTGACTTTCCCCTCACTTGTCCTTCCCTATAAAAATGAGGCTATCAAATTCCTTTTGACGGCTCCCGGTCCTCGGTTGTTGAGTTTCTGAAACTCCAACGAGCAATTCTCTCTCGATCTCTCGATTTCCCTTTCAATTATAAGATTGTTCCCACAAACCGAGTTCTTAATATCCAGAGCATAGCGAGGAAGATTTTGTGGTGGTGTTAGTGTCTAAATTGAAGAGGTGTCTTCAAAGGTATGTATCACTGACTTCCTTTTATTCATACTTATAAGTCTTTTCTTTGTTGTAATTCTAATACAAGATCAAAGCACACGCATTCGCGCGCTTCCGCTACGGGATCTGATCCCTTCAATTGGTATCAGAGCCTAGGCTCTGCTTTCAATCTTGTTTTGAATAACAAGGAAAATAATGGTGGTTGTTTCTATACATTTGATGCATTTGGTTTGCAAATAGATGTTTTCGGTTTTTGGCATTAGATTTACAGTTTTTTCGTTGATTCGATCAATGTAAAAGCCCGTTGTTTTGGGCGTTTAATCCTGTAAATCGTGTTTGTAAGTTCGTGTCTTCGTGGCAAGGAGTTGTTGTGAAAGAGTACCAGAGAAGTGAAGAAAAACTAGAGAAATCGGGTGGACAGGGCCTAGGCGTTGGGTAGTGGCACCAGTGGCGCCTAGGCGCTGCCACAGCTACAGAAACCCGAGAGCACAGGCCTGCAGCAGTGGAGGCAACGCCTAGGTGTTGTCCCGCGGCGCTGGATCTGGGTGCCTAGGTGCCGAGTTTTATAAAAAAAATATTTTTTTTGTTTTTTGTTTTTGTTTCATTTCTTATAGGAAGCCAAAAACCGGTCTATTTTGCTATTTAATTATTATGTATTTTGAATGTATACTTAATTAGTTGTATATGTTGCATAAAGTATGTCATATAGTTTGAAATCCCACCATTGGTTAAGCATGTTCATGCATCATATACATATAATAGTTATAATGAATGATAGCATGATTTATTTTCATGATTAATTAATATAAGTGTTGTATTAATTGGACGAAAATAAAGTTTTATTGAGAATGAGATTACTTTAGTAAATATAAATGTTATAGTTATGTATGTCATTGATGTATGATTATAGTTTCAATTTCTGTAAATTTATAAGTATTATAAGTTTGGTGAATAGAAATTAAAGTCTATAATCAAGAATTGCATGCAAACCCTAGGTCTTCAATAATTAATTTTAATGGGGTTTGGAATTGATTATATCCTATGTCATATACTTTTTATTTTGGTTTTAAATAGGTTTAAAACGGCGGAATAAAAGGTTAATATAAAATATTGCCTATAAGGGAACCCTGTCTAAGGAAGGTTTTGTCTAGGTTGAGGTACTTAAGTTCACCGTAAGGCCTCTACCTGTGACCCGACCTAGGGGTTGAATTCGTCAATATTTTATGGCATGCAATAATGTGGTCAGTTCGTTAAAGTGTTTAATGAACTAAAACATTAAGTGTTAAACAAATCCAATATAAAAGTTATATTGGGCAAACTAATAAACTTAGATAATTTCATTTAGCCGGATTTTTACCTAAGTAATAAACTCTAGTTGTAAAATACTAAGTGGGAGGATTAGGTGTATATATAATATATACCAAGTATATGAGATATATGTGGTGTATATATATACACTTTTTCCCTCACGCTCTCCGTATAAGTTCACACCGTGAGTTCCATGCTCAGCCTCGTGTCGCTCTCGGCACTGCCTCCCTATGGAAGGTGTTTGCATGGTTCAATACCAAGGTGAATGGAGAAAGTATTTATAGTAAGTGGGAGAAGGACGTGTGACAACACATCCTACTGTCTCTTCCATTGGTTTGCAATGTGAGGTTTCATACACGACCTGCGTGTCGTTCTGGAGCGACCACCCCTACGGAGGGTCTATTGTATGGAATCAAAATCAGGGCAAACTCAATAAATGGATAAGGTTTCTTAGGTTTTGAACCAATATTGCTCTTTCCCTACGACAGACTTATTGGAGTGGACCTCTGGGGTCTAAAAATGGGAAGTCACACTTACGAAAAGTTATTAAGTTTGTTAGTAACTCCTTGACCAATCAAACGGTGACTAAGTGTTATAGGAATAAGAGTTATTCTGATGTAATATTTAGTTGAGAATGTCTCAATTCAGTGAAGGAGTAGCTGTCTGTCCCACGGTAGTTGTTGCTCTAAATCACTGAAGCATCGTCACAAAAATAATCTTGATTGATAGGGTACATTATTACTTTTTGCTAAAATTGATTGGGTTTTAATGGGTAGTGCAAGTGTCTTATATAGATTTGTTTATATTTCAGCATGTCTAAATCTATTGCCCTACTTGCCACCGAAAAACTCAACAGTGAAAATTACACATAATGGACAATGAACCTTAACATGATACTCGTGGTAGATGATCTTAGGTTCGTCTTAACCGAGAAGTGTTCTCAGGCTCCCTCGCCTAATGCAGCCTAAGTCAGTCAGGATGCCTATGAAAGATGGATCAAGGCCAATGACAAGGCCAAGGTCTACATCTTGGCAAGCATATTTGATGTGCTGGCCAAGAAGCATGAGAGCATGGTCACCGCAAGGGAGATCATGGACTCGTTGCAGGACATATTTGGACAGCCGTCTATTCAAGCCCAACACGATGCTCTCAAGTTCATTTACAATTCCAAAATAAAAAGGGAACATCAGTGCGAGAACATGTTCTCAATCTGATAGTTCACTTTAATGTGGCTGAAGTGAACGACACTGTCATAAACCAGGGGAGTCAGGCCAGCTTTATCTTTGAATCTCTTCCGAAGAGTTTCCTACAGTTTCGCAGCAATGTTGTGATGAACAAGATAGAGTATAACCTTACCACGCTCTTAAATGAGCTACAGATTTGTCAATCTCTTATGACAAATAAGGGACAGGAAGGGGAGGCAAACGTTGTCACCTTAAAACGGTTACATCAAGGTTCGACCTCATAAACCAAATCTGCATCTTCTTCTTCTGGAAGTAAGACTTTCAAGAAAAAAGAAAAACAATGGTAAGGGGGTGAAAGCTGACCCTACTGTTACTGCTGCTACCGAGAATGGTAAGGCCAAAGTTGCAGACAAAGGAAAATTTTTCCACTGCAACATGGATGAACACTGGAAAAGAAAATGCCTGAAATACTTGGCCGAAAAGAAGAAAGCCAAAGAAGGTAAATATGATTTATTTGTTCTTGAAACATGTTTAATGGAGAATGATGATTCTGCCTGGATATTGGATCCAGGGGCCACTAACCATGTTTGTTCTTCTTTTCAGGGAATTAATTCCTAGAGGCAGCTTGATGCTAGGGAGATGACTCTCAAAGTCGGAACGGGAAATGTCGTCTCAGCAGTCGCGGTGGTAGACCTAAAGTTGTTTTCAGACAAGAATACATATATATTATTAGATAATGTGTATGTAGTTCCTAAAATAAAGAGGAAATTAATTTCAATTTCTTGTCTACTGGAACAATGTTATGCTATTTCTTTTTCATTAAATTAAGTGTTCATTTCACGAAATGGTGTTAACATTTGTTCTTTAAAACTTGAAAACAACTTATATGTGTTATGACCAACCATAACTACAACAATTTTAAATACAGAGTTGTTTAAAAATGTTAAAACTCAACACAAAAGGCAAAGAACTTCTCCAAAATAAAATACCTATCTTTGGCACCTAAGATTAGGTCATATAAATCTCAATAAGATTGAGATATTGGTTAAGAGTGGACTTCTAAGCCAGTTAGGAGATGACTCCTTACCTCCATGTGAATCTTGTCTTGAAGGCAAGATGACTAAATGACTTTTTATTCGAAAAGGTTACAGAGCCAAAGAACTCTTGGAGCTGGTACATTCAGATCTTTGTGGTCCGATTAATGTTAAAGCCAGTGGAGGATATAAGTATTTCATCTCTTTCATAGATGATTATTCAAGGTATGGATATCTCTACCTAATGCAACATAAGTCTGAAGCCTTTGAAAAGTTTAAGGAGTACAAGACTGAAGTTGAGAACCAATTAGGTAAGACGATAAAGACACTTCGATCTGATCGGGGTGGAGAGTATATGAACTTAAGATTCCAGGACTATATGATAGGACATGGAATTAAATCCCAACTCTCAGCACCTGGTACACCTCAACAGAACGGTGTATCAGAAAGGAGAAATAGAACCCTGTTAGACATGGTTCGATCTATGATGAGCTATGCTCAATTGCCTGCCTCTTTTTGGGGTTTTGTAGTAGAGACTGCAATATACATTTTGAACATAGTTCGATCAAAAAATGTTTCTGAAACACCTTTTGAACTATGGAGGGAACGTAAATCTAGTTTACGTCACTTCAGAATTTGGGGATGTCCAGCACATGTGTTAGTGACAAACCCGAAGAAACTGGAATCTCATTCAAAAGTGTGCCTATTCGTAGGTTACCCCAAGGAAACGAGAGGTGGACTCTTCTTTGATCCACAAGAAAACAAAGTGTTTGTATCGACAAACGCTACATTCTTTGAAGAAGACCACATTAGAGATCATAAATCACAAAGCAAGGTTGTGTTAAATGAGATTTCCGATGAAGCTACAAATACATCAACAAGAGTTGTTGATAAAGCTAGCAGTTCAACAAGAGTTGTTGATGGCGCTAGTACATCACGTCAGTCACATTCATCTCAAGAGTTGAGAGTTCCTCGACGTAGTGGGAGGGTTATGTCACAACCCGATCATTACGTGGGTTTAATAGAAATTGAGGTCGTCATACCTGATGATGGCGTTGAGGATCCATTGATATACAAAAAGACAATGGAGATGTTGATAAAGACAAATGGATCAAAGCTATGGACCTTGAAATGGAGTCTATGTACTTCAATTCTGTTTGGGACCTTGTAGATAAACCTGATGGGGTCAAACCTATAAGTTGTAAGTGGATGTACAAGAGAAAACAAGACGCCGAAGGAAAGGTAAAAATCTTTAAGGCTGGACTCGTGGCAAAGGGTTACACCCAAAGAGAAGGGGTAGACTATGAGGAAACCTTCTCCTTGGTTGCCATGCTAAAGTCTATAAGAATACTCTTGTCCATTGCCACATTTTATGACTATAAATTCGGCAAATGGATGTCAAGACTACTTTTCTGAATGGCAATCTTGAAGAGAGTATTTATAGGTCTCAACTAGAAGAGTTCATTAAGCAAGGTCAAGAGTAAAAGGTTTGCAAGCTTAAACGATCCATTTATGGATTAAAACAAGCATCTCGATCTTGGAATATAAGATTTGATGCCGCAATCAAGTCTTTGGTTTTGACCAGAATGTTGATGAGCCTTGTGTATACAAGAAGATCATCAACAACACTATAGCTTTCTTGGTGGTGTATATGGATGATATCCTACTAATTGGGAATGATGTAGGATTCCTAACTGACATTAAGAAGTGTCTAGCAACTGAATTCCAAATGAAAGATTTGGGAGACGCTCAGTTTGTTTTGGGGATTCAAATCATAACGAATTAAAAGAACAAAACTCTAGCCCTGTCTCAGACAACTTATATCAACAAAATACTTGTCAGATATTCGATGCAGAATTCGAAGAAAGGTTTACTACCTTTCATACACGAAATCTCTTTGTTTAAGGAACAATGTCCTAAGACACCTCAAGAAGTTGAGGATATGAGACACATTCCCTATGTTTCAGCAGTGGGCAACCTTATGTATGTCATGTTGTGTACTAGGCCTAACATTTGCTATGCAGTAGGGATTGTCAGTAGGTATCAATCCAATCCAACATATGATCACTGGACTGCCGTTAAGGGTATCTTCAAGTATCTTAGAAGAACGAGAAACTATATGCTTGTGTATGGCGCTAAGGATTTGATCCTTATAGGATACACTTACCCTAATATCCAAAAGTGATAAGGATTCGAGGAAATCCATTTCAGGATCAGTGTTCACTTTTAATGGAGGAGTTGTAGTATGGCGAAGCATCAAACGAGGATGCATTGGAGACTCCACAATGGAGGCCGAATCTGTTGTCACTTGTGAAGCAGCAAAAGAGGCGGTGTGGCTTAGAAAGTTCTTAACTGATTTGGAAGTTGTTCCAAACAAGACATTGCCCATCATACTTTATTGTGATAACAGTGGTGTGGTGGCAAGTTGGTAATTCGTTTATAAAGGCTCTTACGGCTAAAGTTACCCATCACACTTTTAGAAAGTCTAGACCTACAAGATATGTACAATATAGTCTAGGACTAGTGGGAGACTTGTAAAGGAAAGGTGTAATGTATGCCCTAGTTTATAGTATTTGTACTTTATTGTGCAACCCACTGATGCTTTTAGCTTTTGTACGCCCCACTAGAGTTTAGTTCGGGAGTTTGTTGGGTTTTATTCCCTAAACTCGTGGTTTGTAAACATAAAACAAATATTCATCCAATAAAGTTTTTATTGATATAATTGCATTAACCCAAATCCAATAAACTAACATCCTAGGTTATGTGATGTAACTGGAACAATATATAACAGATATACAGTATATATTTAATATACAACGTATATATTTGATATACAGTGTATATATATACAGTATATATTCGATATACAGGTGGATAATATTTCAGTAGTAACCTAATGGGTTAATAATATATGGATAATGTTGGGTACCATATCCTAATAACACTATGGATACGACACACTTTATAATAGTTACAAATGACTTGATTTAGGTCATTCGTGTGGAGACATGCGAGTGAAGGTATCTTATACAATGAGTTTGTATAAGACCAGATCACGAAATTATTAATCTTAAGCTATAACAGCGTTAGCTAATAGATTAATATTTCAATAAGCTAACTAGGTAACTCAATCTCAATCCTGAGTGAGTTATGGACTCCTACCTGTTAGGGCTCGTCCTTTGATTTCTATGGGTGAGAGTGGCCTGAGTTGCTGACTCAATATGCCAACCATTTTAGGGACGAGACCGAGTGGGGAGCTAGGAACATGACTACAGAAGATGGAATTCACTCATTCCCAACTTTAGGGTAAGTAGATGAGTGTTCTCTTAACTGTTGACTCTAGGACTTGAACAAGGGGCCCCACCCTCTCACTGGCCCGGGAGAGACTTTTTCGATTATTTGTTGGACAATAACCGGGTTGTTCATCAGAGGATCAGCGGTACTTAAGATACAAGATGTAACACAGGGGTAAAACGGTAATTTGACCCAACTGTGATTACACTCGTGAAGGATTGACTTACCATTAATGGTCAAAATCCATGGACGTAAAGCATTCTACAGTGAGAACAGTGCAACTGTGGGTCTTTAGTGGAGTGACAGACAGTTAACAAATGTTGATTAATATGGTTAATGAATATAATCAATTAATCTCGTATCGTTGGAGCTTCCGATCTGTAGGTCCATTAGGTCCCCTTTCTAGCTCGTAAAGGATAGTTAAGAACAGTTAGTCTTGAAAATAATTTGAATTATTCAAGTTAGATAAAAGGAATTAAGGTTAATTGTATGAGATGCAATTAATATAATGTATGTTGATACATTATAATATAATGTTAATTTTGAATCCAATTCAAAATTATGAGAGATGGATATTAGAATTTGATTCTAATATAGTTGATTAATTTAAGTTTAATTTAATTGAATATGATTTAATTAAATTAATGTGATATATTAATTTGGTTAAATTAAATTAGATTTAGTTAAATGAAATTAATAATTTTTTTAATTAATTAAATTAGATTTAATTAATTATTATTTTAAGTAAAATTGTTTTAATTAAAAGAAAATAAAAAAAAAGGAAAATGGGAGGAAACCTCCCACTGGTTGGTGGAAAGTATGGAGGTCACTACTTCCCCCTCACTCCTCCTTCCCTACAAAAGGGAGGCTCTCCCAATTCCTTTTGACGATTCTCGGTCCTCAGTTGTTGAGTTTCTGAAACTTCAACGAGCAATTCTCTCTCTCGATCTCTCGATTTCCTTTTCAATTATAAGACGGTTCCCATAAACCGAGTTCTTAATATTCAGAGGATAGCGAGGAAGACTTTGTGGTGGTGTTGATGTCCACATTGAAGAGGTGTCTTCAAAGATATGATTCTAATATAGTTGATTAATTTAAGTTTAATTTAATTGAGTATGATTTAATTAAATTAATGTGATATATTAATTTGGTTAAATTAAATTAGATTTAGTTAAATGAAATTAATAATTTTTTTAATTAATTAAATTAGATTTAATTAATTATTATTTTCAGTAAAATTGTTTTAATTAAAATAAAAGAAAAAAAAAGGAAAATGGGAGGAAACCTCCCACTGGTTGGTGGAAAGTATGAAGGTCACCACTTCCCCCCCACTCCTCCTTCCCTACAAAAGGGAGGCTCTCCCAATTCCTTTTGATGATTCTCGGTCCTCAGTTATTGAGTTTCTGAAACTTCAACGAGTAATTCTCTCTCTCGATCTCTCGATTTCCTTTTCAATTATAAGACGGTTCCCATAAACCGAGTTTTTAATATTCAGAGGATAGCGAGGAAGACTTTGTGGTGGTGTTGGTGTCCACATTGAAGAGGTGTCTTCAAAGATATGTATCACTGACTTCCTTTTATTCATGCTTATATGTCTTTTCTTTGTTGTAATTCTAATATAAGATCGAAGCACACGCGTTCGCACGCTTCCGTTGCAGTATCCGATCCCTTGACTTAGTATCAGTAGGAAGGTTCTAACTTGAGGCAATTATGTTTGATTTTTGTTTCGGGCAAAAGAAAGATTCTCCTATTTAGTAACTAAAAATACAAGAGCAGAAAGGATGAAGTTTAGAAAAATGTGGTCAACTTTGATGATGTTGGAGCATAAATCAAGGATTACGAAAAATATAGTTGGACTAGTATGAAGAAAAGCAGTTGGAGGACAGAGAAAAGCAATCATTGCTCATAACAGGCAAAACCGTGAGAAAAGAAATCGTGGGTCAAACGTTTTAAAACTGAAAATCTTTTTAGGACATTATTTCCCTCCATGTTTAGAAATTAATGGAGCGTCCGTTTTGAGGAAAGACAAAAAGGGTGGGAGTTTTTAAAATTCAAAATTTCAAAGAAAAAAAAAAGGAAAGGTGATTAAGGAGGTAGTTGGGCCTTATCTGAGCATTACTCAGTAGATTTGGTAGTGTGTTTATTTAAAAAAATCGATTCAGGAGAAGATCATCATCAGTGGCAAATTTAAAACCCTAATTGTGCGCTAGCACTCTTTCCCCTCCCTCCCTATTCCTTCTTCACGCCCTGTCCCTTCCATTTATCTTAGCCCTAAGCCCTCTACAGCATCGACAATCTGTCAGCATCGTCATCCCTGCATGCCTCGGGCTAAAGCGAAAGCAAGGAAAGGTAAAAATACCATCCCCTTTAAGAACTGACACCATCCCGTTCGGTGATAAAATCACCAAAGCCAGTTCTAGAGAAATTCCCCCCCCCCCCAACCCAACCTGTTACCCGAAGACACCGCCCCAGAAAAGGAAATCCCTTCCGCGCCTAAAAAGAGGTCGACAGCCAAAAGAGGAAGGAAAGTTACGAAAAGTACGAAGCTGCCAGTTTCAATAGACGAGGCAAATCAGCTGGAGCAGGAAAGCCAAGCTGCTGAAGCCAGCCAGCATGCTGAGCACGAAGAAGTACATGCTGGAGTTACAGAGGCAAAAGGGAGCCATAGTTTCATCTGATGCTAAACGTAGAGTTGCTAAATTTATGAAAGAGCTCTCCCAGGCCAACAGTCAAAATGAATGTCTGGGTAGTGATGAGGATAATTTAGGGGAAGGCAATCCAAACTAAGAAAAGGACACTGAAGGAGAAGCTCTGGCTGAAGAAGACCAAAACGAGGCAGAAAGGGAAGAAGAGGAACAAGCAGCTCATGTGCTGCCAAGAAAATCGCAGAGAAAGAGGAAGCCCTCCCCAGTCGCTGAGCCTGAAAAAGGGAAGAGGCCAAAACAGAAGGTTGACATGTAGGGCAATTAGAGTTTCAACGATTTGTTGATGCTGCAGCATCAGAAAGGTTCGAAAGCCTCAAGGAGCGCAACCTGCTAAGAGATAGGGGATTCCCTTCTGACTCGTCTATGCCCCCGTTCGTCTCTGCCACCATCAATAAGTATGAGTGGCAAACCTTTTGCGCACAACCCAAACCTGCAGTCATCCAAATTGTCCAAGAGTTCTACGTCAACCTCAACCCGAGTGATCTTTCCAAGGTGATGGTAAGGGGTAAGACAGTCTGCTGGAATGCAGAAGCAACCAACGAGGTATATAATCTCCCCAACTACTCTCATGCTACCTTTAATGAGATGATGGTTGCTCCATCTGAGGAGCAACTAAACAAGGCAATCAAATGTATTGTCGTAGAAGGCTTAAGGTGGCAGTTATCAGCTAGAGGAGCGTGCACATTCCTTCCAGCCTATCTTAAGCCCGAAGCCAATGTCTGGTATCATCTATTGAAGAGTAAGTTAATGCCCACAATGCATGACACCTTCATCACGAAGGAAAAGGTCCTCCTCCTACTCTACATTATGAAAGGGCTTAGCATCAATGTAAGGTAGCTCATTGAGTGAGAAACTGTAGGGGTTGAAAAGAGGAAGTAGGACAACCTATATTTCTAAAATCTGATCACAGAGCTTTGCATCCTTTCGAGGGTCAAGATGGAAGACACAGACCAAACGCGGAAAGACAAAGGGGTGATCAATGAGGTGGCAATTGAAAGGTTAAATGCCATTGATCACAACAAGCGCGGAGGGAATATAATCTTTGCCTCAATGAGGTCTCTCCTACCCAGGCCAGCTTATTGCAACAACTTAGCTCCATTGCAAGAGTGGTAGCAGCTATAGAGCGAACGCAGCAGGTCTATTTGAACTATGCCAAGGAGAGAAACATCGTTATTCGTAAGGCACTCATGCGAAATTTCTCTTGCCCGTTTCCGCCTTTCCTAAAAAATTTCCGGAGGACAAGTTTGCTGTTGAAGAAAAAGAGGATGCTGGACCATCTCAGCCCGCGGGCGGCTCCAGTGAGAAAGAAGAAGACTAATAGGCGAGTCGATTTCCCCTGCTTGATTAAATTTCATGTTTGCCTGTTAATTTAATTTTATGTTTTTTCAATTTAGTAGTTAGTTTCTGTTTTATGCATGTTCCATGTTTTCATTAGTGCAATATTAGAACTTAGTACTAGTTTTTCTTTCTTTCCATGAGTCAATTTTATTTTTGCTTAGATTGTTGTCAACCTGTTGAATATAGAAAAGGAATGAAAATGATAGCCACTAGGAGTTGTTTAGCTTTTGCATGTCTGACTACTTCGATTTTCTGTCTAAAATGGCTGGTCTGTGGAAATCTATAGGATGATTGCTCTTGTGCTGTTCATGAAAGGATATTCTAGTGGATGCTCTGCCTCTACGGTGTTTTTCATTAGTATTTGATGGCCTTGCCTTGCTAAGTATCCCTTGTCCACTCTAGAATCTTAACCAAAGCCAATTTTCAATGCTGAGTATCCTTTCCCACACGATGCTCGTTAGTCACTGTCCTTAGAAAATAAGAACCCATTTACCCCCTATAGAACCGCTTATGATAGGAAATTCTTCAAATCGCCATTTTCATATTTCCTATGTTAAATATATGTTTGGGAGAGCTTTGCCCTTATTTTCTCATTAAGCATTGAGAACAATGCTTCTTTTTAAGTTTGGGGGTGAGGGACTCTCGCTTGTAACAGTAGCATATATAGTGTAGTCCCTGTGCTAAGAACTATCTTGTAAAGCGACAAAAAAAAATTTGGCCTTGTAATTAAACTCTCAATTGAAAAAAAAAATATTCCAAAGAGCTGCAAGGTCCGGAATAGCTAGTAGCCCATAGCTGTCTTAGAGGGCTTTAGTTAGCCAGCCGTGAGGGAGGGAAGTCAGTGCCTTTGAAAGGAGGTTGAGGGGATTTTTCAAAACTGGCCAAAGGAGAATGTGAGACAAGGCTGTCAAATATCAATAAAGCACCTTAGTTCTAGTGCAAGAGCTATTTGTTTCCTTTGTGAGCCAATGCATGAGCAATCTGAGAAACACTTACCACAGTAATGAATTTTAGGTAGATAGGAGAATAGTTGGGGCGCATGGCTAACAACTTCTAGCTTCTTGAAGAGACGAGTAGTATTGCTTGGGGACAAGCAATATGCTAAGTTTAGGAGTGTGATAACTCTCCTAAAGAGAGTTATTTGTGTCTAAATTTCACATAAAATAGCTAAAAATAGTTTCATCTAACGTCGATATTCATTGAGTTGTGCCAAATTTAGAAGGTAAATCAAGATTCTCCTATATAATGTTAGCGCTCATATAAATGATTTGATTTTGAGCATTTTGCTGCATCTTCAATGATGCTACAACATCGGTTCCAGAAAGAGACAAAAAACAGCAAGCTAGCAGTGAAAGGACTTCTCAACGACATTTACCATAGTAACTGGAGGTTTCACCTGGGAGTGAAAGCTTGGTCCCACAGGGCTTGTTTTGTTGCCCTAAAATCAGAAGGAAGTATAAATGCCAACAAGAAGAGAAGCCTCCACAGACAGACATCAAGACAATTCCATTTTCATTTTCTTGCAAGCAATCAACCCTCACTTCAATAAAACCTCTCCAACCGTCCGAGAAAGTCAAGAGGAGAAGAAGACCAGTTATCGCAGCTTAGAATAAGCCGAGAACTCTTATTGGGAGCTGATCTTCAACTTTCTTCATGTTTTAGCATCTTTGTATTGTTTTTATTCCAATATTTTTTAACCTCCTTAAGGCATTGTCTAGCTAAACACCTTGTGTAAGGGGAGATGTTGTGAACTCATTTTCTAGGCTGTAAATTTGTTATTTTGCATTAATGATAGTATTTTTTGAGTTGAAGTTGTTGTATCACTCTATGTTCGATGTGTTTGATCACCATGTTGAAATATCTTCTTAATAACCTTTGGTAAAATGTATTAGGAAGCGAAAAACTTCATCTCGAGCTAGAGTCTACTTGAGTTTAAAGTGTGGTGACTTAGGGATAAGCATGACCTAGCTTGGTCATAAAAACTGTCCATATATGCTATTATTGTTTGTCTAAGAACTCTATGGTAGAAAATCTTGGATGTTTGGAAGAACATCTTGTCTGTCTTACTGCTGCATTCACTCCATTAATGCTGCAGCATCGTTAAAGTGGCCCAGAAAGAGTCGTCATCCTCTCCCCTTTGCACCCTTATTTTCATAAGAAGTTGCTCAGTGATTGTGGATGTTTGTTAACCTTAGCGAAAATTGACGTGTTTTTGATAATATATATTTAAACCACTTGCATTACTGTTCATCTTAGTAATTATTCAAAAGAAAAATTATTTTGTTCATTGCACTGATTTCTTAAGTGAATATTGGGTGTTTGGGCACTTAGGTCATGTGGATTCGAACTTTTTATTACTTGTTGCGACGATTGTGTACACTTGCACATATAAAGATTGGTAAAATAATCCGTAGACAACATCCAACACTTCATGGAGCGACTTGGCTGACAAGTTTATAATGAAATACTTCCCACCATAAAAAAAAATGCAGAGCTTAGGAGCAAGATAAACAATTTTCAACAACTCCCAGGAGAATATTTGAGTGAGTCTAGGGAAAGATTTAAAGGACTACTCCATAAATGTCCACATAATTGTATACCACGTTGCATTCAGATTGAAACACATTATAACGGTTTGAATGAGGCTACGTAGTTAGTAATAGATGCCTCAGCGAACAGAGCACTATGGTCAAAACTTTATGCTGAAGCCTCTAATATTTTGGAAATAATCTCGTGCAATAAGCATCAGTGGTCAAAGTTCAGGGCTGCGGCTTGGCAAATGATGATGTGGTGGCAGATTTAAATTCGAAAAGTTCAAAACTAGGAGACATTGTGATGAAGAGCATATCGCACTCAGATGCTAGACTTCCAAGGCCAAAGTAAACAGTATATAGGAAATTTCATGTCCATATTGCGAGGGGAGCATCATTTTGAAGATTTTCTGGGAGCTTCAATGTTTATTTGGGTAATCCATAGCCAAATGTTAGGGTTGACTTTTTACTACAGAAACATGTGTCGGTAGCTCTGTTTGAACACGTTTTTACACCTTTCCCATTATTATTTGCCAAAAAGAACCACATATTCTTAAAGTAGAACATGCATAGATTATTTCTGCATAAAAGTCAAACTATGCTACTTTAAAAAAAATATGAGAAAAATGCAGTCAAAGTTGGAAGAAAATAACAGAAATCTATTCTTACAGAATTGCGTTTGGCGCATTTTTGGAGGACAAAATGTCAAAACGCATGTTTTGATTAATGAAGGGCAAGGAGGACACTTCCCACATGTTCAAAACCATGAGTCCAAGTTCAAGTGAGGTGGTTAGGTGAATCTCAACTCATTTCCACCTAAAATGGAGGGGAGTTTCAACGAACCTATGGTGCTATAAAAGGAAGTCATCCCTCCATCATCAAATCATCCCTTACAAGCTTTATTTCATCTTCCTTTAGATGCTCTCTAGTTGTAGAACACGTTTTAGGGTTTATGTTTATGTTCTAGTTGTTCATTTCTTTGTTTTTCACGTTTTTACCTTTTGTATTCCTTTTAATTCAAGTTCTTACTTTCGTTCTTTGTTCATTCTGTTCTTTTAAACTTCTTTAGCGAGTTTCAACTCCCTCACGCTCAAGAGAGAAGAGGGTCAAGCTAGAACTCATTGTACAGCTTATTTATTCATTTAAATTCAATGAAAAATACTTTCTTTATGTTTTGGCACAAAACTGTGTTCTGCTTCTTTTTGTTTTGAAACCTTAACTTTTTCATTGCTTTAGAAGTCCTTGTCCTTTTTGTGCCAAAATTGTGCATCTCTCAAAATTTCTTTCCCCAATGAGGATACTGTTTCCCTTAAGTGTGGGGGGAACGATGTGTGTCTTTTTGTTTTAAGAAAGAAAATATTTTTTACATTTCGAAAAAGAGTCAACAAGAAAATGCAAGCAATAAAAGAGTCATATGTAAGAAAAAATTTTCGAAAGAAAGAGTATGAAAAAAGAGTCCAAAAGAAGAAAACGAAAAGTTCAAAAAAATAGTCTTAGAGAAAATAAGAGTGGGGGAAAGAAAAATAAAATTGAGTGTAAGAAAAGAGTGGTAAGAAACATGAGATGAGAGAAAACGCACTTACTTTTTCACAAGTCCCAGTATAGATATTCATTTTCTTTAAATGGGTGGCGTTAGCATCTTGGAGGGTAGTAGCATACATATTAAGGTGACTTCGTGAAAACCATCGTCGACATCATTTTATGTCGGGTTGCTACCTAACGAGATTCTATGAGTGGCTGTGGTTTGAAACCGATGTTAGTGTGTTGAGAACTTCAAGGGCTAGTAGCCGGTCCACTTGATGTAAAACTTTTTCAATCAAAACGGAATGTGTGCATATTCCTTGGTTTTGTAAAAGAGTTTTGTGTTTTAGAAAAGAAGAGGATTTAGAATCATTTTTATTTTCAAAACAAAGGATGGTTTATGGTTCATTGCCTTGAAAGTAAAGTTAGGACGTTTAGCTCGTGGAGTCTTTCCTGCGACATATATGGTTCATTAACTTAGAACATTGGATTGTTGATCATTCATATTTTTAGCATTTTGATTGTTTTAGATTTGTTGTTGTTATTTTTGCTTGAGGACAAGCAAATGGCTAAGTTTGGGGAGCTCTTAGGGTTGACTTTTTAGTGCAGAAACATGTGTCGGTAACCCTGTTTGACCACATTTTGTACCCCTTTTTCCATTATTATTTGACAAAAAGGACCACATATTCTTAAAGTAGAACACGCATAGATTATTTCTGCATAAAATTCAAACTATGGTACTTTAGGAAAAATATGAGAAAAATACGGTCAAAGTTGGAAGAAATAACAGAAATCTGTTTTCTGCAGAATTGCGCCTAGCGCATTTTTGGAGGACAAAATGTCAAAACGCACGTTTTGATTAATGAAGGGCAAGGAGGACATTTCCCTGATGTTCAAAACCGTGAGTCCAAGTCCAAGTGAGGTGGTTAGGTGAATCTCAACCCTTTTCCACCTAAAGTGGAGGGGAGTTTCAACCAACCTATGGTGCTATAAAAGGAAGTCATCCATCCCTCAACAAAACATCCCTTCCAAGCTTCATTTCATCTTCTACCTTTTATATTACTTTTAATTCAAGTTCTTACTTCCGTTCTTTGTTCATTATGTTCTTTTAATGTTCTTTAGCGAGTTTCAACTCCCCTCACGCTTGAGAGAGAAGAGGGTCAAGCTAGAACTCATTGTACGGCTTATTTATTCATTTAAATTCAATGAAAAACACTTTATTTATGTTTTCGTACATTTGCTTTCATTTAATTATGTTCTAAATTAGTTATCAACCTCCTTGTGGAATGTCTTAGTCAAATGATTTGATTTTCAACACGCTCGGGATTTTGACCAGATTGCGTCTGGCACTTTTTTGGGTTGGTTTCTAAAAACTTCTCTTTACGTCTTTTTTTCCATTTGGCCAGTGGGAACTTGATTTATACACCAAAGCCAACCTTGGGAAAGGTGAGTTAGGTAAAATAATAGGAAACCAATATGGGATGTGTAACAATCGAAAAAAAATATAAATATATATATTTAAATTATTATTATTTTTTAGTTGTTTTCTTTTATTTTCTCAAAGATAAACCTTTTTGGTTTAGAAATTATTTTTGAAAGATAATTTGTTCTTAGAATTTGAGAAAAATAAAAAGAAAGAGTTTTATTAAATCTTTATCTTTTTATTATCCTTTTTAAATAAGGATTCATTAGGATTTGTTATAAAAGCCCTTAAACCCTAGGTTTTATTTTCTTAAACTGTTAGACCTAGTTTTCTCTCAAAGAGAAAAAAGAAAAGAAAAGAAAAGAAGAAGAGTTTGGTATTTTCTCTCAAAGATCGGTAAGATTTTCTTCTCATTGTTTTAGTTTTATTTTTCTTGATTTGTAGTTATTTAATTCAGTTTATTGGGAAAAGTTATGAGGTCTTTGTTTTTTAGAATAAAAGATTTTAAGAACTTTTTATCCTAAAAATTTTCTAGAATTTTTTATTTGAATCTTTTTATTTATGAAACTGTTTTTGAGTTATTTTGAGACTTTTTTTGCATAAAAAGTTTACTTATTTGTATCCTATAAATTATAGTTTGTTGTTATGATTTTTACATAAAAAATTATATGTTTTGACTAAATTTTAAAGGTTTTCTATAAAGCTTTCAGATTTGATTTTTCTATAAAAATCAATAAATTATTAATTGTTTTATGGAAAATTCTTGGAAGTTTTATTTTATAAAACAGAAAATTTTTCAGATTTAAAATCCCCAAATTTTCAATTGTTTAGAAGGTTTTTAAGCTGGTTTTATTGAGAAACTTTTTGTAAATTTAGTTCGTATTGATTTATATCGATTCTTGTAATTTTTAAAGGTTGTTATGGTGGATTTTAGAGGCTTTTTAACCTAGTTTTCAGATCTGGTTTTGTGGCCCCAAATCCATACTTTCCTAATTATTTTACATAAAAAAAGTGTTTTGAATGGGAAAATTGGGTAAATAAGATTTGAGTTAGTAATTGGTTGAATTTAAAATCCTTGGATAGGATTTAAGAATTGATTTTGGATATTGGTTGTTTCTAGGCCTCTTAGTTGACAACTACCAAAGAAGAAGTAAATTAGATTCGTAGGATTTCTGAAAGAGGTAAGTAATTTACCATATCCCTTCGAAAAAGTATTGTAAGTAATTTGTCATATCCCTTCGAATAAGTATTGTAAGTAATTTACCGTATCCCTTCGAAAAGTTTTGTAAGTGATTTGTCATATTTCAAAAACTAAAATGTATTTTGGATTTGATACGACGATTTGAAATTGATATCTTGCATATGAAATTGAAGTTTTATTATGGATTTGAAAACTAATTTGGCAATTGAAATTATGTTTATTTGTAAAGTATTTGAAGTATTCTTAAATGATTTGATAAAATTTTGCTTAAATTTATTTAAAGGTTTGAAATTGATATTTTGTTTATTTGTGAAATATTTGAAATCCTGTTTTAGAGGATTGATAAAGTTTGTTTTGAATTATTTCAATGTTTTGAATTAATTTAATATTGAAAGTAAGTATTTGTTTTGCATTTTATTTGAAAGATATTTTGACTGATTTGATAGGGCTATCCGGATATGCCATGATTTTTGTTTTGAGGAATGTTTTGCTTATTTGGTGTAGTAGCCTAATTTGGAATTGATGGATTTCTGTTCTGGCTTATTTGTGGGAAGGCACTTTTGTGGTTTGGCATTCCTTGGAAATGAAGATTCATGTGTGTGTTATTCACTCACATGGCCTCACACTTAAGTAACTCTGTTCTGGTCGATATTATTTCGACAACTCTGTTCTGGTCGATATTGTTTCGACAACTTTGTTCTGGTCGATATTAATTCGACAACTCTGATAGAAGCTTCTGATTGATTTGGCGTGACCGACGGGTAACCACATATGTTCTGTAGGCTACCCAAATAATGCAACCTTCCACTCTGATTTTGAAAGTATGAATGAATGTAAGATTGTTTTGAATGTTTGAATGATTTAGTTATTCGAAAGTTTAAAAGTTGTACCAAATGTTTTAGAAGGAATTTTGAAAGTTTTGATTGGAAGAAAGTTTGTTTTGAAGGATTATGAATTTGATCAAATGAAAGTTCGTTTTGAATGAATGAAAGTTTGTTTTGAAAGAATCAAAGCTTGTTTTGATTGACTGAAAATTTTACCTTATTTGAAGACTTTGTTTCTGAAAATTTAGTTTGTTTTGAAAGTTTTGAAAATTGTATTAAATATTTTAAAGGACTTTAAAAGTTTTGATCTGTTCGTATTTTTGTTTACGAATGTTTTGAAAGGAAAATGAATTTTGAAATTCGATATGGAAATTGCTTATTGAGTATTTTTGTACTCATTTTTTTGTTTTCCTAAATGTTTTTCAGATGAATGATTGAATGATCGTTCTGGTAGAAGGTGAAGTTTAGCATACTGGCATGAGTTTGAAAGTCATCTTCCTATTTAGTTAAGTTAAGTTAGTTAAGCATAGGCCCTCTGACCCATAATGCAAATGAGTTGGTAGATATTCTCTAGCATTGTAATCACACATAGGCATATGATTGCAGGTTACCCTAGCCTCTGCAGCAACCAAAAGCGGTAGTAAAAGATTATAACTCAAATCCCAAGAAAAGTCAGGAATTGCGCCTGGTGCATTTTCCCAATATAGTGTGTTTTCCATGTTTTGCATCAAGACTAAGGTAGGAAGCAAAGAGGTTGAGTTTTATTAAATTTTTTGCTAGTTAAAACCCCAAACAACAACATTTCACCATTATTTCCTTCATAAACCACAATTGCATATTTGAACCATTTCACTGCATCACTTGATTTTGAAAGCAACAAGTCCCTGAGGATTGGACCTTGGATTACTTCCGAGTATTACTTGTGACCGTGTGTGCTTGCACAAGTCTCTAATCTTTTTGAAGGTTGAGAAAGTCCCAACACCAAACTTAGGAAATGTTTATGGAAACACATAATCTGAGTTGGAGAAATCATCTTAATTTCGGCTGGGGCGGAAATCAGTTGGGACAGAACGCAGGAACCAGTAATGCTCAATGATACCAATAGAAGGTGCAATATCCACTTGGATTTTCAGGGCAGAATCAAACGATGATTCAAAAGCAACCTGAGGTTATGACCCTATAGGATATGTTTAAAGCATATATGGCAAAGAATGAGGCTTATATGACAAAGAGTGATACTACTGTTCAAAGTCTAGTTGCATCTTTGCAGAATATGAAAGTGCAAATATGTTAGCTAGCCACTGAATTGAAGAGTCGCCCACGATGAGTGCTTTCTAGTGACACTGAACAGCCAAAAAGAGATGGGAAGGAGCAATGTAAGGCCATTACATTGAGAAGCGGGAAGGCATTGCCCCCTGCCCATCCAAATGCTTCAAGAATCCATGATGAATCAAATCAAGAAGAAGAATTTGAGGCAGACAGAACATCTATAACCATGCCAGTTAAAAAAAGGACAAACCTTAGGTAGTTAGTGAACAGTAGTGAGTAGATAGTTGAACCGCAAGGCAGCACAAATGAAGAGATCAACCCAGTTTCTAGGACAGTCAATGCTGGAGCATCCGTGCATAAGGCAAATGGAAAGCAAAAGCAACATGAACAAGTAATTGCTCTAGCTAAGTATAAAACTGCACCACCATATCCTAAAAGGCTGCAGAAAAAGAACCAGGACAATATAACAAAACCTACGGGAAAGGAAGTAAACAAGGAGGAAGAAAAAGTTGAGGCACTAAGAAAAAAAGTTGTTGGAGCATCCATGCCCAAAGAAACTGCAAAGCTGAAGGAACCAGAGCAACTGGCTACTCCAGCAGAATATACCTCTATGCCTCCATATCCGAAGAGGTTGCAGAAAAGAACCAAGACACTCAATTCATAAAGTTCTTGGATGTGCTGAAGCAATTCAATATCAAAATTTCACTAGTGGAAGCCTAGAGCAGATGCCTATATATATCTCTTTTTAAGGATATTCTCACAAAGAAGTGTAGGTTGGGTGAATTCGAGACGGTTTGTTTAACCAATGAATGCAGTACAATCTTAACCAGCAAGATACCCGAGAAAATGAAAGACATAGGAAGCTTTATAATTCTCGTACCCGTTGGAGGTCAGAAGATTGGTCGAACTTTATGTGACTTGGGAGAAAGCATCAACTTGATGCCCTTGTCAGTTTACATAAGGTTGGGCATGGGAGAAGTTAAACCTACGACAGTCACTCTACAATTAGCTTCTCGCTCCATTGCGCATCCGGAAGGAAAAATCAAAGATGTGTCGGTACAAGTAGATAAGTTTATATTTCCTGCTGATTTCATAATCCTTTACTATGATACAAATAAAGAAGTACCAATCATCCTTGGAAGACCATTCCTAGCCACACAGAGAGCATTAGTGGACGTACACAAAGGAGAGGTCACCATGCGGGTGCAAGACCAGGGGATCAAATTCTCAGTGTATGACTCCATGAAGTACCCTACAGAAGTTGAAGAGTGCTCTGTGCTGAAAATTCTTGATGAAACATTGATAGAGACATTGAGCTCAGAAGCTATGCTAGAACAGTCGGGTGGTAGTGGAAAAGCTATGCTGAAGCATAATGTAAGCAAAAATGCTAGAGCTCAAGAAGATTTTGGTCATGGGAAGAAAGAGATGATGGTAAAGGAAGTGTTGTTGCTGTAATAGAGACCCCAGTACTGGTAGAAGAGTATAAAAATGCTGAGACGTCGGAAGCCCCAACACAACATATAGAAACTAGTGAGGGCCAACCATGTGGAGAGAAGGTAGATGTTCCAACATCTAATGCCCTCAATCAAGAACAAAGCCTTACAGCCCATTTGGATAAAGTGCACATCATTGTAGAGCATTCGCTTGCGGGTAGTGACCGTTTTTGTTCCTGCTCTAGCATAGGTCCAAGTACGAAAGCTCTAACATTACCTTATGACTACAATTCAAAAACAAAGAACACTTAGATGAGAAGCTTCAATAGCTCACCTATCTATACCAACTACTACCTTAGTATCGCCATAGAGTCAATCCTTCAATCTCGCACCCTTTTTTATGTCCCTTTACACCATCTACATCTAACTTGCGAAAAATGCCCATTTCTGTAGCTCCACTTTTCTCAGTTCTAAGTTTGGGGGTATGCGGGAGCATCTTTTTCCTGCTTTCAGTCGCATTGGGGACAATGCTACATTCTAAGTTTGAGGGTGTGTGCGCTTGCTTTTTTTTTCTTGTAAGGTTGAGCTTGTAATGTATAACTATGAATCTTTCTAGTCCTATAATTTAGCCTGAAAAAAAAGCAAAGAAAAAATTCGTAAAAAGGCTGCAGGGCTAGAAAGTGCTAGTAGCTCATAGTTGAAAAGCTATGATGGTAATAAAAGGGTAATGCCTTAGGCGAGCGAAAGGGAATTTGAGAAGTGTATCTCTAGGGGAGTTGATGTTTTTGAAAAGGAAAATAAGATGATGCTAGAGCTGTAGGAAAGAGCCTTTGCTAGAGTTGGAACAAGAATTTAGTTGCTCTCTTGTAGATGCTTTTAGCGAAAGGGCGTTCGTAGGCTTGAGTGTGTGCTGGCATTATGTGTGAAGGCAGGTACTAGGACTTGAAGCAAGATGTGTTGTTAAGAAACCCTTGAGAGTTGGATCTAAAAACCTTGCTATCGAACAAGACCCATAAACTCAATCCCAAAAACTCCGAAAACAAGTATGGAATCAACCCAAGGAAAAGTCTAAGAACGAATTACCTTGATGATCAATATCAAGAGTAGAGAAAACTCGTTTCTAAACTCGTGATTCGAATCACTCCACAAGATGTATGATCAACATCGCTTGAATGATCCTAACATGCAAATTCTAAAGACACAAGAAATTGCACAAGAAATGGGAGATAAAGCTCTCAACCAAGCTAATGAGAAAACTCACTTTTCATTAAACTTCAAATTGTGTTTACAACAAGACATCTCAAGGCTATATATAGCCATCCTAGCAAGCCATATGAAAGGTCTTAAGAAAATGGAAAGACTCATAACTTACAAGAAATGAAAAGACATGTAAACGAAAAGACATAACTTACAAGAAATGAAAAGACAAGCAAATGAAAAGGTTAAGAACATGGAAAGCCAACCAAAATAAGTGCAATCTCGTCCATAATGAGGGATGTGAGTGTTTGACTTGGTTTTTGAATTGAATGAGTTGACTTTGACTTGTCTTGATGGAGTTGACTTTGACCTTGACCAAGTGGACTTTGACTTGCCTTAAAAACACTTAAAAATGCATAACTTGCACCAAATTGAAGTGCATAGTTCCAACTTCTTGCACATCTTCCTTTTTTTCTCTTGTCGAGTTCAAGAACGCTTGGACACGAAGTAGCAAAGCTTGTTGAAGTTTCCTAGCTCTCGATCTTGTAATCGGTCCATGAGGCATAACAAAGGCAGCTCCTTGGTTCATATCATGTGTGTTCATTAGATGCAAATACTTTTCATATTTCTGGGATGCTAGATTTAATCTTGCTTGGGGACAAGCAAGGTTTTAAGTTTGGGAGTGTGATAACTCTCCATAAAAGAGTATTTTGTGGTATAAATTGGCAATTTTTGTGTGTAAACGTAAGGGTCCTTGGTTAGTTAGTAAGAAAAGAGAAGCATTTAGCTAAGTAGACGTCTGAGCTATTTAGAGTCCTCAATATCCTAAATTTGGATAAATTTGAGCTTATTTTATGATTATTTCGACAGGAATTGTAGAATTTGGGATGGCTAAGCTGAGTGCTGCAAATATTTCTTATGATGATGCTGGAGCCTGAATGAAAGAGTGTCTATGCGGGAGCTTATGAAACCTCGGATGTTCTAGCACACACGTGACTGCACAATAACTGATTTGCACCAGTTTTTACCATGTCCGTACAGCCTCCAACTGCTGTCCTAATTTTAAAGCCCCAATATAAATAGGATAATAGTGCTCAGGCACCACAGAGAGTCCCAAAACATAAAATCAATTTGCACATCGATTTCAGAGAACATTCTCCATCTTGTCATCATCGTTCATCGAAGAAGGAACTGAGGGCCTGGCTTATTCTTTTTGGCATCACCTTCATGCTGCTGAAGAAAACCCATTTCCTTGTTGTCTACTTCTCGATGGAGCCCATTTCTATTCTACCTTTTGTTTTCTTCTCTTTCATTATAAACTAAACCCCATCTTCGGGGGATAAGCTTGCCATACTTTTTGTTGGCTATGCTTTAGTAGCCTTGAATACTGTTTTAATAGAAGTGCTTTTATTCTTCCTACACACTGATTTTGTTTGGCCAACTCTATTGGTGTGATTAGCTTGATTGAGGCGCAGGAGAGTAATTTTTTTTAGCGTTTTTGCTTCTATTAGCTATAGATTCCTCTCTTTGAAGTAGGATGATGAGTAATCAGGGATGAGACTCGTCCTATTGTACCTATAAACTGTCTTTATTACTTGCTTTAATTACAACAGAAGTTGGGTTTAAGCATGTTTGGGTATCTCGGGAGAGAACCACGTCTATTTGGGCATTAATTATTTTTGGTCTGCTAGAGCGTAGTTAGCAAAGGGTGAAAGCATCTAAGCGAATTTCCCCTCGATTTACCTTGCAGTCATTCCTTCTTCACAATCTATTTGTTCTCTGTATTGGATGCTCCAGCATTGTAGCGAATATTTCTGCGGCTGTCATTTGCTATTTTACAAATTTATTTTCATTGTTCCCACAATACACCAATCAAACTACTTTTATTTTTGCTTTTTGGTATTCTGATTTATTAGTTCAAAGTATAGTTGCAATCCCTATGGAACCGACCTTGTTTATATACTACAATTGATTATTTAGTGTATATTTGCACTAATTGTCTCTTAGTTATGAGGAAGCGAACACTAAGCACCGTTTCAAATCCCAATGGCGTTGGAAATCACAGCCGCCGACTCCGTTGCTTTGCGCACCGATGGGCATGTGTCCTCTCATAAATGCGGCCGTATGAGCTGACATCATGGCTACTACATAGCACAGGCCCCACTTCTCGATTTGAAGCAAATCCCTCATAAGTCATAACGCACGCTTGGGCCACACGCACCATGTTTCACTTCAACACTTTAGAGCCCAACCCACTTCTGGCCAAACAACCCGGCCCTGAAAGACTGCTGACTATTGAGGTTAAATCCGAGCAGAACGCGTGTCCCCCTCAGAGAGGTGCGGTACCATAGGCAGTTACACACCATACGTTGCGACAATAGTGGAGACGTGTTTCCACCCTTACGGTACGGGGAGCACGTAGAGCTCGTGGCCTCACCAGTAGACGACAAGCTCGCAGCCTACAGATGAATGCACCACCCGCCTATTGTCAGGGACGTACAACCCCGGCCGGCACCGTACCCCGCGGCGCGCCCCTGCCATCTAACCATTATCCTCCCTGGTCGGTCATCTGAGCCTATATAAGGGAGGACCCTCACCTTCATCAACTAAGTGAAAAACCTTACACTTATACTTAAGGTATCTTTTCCTATTTTCTACTCAGATTACTGACTCGAGCGTCGGAGGTCATTATGCAGGACACCACACCGACGTCAAATTTTCTGGTTGCGGGCTGATTTGTTCTCCAATGAAGTCGCTCACCCGAAAGACACGTGGACCTCTTCGAAATTCGCCTCCAACAACATTAAATATAATTATTCAAAAATAAAATAAATCGCATTAAATTAATTGGTATTAATTAAGGGCGATTTGGGAACAAAATATTATAATTTAAATCCAAAAATCTATGTTTGTAATATTTAACATAATAGTCATTTATGAAATATTGAGTATAATTTGACTCACTATAGACAAAAACTCAAAATTTAAGTTTCAAAAAGTGGACAAAAATCAAATGGGGCTTAGTCCAATTGGTTTAGGATACATTGTTGTGTGTTCACGTTTTGGATCATTTGAAGAGTGAAATTTACATTTTAAGGTTGTTTATATTATTATTATTATTTTAAATTTGTATTATGAATGATGAGACATTGTGAAGAAATTTAATAATTTTCCTTTTTAAATGAGAAAATTTCAAGAAAAATTAATTATTTAAATTAAGATTTATCATGGATAATTAACTTGGGGAGGATGTGGGTGATGCGACGTCCTTGTCCTTATGTGTTTACCCTTGTTACTTACTGTGTCTGCTAAGAGTTTGTATGGGTCCCTACTTGATCTCGCCTCCCACGTTTCTATTCTGGTAGTTTGTGTGTATGCAGCAAAATGTGTTACGCAACACCATGCTTTATGGGATGCTTTGGTTTCTATTTGTTCGGCATGGTCTGGTCCAGGTGTGGTAATGGGGGATTTTAATGCCATCCGCAACACATCGGAGTATTGTTGGGGGTAATCCGGTCCTAGCTGAGATGATTGCTTTTGATCATGTTTTGTTACACGCTGATCTGGTGGAGGTTAAGGTCTCTGGCCATTGGTTTACGTGGTCTAATGGTCACCAGGGGGATTCGTTGATTTTGAAATGCCTTGATAGCATTCTTGTTAATGGTGGGTGGTTACTCTCTATGCTGATGGTTGAGGTGTAGGTGAAGGAGTGGGGGTTTCTGATCATTGCCCCTTTCTGTTGTCTGTTGGTGAGGCCTCTATGAGGCGTTCTCCCTCGTTTCGGTTTTTTTATCATTGGGCGACTTATGAACTATTTTTGCCAAATGTTCGAGCTTCATGGAGACAGTATCCTCTTGTTTGCCTGTTGTGGCGTTTGTCAATAATTAGAGGCAGCTTAAGTCGATTCTTCACAGGACGTTTGGGCATTCCCTTTGTGTTTTTCAGAGGAAAGTGTCGAATGCAAGAGTAAGGATGCATGTGACTCAGGCTGCTTTGCTGGGTGGCCCTAGCACTATTCGTTTACAGAAGGAGGAGCGGAGGATGGTGGGTGAGTTTTAGGGATGGGCTACGAGGGAGGAAGCGTCCCTTCGAGAGATCCTCTGTCTCCCTGTCTATTTATTATGATCATGGAGGTGCTATCTCGCTTGTTGAACAAGTCTTCTCAGATGTTTCATTTTCATCCGCAGTGTGTATTGGCTTTTATGTGGTGGGATTTTAATCTATATGGCATACTTTATATAACTTATATATTTAATTAAACATACATTCAAAAATTCATAATAATTAAATATCAAAATTTGACCGAATTTTGGCATCCTGGGAAAAAATTAAATTAATATAAACTAATTTATATTAATTTAATTTCAAAAAAAATTACAGGAAAAAAAACGTCTGCAGAGGCTCAAACTCAAGACATTCAGGGGCAGCACCAGGACAGCATTGAGACGCTTGTGATAGCGTCTCAACACTACGACGCCTGATGCACGTGCGCACACTAGGACAGCGTTGAGACACTCTGGCATCTCAACGCTACGACGCTCCAATGCCTTTTTCCATAACTATAAACCTCCTCAGCATCTCAACGCTCTGCTTCGGGTCTGCAATCTTGATACGCGACAACCCAAACGTATTGAGCTACTCGAGCCACAAGCCACTTGAATCCAATCGTAGAGTTGGTTCAACCCGAAAGGCTAAGGGCTAGAGAGATTACCTTTGCAGTCGTTACGTTGAGCAGATAGATTACACACTATGCTTAAGGTCAGAAACACTCCACGAGTTTGATGACCAATCAAACAAGCATGCTCCGAGGGGTTCAAACACGAAGGCCTAAGTTCAACCACAAAAAGCGATTCGAGATTTGAAGGGGGGTTTGCACACGGCAATAAGAGAAACACTCAACTCAATTTGATTCAATATTTGAAAGATAGGTGCCTCACAAAGGAGGGGGTACATGCCTATATATACGCCAAGACCCTTGGCCTTTTAAGGAAAATAACAAATTTAAAAAGAAAACTAAAATTGATAAATTCCTAAATGTCTAAAACTTGTCTAAAGATGAAATTTAAATTTGATAAATAAAATAAACAAATCAAATATAAGTCTTAAATCAAATCTCCCAAGAATAAACCAAAATCATAAGGAAATATATTTCTTATTTGGAAGGAGTGGGCGCCAAGGCTGGGCGCGCGCGGGTGGCTGAGCTGGCACGATGGGTGCGCGCGCATAGGCGTTGGGGTAGGGGGCGCGCTGGCGGATGGCTGGGCGCTGGGGTAGGAGCTGGAACGAGGGTGCGCGCATGGGCGCTAGGGCAGGGCCTGCTGGTTGGGGCAAGCACTGGCACGAGGGCACGTGCGTGGGCGCTAGGCAGGGGTGCGCTGGCGCTTGGTGGGTGGCATGGTGTGGGCGGCGTGGGCGCTGATCGGCAGGATGCTAGGTGGCACTCGGCGAGAAAAGGGTAACAAGGGCGCTGGTGAGCGTGATGCGTGCACGGGTCTGGGTGTTGGTGGCGGTAGGGCGCGGGGGCGCTTGAGCGTGCAGGGGCATTGGCGAGTAGGCGCGTAGGCGAAGGCAGCTGGCACAGGCATAGGTGGATGGCAACGAGCGCATGACATGTGTTCTGTGAGGTTAGCGGCACGTTGGCGTGCGCGGCAAGGGCACGCGAGTGCAGTAGCATGCGCTTAGCGGTGCTTGCGTGCGAGTGGCCTTTCGATAGGCTTATCCTTGAAATGGGGCCACTCGCTAGATCTCTCTTCTTCTTCACGCTTCCTCTTGACCCTAGTGGGTTCTTCATTAGCTTTTAAAATAGTCAAAATTTGTTGATGTATCCAATGAAGTTGTAACGCCCCGCGTTACTCAGATTAGCTTGCCCCGAGTTCCGGAAATTTTTATAACAAAATGGATTTTTATTTATTGACTTATTGATTTATTTCATTGTTATTTTTAATTGATTCATTAGTGATCTTATTTAATTTAAGTGTGACATCTCGACTAGTGTGTATTGTTACAGTTTTAGTGGTGAGTTAGTAGCGTGTAGTTATTTATCAAGTTACATTTAGTACGAATTTCCATTATGCGACACTTGTTTTGGATCTTTGGGCCAATTACGAAACTCTATTATTGGTTGTGTTAACAAGGAAGGGTTGGGTAAGTGGGCCTTAAACATAAGGAAAAGAACCCAAGCCCAAAGGAGTTAAGAGTTTGAAACAAGAAAAGGGAACCCTAGCCACTTGTTCTAGTTTCTCTTCTCCTTTTCCCCTTTTCCTCTCTTGTTGAAGCCGTCGGCCACCCCCCTCCACTCGGCTCTCCCTCTCCGACGCAGCAGCACCGACGGCGGCCATCTTCGGCGGACACAGCGGCAGCAACGGCGGCGGCAGCAGGCGCAGCGTCGAACAGCAGCGGCGCGTGACGGGCGGGCAGCTGCAGGCGGCGTCGATACACACGGGGCTGTGTTCGCGGCGTCCTTTCCCCGATTCAACAAGCCTAACGACCTCGAAGAACTTGGATCCATGAAACCCGGTAACTTTTCTTTGACTCACCTTTGTTCGAAGTTAGATTTGGAGTACCCACACCCAAACGAAATCGATTTAGAATACCCACACCTAAGCGGGGTTGTTTTGTAGCAAGGGACATTGAAACGAAGCCGTTGGAGAAAGTATTGGACGTTTTCGCTTCTTCAAAAACGTGGACAGCAGCGTATTGGTGGTGTTCGGCGATTATCTACATCCGTTTGAAACCCGATTTACGCTCCCACGTCTTGGCAAGCTAGATCTAATTTACCCACACCTTTACGAAGTCGTTTTGCGGTAACGAGCCCCTTTGAACCCTCTTAAAGATGTTTTTTTTAAGGCTGAATGGTACATTAAATTGCTGTATTTTTTTTCTGTTTTATGCTTAGGTGTGAGGCCGACGCAAACTTTAACACGTGGTTGTGTAAGTAGCACCAGGGGGCGAGTGCGTGTGTTTTTAGCGTTAACGAAATGTTCTTGATGTTGTTTTTTTTTTGTTTTTGTTTGTTTTTTTCTTGTTAAAATAATTTAAATGAGCATGTAAGGATTGTTGGTTTGTTTTGTGAATTCTAGCGATCTTGTTGCCATTTTTCTATTATTGAACACTCTCGAGGAAACATGCTTCCTGTTTTTGTTGTTGTAGGTGACTAGTAGATTCTGAACTGCTGTAGTTAGAAGTAATTGGCTCATGACGTTTTGCAAATGGGTTGTAGATGAAATGCTAGCTTGGTTATACCGATAATTTAATTCATATTGTCTGGTTGTGAGCTGTTGGATGAATTTTGTTTATTACGTGGAAAAGCATGTTTGTAAACGGTGCAGTGATTTTAGAATGTGAGAGGTTTACTTGTAGGTGGTCATGGAAGGGTTAGTGAAGTGGTGAAGGGTGCAGGGTAAAGGGACGGGATGATAGTCCGTTAACCATGGGTGCTCTGACCTGAAAGATACATATAAATCGCTTGGAGGTTCGAAGCCTTGAGTAGTGGCCTTGGGGATAAATGACAAGGCCAGGCGTTAAATTTTTTGTAAACATGTATTGGGGTCTTGGGGATAAATGTCAAGGACCAATACGCTGGGAAGTCATCGGTACCTTGGGGATAAACGGCAAGGACCGGTGCTCAGTTCAGGCCTTGGGGATAAACGGCAAGGCCGAACGTCAAGTTTATGGAGAGGAGTATTGATGCCTTGGGGATAAATGTCAAGGGTCAATACGACTCGAGGAGTTAGGCTTGAGGGATTAAAGAAGAATGGAGCTTGCGAAGTAGTGGTGTTTGGCCTTGGGAATAAATGGCAAGGTCGGACATCAAGTACTGGAGAAGGAGGAGGTACGGTGACTTGGGAATAAATGTCAAGAGCCGTCATGCCTCGAGAAGTTAAGCGGGGAGTGATAAAGGGGGGTGTTGAGGAAGTTTTAGTACTATGAAACAAGGGCTAGCGATTCATGGGTTGAGGTTTTGGTAGTTTCGACGCTTAGTTGTTGTATGTAGATGTCAAGTTATTTGTTCGCAATCTCTCTCTGCTTATTTGGTTGCCTTGCTCTTGTTTTGTTTTAAATGTCAAGATAATTGTTTGCTATCTCTCACTGCTTATTTGATTGCCTCGTTATTGTTAGTTCTTATGTTGTGGCTGTGAGCATAATTTATTTTGTGCTAGTTAGGAAGTGCTACTTACGGAGTACCTTATGTACTCACCCCCCTTTGTACCTTTATATGTTTCAGGTGTGAACGAGGTCGATCGCGGTGATGACGTGGAGAGGGCTTGACCGAGGAAGGATCACTAGTTTAGTTAGTGAGGATATGAGGGAAGGGTAGTTGGGTACAAGTAGCCTTGAGACTTATGTTATTGCTAGGTGTGAACCGCGGAGGAAAATTTTGTATTCTTTAGAACTACTTTAATTGCTATGGATGTTGTTGGTAAACGCGTCGTTGTTGTCATTGGAGTTTAGGTGCACGGTTGTTTTTTACTATCTAATAATTTTTGCCACTGAGGCGAATTTGAAATCTTGTTGTTTTCTTTTAAATTGCCCACGGAGGGCGGAGTTCTGATAGTTTATGACATTTTTATTTCTGATAGAACGTATGGAAGTCGAAGCTTTATTTCATCTAAAATATTTTCCAGGAGGTTGCTTATCTCGTGTTTAGAGTTAAGGCTAGCCAGAAGAATTAATTAGTGTTGCCTATGATGTTTATATGAAGTCTTGGGGCGTTACAGAAGTCTCCTTCGTTTGAAGGGTCTTTCCTTAAGCTCTTCTCCCTTATTGGTGCAGGTGTCATCTTGGAGTATTGGGTCAAATATGATCACATCAAATCTTCTTCGATTTTCTGCAGAAAAATCACTCAAATCCAGTCCCACAAACAACACCCGATCGACACGGACTTACAGACTCGATTGTAATATTAAATGCCCAAAACAACGGGCCCTTACATGATCAAATCAAGTAAAATTGTAACTACGATGTCAAAATTCGAAAACATCAAATTGCAAAAAACCCATACATTCAAAATGCAGAGAACCCAGCAAAACGATTATGTGTTAATTTCGAAACAGAGAATCCAAAATTAAAACCACGCTCTGATACCAATTGATGGGATTGAATCCCAGTAGAAACGATTTATCGCTTGGTTCGATTTTCCTTTTGAAATGTAAAACACATAAAAGAGGAAAAAATAGAGGAATAAACCTTTTTAGACCGTTCTTCACGAAAACCAAATCAACATCTCCACAGGGTTTTCCTTACTATCCTCTGGGCGGAACCGGTGCAGTGGAAACTAAATTTTTGAAATAAGGGAGTAAAACCGTTTCACAGAGAGTGATTTTGAGAAAGATTTCTTTTTGTCTTTCACAAAATGAAGCAACCAACTTACATAATTGGTTTCTGTCAGTTTTAACGATGTGTGACGTGGGAAGTTAGCCTACGTCGTCACATCCCACTCCCCTGCAATTTTGCATCGGAGTTTTAATTAATAGAAGAATTAATAATAAATAAATTCTTTATTTATTTATTTATTAATCTAATTAGTAATTAATTAATTTAATTAACTTTAAATATTAATTAAATAAACAAATAACAATTAATTATTTAACCTTTAGTTAAATATCCCATATTTAATTAAAGGCTATATTTTTTGAAAAGTAATTAAAGGCTATATTTGAATTTTCTAATTTGGGGTTTTTTTTTAATTTTCTAGTTTTGACAAAATTATTTAACGTTTAGTTAAATATCACATATTTAATTAAAGGCTATATTTTTTGAAAAGTAATTAAAGGCTATATTTGAATTTTCTAATTTGGGGTTTTTTTTTAATTTTCTAGTTTTGACAAAATTATTTCATGGTTTATTTTACACAATCCAATTAAATTTTGTACCAAACTTGATTTGATTGATATAAGTGAGTTTTTGTAGATTTTTACATTGTCTTTCACTAAAATTAGTAGGTGAATCGAATGTAAAAGTTACCATACTTAGATTGAATCGGATGAATTGAAAGTTTGAGGTAAAAATGGATGTATCTGCCCAAATCATTTTTTCCCCCATCTTTAAGATTGAAATCATCCACTGGTATCAATTCCTCCATGTAGAGTAACATGAATATGCTTGCCTGTCACATCCATTCCCATGTGAGGAGAATGGATAGGCTTGAGGACAAAGTATTGACTAAATTATGATGGTGTCACATGGAAAACAGTGAGATGAGCATGAGATTATGAATCTTCCCTTTGCAAAATAGTAATAAATAAATAAATAAAATTCTCCCAAAATTAAGGATCCCACATCGACCATGTTGTTAGACAAAACTCAATATTAAGATGTATTTGAATTTGAATAAACTCAAACGAACATCCAATTTAAGGTCCCATATCGAAAAGATCAAACATGGATAACTCAATCCAGAGATGGTAGGAGCATCCACTTTAAAGATCCCACAATCATGCGAAGTTTATAAATACATGGGCTACCATCCTATCAATATTAAGACATCAAGAACCATAGAGAAACAAGATGTTTCATTGCTCATATATATTAAAAATAAGCCAATGCCACTATTAGTAATGAGTGACAAATTTTTCCATATATTTTTTTTTTCCTCTGTTTCCATCTCCAACACAGAAGACAACAAAATCAGAACAGAACAAAGCCCCATTTTCAGATCAGAAGGGCCTAAAGAGAGATGGAGTTAGCAGGCAAATGAAATGGGAAAAGTAACAGAGAGAAATGGGAATGAAATTGGTTTAAGGGCATTTGGGCCCTCCTTCCTTGGTCTTCCAGTTGTTGTAGCAAGGGCAGACGCCTTTGTTTCCATAGTAACCAGGCGGCACGCACAAGCACTTTCTGCAGCACTTTTGGCAGAAGAACATGCATGGCTTGTGGTACTGCGTCTTCCCGCACCGAGTCGCGCACCGATTTGGGCATTCTGTGCATTTTTCACCCACTTCAGAGTTGCAACCCAAAAAAAAAAAAAGGAAACGAAAAACTGTTGGGGTTTGGAATTTGGAAGCTACTTACGGTAGATCTTGACGCTCCCTGGTCCGTATGGATTCTGAAAAGCCAAGAAAAATGCACATCAGATCAGAATATGAGTACAAACACAAGGTGTTCGTCAAAATGCCCTGGCAAATGAGTGAGATTCTAGAGTTCAAAAGCCCCATTTACGGCAAATGAGTCCCATTGTTTAATGGCAAGAACAATGCAATGGAGGAATGAGTACAACTACAAGGTGTTCGACGAAATGCCGTAATTGCAAATTAGGGATTTCAGAGTTCAAAAGGCTGATTTCTGCTCGCAGCAGAGTAGAAGGAGAAGTTTTTACGGCAAACGAGTGAATAAAGAGTTCCAAACCCATTATTCAAAGCAAACGAAAACGCACATCAAAAAATGAGTACAAGACGTTCGACAAAATGCCTCAACGGCAAAAGAATCCAAGAGTCGCGAGTTCAAAAACCAGATTTCCGGTGGCACGAGTATATAAGTAGAGAGAGAGTTTTACCCTGTTATTGCGACCACGACTTCCATTGCCCGCCATGACCTGCAGAAATGGATCGAGCCACAAAGACACAAAGACAAAAAAAGTAAGTTCTCTTACGGCAACAACAACAAAGGAACCGAAGAGAGTAGAAGGTAGGGAGCAGAGGATCTGACAGTGGTTTGAAGCATGGAAATGGCAATGAGAACCAAGAGGAAGACAGCTGCGAACTTAGCCATGGCCATTGCAGGCTGAACAAGAAGAAGAAGAAGAAGAAAGGGAAGGAGATTTGAGACTGGCTCCTCAGCCGTGCTGTTGGGTATAAATAGAAAAAAGAAATAAATAAATAAATAAAACCCCAAGGGAAAGCTGGAAGAAGAAGAAGGTGAGAAATAATTGGGTGTTGTCGCGCATATGCTTCCGGTTTCTATGATTTCGGTACTGGACGGACATATGGCACATGCCAACACCCATTAATTGCGCTTTTGCCAATATCACAAAACAAAGATCACTGGTTTTTTAAAAGAAAGCAAGAAAGAGAAAAAAAAAAAAAAAAAAACCGGTGATCCAAGCGAAGTTTTAAAAGCCGTTAAGTTTCTTGTTTATATTAATTGCATCAGATTCAATAATGATAAAGTAAAATTTTTATTTATGTTTTTTAATAAATTTTGAATGGAAGTGAGAAGTAAGTGTTTTCTGAATGGTCCGTACAAATTTAAGAATGTTTTTAAAAGATGAGAAAAAATAAATATAAATAGTACTAAAATGCCTAGAATTTTTGAAAAATTGGAAATGGGAAACAAAAAATAAAGTTACTAAAAGTCCTAGTGTAATTATTTTAATTAAACTTAGTCACTAATGTAGGTATATATATTAATAAAATTTAATTCCAACCATTTTTTATTTTAAAAAAAAAAGACTTTAATTGCAACAATAGAGTTAATTGCTCAAACTAAAATTTTGGTAGTACAATAAACAACTTTCAAACTTTATTTGTTGTAAAAAAAAAATCTCTTAAACTTTATTTTTACATTAAATGAAAATATGGTAAGAAATTATGGAATTTTATGAATCGTTAAAGTAGATAAAGTAGCTACTTTTTATAAAACTTTCCTTTTAAAAACGACCTTATCAATAAGATTTTAATTTAATTACATTTTTAAATTCGTCCACCCATGACTATTAAAATAGTGTAAATGTGTATATTTTCTAAAAACATCATTTTAGCTTATAAAATTTGACTCGAGTTTCACCCAATCCCGTTGTCAATTTTTTAATCCCGTTGTCAATTTTTTAATGTTAGTGAAAACAATATTAAATCCTCATAGATAAGGAGTCAAGTATTTTCTTCCTACTAATGATTTCATTTTTAATACATGTTTTTGTGTGTTTAATTAAATTACAAAAAAAAAATACCCATCTACCTTTCATTAATATATGTTTCGAAAATACTTTCAAGCAAACATCCTAGACTGAAAAAATAAATAAATAAAAATTATGTGGAAACTTATCGGTATGATAAGTTAACACTATAAAAAATATAACCGTAAAAAAATTATGAATAAAAATAATAATGAACCAACAATAGATCTTTTTCATAAAGGTTTAAAAATATCATTTGAGCAAATATCTATTAATATTTTGAACTTAAAATTGATAGAACAAAAATTCACAATGAGTGTGAATTAATGTGTGGAAACATACTTGGAACAATTAGATGTCACTACAACACATGTAACCTTAAAAAAATGCATAGGGAGAAACAATGAAGAACTCACGGTCAACCACATTAAAATGTCAAATATTTTGTAGTATCAGTTAATCGTTCAGTTCCACGTTAAATGTTACGTTGTTCAAAATATTAATGATTATTTGCGTAAATGGTATTTTTGAAAAGTTGATGAAAGATCAAGGATAGTATTGAAATTTTTGAAAAGATTGAAGCATTTTTTAAATAAAGAGCGATGTTCAAAACTTAATATAGATATATATATATATATATAAAAGAAATCCTTAAACATCTATTAATTATTCTTTTCTAGAATTTTAAAGAATACAACTAGTAATTTTTACTTAAATATCTTTTTTTTCTTTTTACTTTTTACTTTTTACCCTCTCTTTACATATGAAATTCTGTTGATACCTCTATGAACGTCCAAATTTTATTTAATTTTAAATCTCAAAATCAAGGTGGTAACTAATTACTTTTTATTTTTTCGCCTAGGGGGAATGCCAACATTAAATTAACATGAATGACATTGACTAGCAATTAATTGCAAAATTAAAATAAAGTAAGATAGAAATCAAGTCAAATCATTTGATGACTTATAAGACAAGAAGCTATTTAAAAAGTATGAATGAGTGATAAAAACACCAAAGTCACTCAAATTAAAAGAAAAACAACAAATTAAGTAGAACAATAAGCAAATGAAGGTAGGGTTTGCACATGTAAATTAACTTCTTGTGTAAGAATTTTATTTATGGGAAAAATTGTATCATAACCCCACATGGAATACTACAAAAAAATGTCTTCTTTTTTTCTTTTCAGAAGTACAAAAATGTCTTGTTAGCCCAATATTTATCTTGTTAGCCCAATATGTCATCTCGATTTGCGTTGATTATAAAGAGAGTAAACCAGGTCATTGATCGAGAGCTTTTAAAGTAATCATCCATGTTGGAGGTGATTTCTCATCAACCACGTGTTGTTATTCCAAGCTTAGCAATAGTGAATCAATATAATGAATTACTCCAGAGAAAGGCAATAGCTTATATATCCCTAAAGGTTGAGTCGAACTACCCATGATAGGTCACATGTCTTGTTATATGGAGCCGACCTTTACACTATACCTCGATAGACGGTAAATCTTTTTTAGGATGAGATGATCCACAAGTAGAAATCCTCTAACAGAATCTTAGACAATACGTCGTGATTCTAGGAGCTGTCGAAGACGTGTCGGACGTCATATTCGAAGCTCACCTTTATAAATATGGATATCCACCTTATATTCAGGTATGTGAAAGTATGTTATCTCGAGCATACATCAAACTGACACTGACTTAAATGTCAAAACTTTTACTCTGTTTTACAAGTCCCTTGCTCACTTGTCAAATTGTAAGCCAGTAAGTTCGTCAGTCCGAAATTTATGGTCTTGGTCATTTTTCATATCCAACCATTTGAATATTATATATGGGTTGAGTATAGTTCAATAGCGGTACACAAAGTTATTTGAGAAATATGATTAGTTTTTTATTTTATTAAGTTATTTATTTTGTCATTTTGAGAATTTGGTTCTTATATCATTACAATATTGGAAATCAAGTTGCTAATTATAAATGTAAAAAATGGTAAAAATTACCAAAGGGTGGGGGTGTGGATCATTTTTGCAATTTGATAAAATGAAAAGAAAATAACAAAAGAAAAGGGGAAAAAAAAGGACGGACGGTGCATTGAAGAATGCAAAGGCGAGGTTAGTTAGGTAGTTGGACCTGTGGGTCCCACTAAAAGTACAGGACAGTCAAACTCTCCGTAATTTTCGCTTTTAATCGTTTCTTTCTCTTTTCTTCTTTTCCTTCTCGAGGCGCACGTTGTATTTCTCGAGGGAGGGAAATGCCAAATGTTTTTTTCTTTTTCTTTCTTATATGAAAGTTATAGGGTAAAAATTAAAATCCACTTTTTAATTATTGGGTTGGAGATTTGTATCTATTTTCCTAAAACTGAATTTTGTAAAATAATTTTAAAGGTTTTTATTACAAACATCTGGGATTGAGGATGGAACTCACAACTCCTTCCTCTTAGTTAAAAGTATATGTCAATTGTGGTTGAACTATGCTTGTTATAACAAAATGATCCTTTTGTTAAAACTAACTAATCGGAAAATGACGTGGCATTGATGATGTAACAATTGTAGATGATATGTCCATTTCTATTAATTTTATGTCATTTTATATTAAGAAATTTTTTCGATTCTCTTTATTCTTTTTTTCCTTCTCTTCCTTCCCCTTCCTTCTATCCTCCTATAGTATTGTCGCTACGTCAACTATTATGGGTGAAATTAGGTGGTGAGCGCACGGTGCCACTTGCCAGAGAGAAAGGAGAGCATAAGAGAAAAATAAACAAAAAAATGTCACACCAGATAAAATAATAAAAAATTAATAAAAATTACCAGATCATTTAAAAATTGCTACCTTAGTAATCTCAAGTTACTTTTTATCAGCCAATTAACCATCAATTTAACTCATGGACCATTTAAAATAATTTTGTAAAGTACCTCAAAAATTAAAGTGTTTTTTTTTTAAACTTTAGGAACAAAATAGACACTTACTACAAATTTTCATCTTGAAAAGTATTTTTCACCCAAAATTATATTCTCATTAAGTAAATAAAATTTTAAATCTCATTTTTTCCCTAATTATTTATTGTTAAATTATATTTTTTCCTAAAAGTTTAAACTTGTGTTATATTTGGTCACTAAGGTTTCAAATTTTAATTTTTTGATATGTGGGGTTTGAATTTAGTTTTTATTTATTGTTTCAAATTTCAAAAATGATACTTTTTGTTGAGGAAAAACCACTAGGCCCCACATATAGATACCTTGCATAGACACATCGGACCCTCCTCCATCCACGAAGTGCGTACATATAGTGTCGCAAATCGCACTTTATTGGAACTCACAAAGCAACCGGCACTTGCTTCCGCCCACAAGCAAGTTAGCCAACTAAAAATCGGATAGCCGGTGGCACAATGGCTATATGTCACAACCTCCACCCCCGTTCTCGAGAAAACGATTTTGGAAAACGGGGTTAAAGAAAAAGGTTTTGGAAAACGTTTGGAACATTTTGGAAAGCTTGTTGTATAGCTTGAATGCAAGTGAATAGATTAGTAGCAAGACAAGAATACAACACTTGGTAGGAAAGTGATTATGTATACTCACTATAGTACATTTTGGACTATCTTGCCTCTAGCAGACGTGAACATGCAAAGTGGCAAGGAGTCACTCGCCATCAAAAGTATAACGAAAAGTAAACAATATGCAAAACTAAATATATGGCATAAAAGTACGAGGAAAGAGATTGTTATGGGCATGCGACCATAGGCAACAGACTCTAGATGAGTATGACCATGATACATAGCACACCAAAAAAAACGTCGAGCGCAGCGGAAAAAGGGCGCCAAGCGCACACCGTACAGATGCCCCCAAATGCGGTTAGAGGCACTAACAAACTCATACAACGGCCATCTGTCACAGTGTCAGGAGCATACCCTAGACACTGCCGTTTACGCTAGCAGAAAAAGGACACAGAATGTCGCGAAGGGACCCTACATTTCCGATTGGTTGTCCATCTTGCTCCACCACTCTCTCCTTCCATATATAAGGAAAAAGTAATCCTTAATGAAAGGTAAGTCGTTTTTTCTTGCACAACTCCTTGTGAGGATTTAGCACATTGCTAAGTATACTCTCACCTCGAGATTACTATCATATTTTTATTTATGCTCCATACCCGTTTACTCCTAACTTGAGTTATAACACAAGAATTGGAGTGCATTCAGCAAGGCACCACACCGGTGTTAGATTTGTATGTGCAAGCAACGAGAGATTGAAGACGAAGATGTTGGATCGGTATGACAACATGATACGCGACAACTCAAGCGTATGGACTACTCGAGCCACAAGCCACTTGAATCCAATTGTATAAATGATATCAACCCGAAATGCTAATGGTTAGATGGATTACCTTTGTAGTCACTACCTTGAGCAGACATAATACTCACTATGCTCGAGGCCGGAAACACTCAACGAGTTTAGAAAAACACTCAATTTTCGAATTCTATATCAAATCAAAGGTGTACAAACAAAGCGGTACAAGCCTATTTATAGGCTAAGGCAAATGGCCTTTACAAGGAAATTATAAAATAAAAAACTAAGGAAAATAAAAATAAAACAAATGAATGAAAAGACATTTCCCTTCGATTGCAAACTTGCTAATCAAGTAAGCAATCATTTCCATAAACTAATTTGATAGAAATAAATTAAGGGAAAATTAAAATAAAGATATTTCCTAAAAGTTCACCAACTTGCTAACCAAATAACGGAAATTATTCCTTAAATCTAATTTGTTTTGAAAACAAAATAATCTAAGGAAATTTCAAAGAAAATAATTTCCTTATTTAGAATGGATTTGGTGGCAAGTCAATTTGGCGCCAAAATGGAAGGGCGGGCGCGTAATGGGCGAGGTGGCAAGGCATGGGCGTGCGCGAGGATAGCAGGTGGGACACATGGGTACTATGACATGGCAGGCTCGCGTGCGAGGGGTGTTGTGGGTGTTGGACAGGTATGCAGGTGATAGGCGAGGGGTGCTTGGGGCGTTGAGCGAGGCGTGGGGCAGGGACACTGGGCAAGGTGCGTGCGACAAGGGAGGCGTGTGCAGTGTGTGAGGGATGCGACAGCACGAAGGCGAGCACGGCAGGGCGTTGGTGCCTGGTGGGCAGACTTGGCAAGGGCGTGCGACTATGCTGAAGGCGTGTAGGTGAAGCAGGGCGTGCGGGTGATCGTGCGTCATAGCGTGTGCGGCAAGAGGCGCACGCTAGTGCTATCAAACGGCGTAGGCGTGCGCATACGGGACATGGTCTTGTGAGGTTAGCACATTCGGGCTATGTGCAATGGGCAAACCATGTGCGTGCAACGAGCCTTCCTTCTTGGCATAAATGGTTTATTAGTTCCTTCTTGGGCTCCTTCTTCCTCCTTTTAAAGGGCCTCCCATCTTTATCTTCCTCTTCCCTCAAGTAGGTTGATTCTTGGATTTTTTTTTTCCCAAATATGATCATATCATCTCCTCCTTCTTGAAAACGATTCATCCTCGAATCAAATTTGTAACCTACACATAAAGGAAGTAAGTTAGTAACTTCAAAATCAAGATGTACATTATACTTACCTTATAGAGCTCTCTTGAAGTGTTTTGGTAATGATGCTCTCGTTGGCTTTCCTTTGAACTTCCTTTTAAAACATCTTCGTTCTTTCCAGAAATGCTTCCAAACCCAATCATTTGGTTTATTTACTTTGTGCTTAGATTTTGTTGTCCTCCTTGATGCTTGACATTTTGATTCTCCAACATAACAATTGATATTCTCGGCCATGAAATTGTTGAGGACATTTTGGATAAGAACTTATCCATGATTCCTGACCATAGCATTACTTGTCCATGATCACCTATACAAAAAGAGAATAAGTTAGTACCTTCAAAGTTAAAATTTATCCTATACGTACCTTGTAAGGTGATCTCAGGATCATGAGAAGATGGGTGAACAAGTTCTTTTATCTCCATCTTGTATTGGCTCTCCATAGTTTTCAACTCTCCTTGTATTCGACTATGATTGAGTTTAAGAGTTGAAAGTTCCTGCAAAAGTCTTAGAAGGATACAAACATTTGTGTAAAACAAGTTATTTTGAAGGTAAAGATCCTTCTCCAATAGTCTCTTAAGGTTTGGCTTGTGAGGTACAATAGTGTGGATCGTTCTCTTTTCTTCTTCTTTCTTTTCATAGCTACTTTCTTTCAACTCATCTTTTCCTTCTTTCATACTTTCTAACTCACATTCAACTTGGGAATTTTCATGAATTAGTGGATCAAGCATGGATACTTCATAACCACAAGAAATTTAAGTAGCCAAAGGATTAGGAATGTGGTGCATTGAATCACAAAGTACTGTCTTAGTAATCTCCTCCTCGGCAAGTGGCAAAACATCATGCATTTCCTTGTTAGCAATTGGAATAGTAAATTCATGCATGGTTTACAATTTTCAAGTTCACTACTTTCCTTTTCAACCATAGGCATAGAATCATGTAAGTCATTGCAATCAAATAAAATAGAATCATCATGCATATCATCACAAGACATTTTATTCTTAAGCTCATTCAAACTTACCGTGAAAAAGATTATCTCAAAGTTCCTCCGAGGAATCTTTCCTAGATCATGCATTGAGAGATCTTCTAGCAACTTATGGAGTGTACTTACATGATGTACTTGCTCCTTCTCCATGTGTGTTGGTATCCTCTTGTAACATCCTCCTTGGTGGCTCCATAACTATACAAGTAAAGGTTAGTAAAAATAACAATTAATAGTTCTCACTCACTCCCTTACTTGACCTTTCGGCTTCTCTCTATTTTGGTAGGGTAAGGTTGACATGGATACCCTCTTTGAGATGCTTACTTAGTTGCTTATGGCGAATCGGCACTTAAACAAGCAAGCAAGAGTCTATAAGTAACAATGCGAAGACGCTCTTTATATATATATATATATAATAGGTCAATGAAATAGATGATACCAATGACAAGATATGAAAAAAATACCAAATGATACTAGATAAGAGAAAGTTAAGTAACAAATGATACCAAATGATGACAAAGTATACGATGAATGATGACTCAAAATACAAATGACACAAAGAAACAAGATGCAATTACCTTGAGCCTAATGCTCTTGGTGACTAAGACTCGACCACAATATACAAATTGAAGTCAAAGCACAACAAATGAAAGGAATATGTAATAAAAATTTAGGAAAACAAAAATTAACTTAAAAAGATGTACAAAATCCAATTCATAGTCAAGCACACACAAAAAGTAACTTACCAACAAAAACAGTGGGCTTTACGGCAACAAGGGTGACTTTGGGTGAGAGGTGCGTGTTGTGTACGACTCGAACGGGTCTTAAACCAAAGGCAAATAAAAGCACAACGAGTGTACTTAACTTATGTGGGCTGTCGGTTGGGTTTGAAATCGTTTGGAGTGGTTTCTCTCTAAAAAAGAATTCTACGGCTGCACTAAAGGCTTCTCTCGGGTAGTCCAGTGGGCTTGGTGGTTGTTTCCTTGTTTAGGGCTGTCCTAAGTTGACAAAATAATCTACAAATATTTTTAGTTTAAAGTTAAACCAATAATAGGACTACTCGCCAACAATAATTCGATTTGGATCCAATTTTATTGGTTAAAGAAATTTTCCAAATTCGTCTAGTTCCAAATATGGAAAGTTTTCTATCTTGAAACCTTCTTTTCAATCACCGATAACTTTTGATGCAGATCTCATATGGCTGCGATCTTGATTTTCCTAGAAAGGCCTTTAATTTCGTATCTAATTTGACTATAAACAACAAAAAGATAAGTAAGATATAAATCGTCGAAGTTGGTACAGGGAACTCTCGGCTGCTAACCAAGTAAGGGAAATTATTCCTTAAAACTAATTTGTTTTTAAAACAAAATAATCTAAGAAAATTTAAAAGAAAATAATTTCTTTATTTGGGATGATTTGGTGGCAAGCCAATTTGGTGTCAAAATGGAAGGGTGCGCGCGCGCGCAATGGGTGAGGCGGCAGGGTGTGGGTGTGCGCGAGGACAACATGTGCGGCGCATGGGCACTGGGACATGGTAGGCACGTGTGCTAGGGGTGATGGAAAGGCACGCGGACGGTAGGTGAGGGCGCTTGGGGCGTTGAGCGAGGCATGGGGCAGGGACGTTGGGCAAGGCGCATGCGGCAACGGAGGCACGCGCGGGGTGTGTGGGGTGCGGTAGAGCGAAGGTGCACCCAGGCAGGGCGTTAACGCCGGTGGGCAGACTTCGCAAAGGCGTGCGACTATGCGGAAGGCGCATAGGCGAAGTAGGGCGCGCGAGTGATCGTGCAACATGAGGCATACGCTGGTGCTATCAAACGGCGCAAGCGTGCATGCGGGGGGAATCGGTCTTGTGAGGTTAACGCATGCAGGCTGTGTGCGATGGGAAAACCATGTGCATGCGACAAGCCTTCCTCTTGACATGAACGGTTTATTGGTTCCTTGTTGGGTTCCTTCTTCCTCCTTTTAGGGGTCTCTCATCTTTATCTTCTTCCTCCCTCAAGTAGGTTGATTATTGGATCTTTTTCCCAAATATGATCATATCACAACACTAGAGGGGTGGATAGTATTGAATATCAATTTACTAAACTTTTTCGATTTTAAGCATAAATCAAATAACTAAGTAAATTTTTTAATTAAAAATAATTTATGCACAATTTATAGCAAATCAAAATAAATATTCAAGATGAGCACAACACATATTTACAATAAAAGAAAATATACTTGAAAAATAAATTGCAATAAATAAAAAGTATAGGGATATACAAGACGTTACACGAGATTTATAGAGGTTCGGCCAAACCGCCGACCTACTCCACTCCCCAAGCATCTCTCAAGATTATCCACTAAACATGATCCTTTTACGGGTTCAAGATCGTAAACCCAATCATTTTAGCGGATCAAGACTAAACCTTACAAACCGCTCTTTTTAGAGGATCTAGAACTAAACCCAACCTTTTTCTTGGGACAAAGACCAAAACTCACCGCTTCGTTCTTTTTATCGGACTCAAGAACGAAACTCAAATAAGTGTGGAAATAAAGATTTTCACACATTAAAACTCTCTAATAGAATAAATTTACAAATTTGAGCTCACAAATAACTTAATTCTCACAATAAAAAAATTTCTCACAAGAATAAAAATAGAAGTAAAATTGAGAGCGTGGAGGGAAGAATTAGGAGGATTGAGAAATAATAAAAATTGTTGTTTTTAAAATTTGGAAGAGGAGAGAGGTTTAAATACGAGAGGAAATGATTTAATAGAATGATTTGAAACTAAAACTAAATTGGGCCATTGGATTTTTAATGATCGCAAAGGAAGGGTAGAGACTTCGTTTAAAAAATTAATTATTATATTATATTATAATATAAAATAAAATAATACATTATAATATATAATATATTATTAATAATAACAAAACTTATTTCTTTGGAGGTAATTTTCTTTCTTTTTCTCTTAGTTTCTTTTTTTTTATTCTTTTCATTTTTTAATAATTCAGCTCATTACGTGTCCTTACAAGATTCATCCACGTCATCCTCTCGAATATTTTCTTTTTTTTTTTTAGTTTTAATCATAATTTCTCTATTTGAACTCCGATTTGAGCAATTCAAATTGCGTTGGATTCGTCTTTTCAAGTTTTACAGACTTTGAAACAATAAAATCATCGATAGATTAAGTTTGTTATCATTAAAACATATGATATGATTGAAGCTCGTAAAACCAATAGAAGATGTATGTGGCATGTGTCTGGCACATAAGTTGGACCTCATCCACAAATTGACATCAACACTTGTGATATCTAAGATTTAGATTTTGTTTCCATTTAATCCCTAAGGTTTCAAAAGCTACTTTTTGATCTCTAAATTTTTGATTTGGTCTTTGAGTTGAAGTTTATCATTAGTTATTCGCATTTATAGAAAAATGACGAGACGATTAACATGTTTAAGTAAGTTTAGAAATAAGAGTGTTTCTTTCTTAGCAGCAAAATCATCAATAACTGTATTAATAAGAAGGATGGTGTGGACCTAATGACAATGACATGGAAACAATAATCTAGTAAGCATGTTAACAACCACATTCCATTAAACCAAATAATAATGATAAACTCAATTCAAGACTAAATAGAAACAAAATAAATATACTAAGGACCAAAAGTTCTGCTACTAGAACCTCGAAGATCAAATAAAAACAAGATCTAAAAACTCCAAAGACCAAAATTAAAGTGTCACTTTCGAAACCTCGTGGAGACCAAATAGAAATTAAATCCAAAGTTTAAGGATCGAAAGTGTTGGTTTTAAAATTTTAAGGACAAAGTGGAAACTATGTCCAGTCTTTAGAGACTAAAAATGTAATTTATTTTTAAACTCTCAAGTTTTATATTTTAATCTCAAAACTTTTACACAACAACCCTTTTGGTCCTTAACTCTCAAAATGTTACTTTAATCCTTAAACTTGAAATCATAATCATTTTTATTTTTACCATTATTTTGTCGCTTAATATTCACTTGTTAAATAAATGTCTCAACTAGCCTATATGGTCCAATAATTACTCACATTAACACCTTTGATACAAATTCAATGCCATGTTCACTATAACAAAATAATGGTGAAACTTAAAATTGCCATTTTCTTCCAAAGTTTTTGGACTAAATTAGATTATGTTGAAAGTTCGTAGACTAAAATAAATAAGACATAGATTTAGAAATTTAAATTAGCATTTTGAAAGTTAGAAAAACTAACATGAAATAATTTGAATGTTGAGGAACAAAAAATGAGATTTAAACCACTCATCAACGAATTAAACTACAAAAATCATCCACTCACCCAAGGAGACAATGAAATGAGAAACTAGTATACACATTCAGACCATAAAATGAGAAACTAGTTGAAATACTATGTTGAAGGCAATTTTAATAAGGTTCTTGTTCTTTTTTATTTTAAGAAAAAAGATTCTTGTTTTTCTGTTTCTCTCGTTTCTTCTCCTTTTTAATTAAAAAATATAATTACATTTGGTAACTATTTATTATTTCTTGTCTTTTAAAAAAGAAACAAAAACATGTGTGTGGTTAATTACTTCTTATTTATTCTTCTCTAAAATTTTAAATTAAAAAGTAAAAAAATTATATGAAAATTAAGTTTTCAAATTAAATATTAAATATTTTATGTTATATTTATTTATTTTTTTGATATTTATAATTAAAAAATGATAAATAATATTTTTATCTATGTATCAGAAAAAACTAGAAATTGGAACCAGGAACAAGAAACTTGATTTTGTTATTTCAAAAACTTCTAAATAATTTTTTCTTTTTTTAAATGAAAAACAAGAAACTTGAACCAGACCCTTATGTTTCTCAAAATTTTAGAATAAAAAATAAGAAACAAGAAAGGATAATACCAAACAGATTCTTGGTCTCTAACTAATTTTTATAAGAGCATAATCTCTGTTTAACTTATATAACTTATCAAATAGTAATACACTCATTAAGCAAATAGTATTAGCATGTCTTTGTCTATATTATTGTGTATAAAATAGTTCCCATTCAAACCAATTTGTACAAGCTACTACTATGAAGCTACTACTATGAATTTCACAAGGTCACTCCTATTTAATTAAGCTCCACAATTGTGTGTTAACAAGGATACTATCTTTATTTAACACAATGATTCATCTTTTAGTAGAAAAGTTTTTTTTCATTTTTTTATTTTTATTCTTTTTAGGACTCTCTATACTTTCATATGAGGTATGTGCAATTTTGTTTCTAGCTAAGGCACTCGTGACACCCAACTATGCATAAAATGAAACAAGATAATAACAAAGTATCATTTCTTTATTCATTATGGTTCAAAAATATTTTAACAATAGTGACCCATTTGGAGGTTGGACAAATTATTATCGGCTTACATAATGTAAAGTTGGTAGATCTTTTATAGGTTAAAGTGTAACTGGCGGTTTATATGTTTTGAACTTATTTTCTGTAACGCCCCGAGTCCCTCAGGTTAGTTGGTCTCGAAACAGGAGATTTTTCATTTAATATTAAATTGATTGTTAATTAAATTTATCTATATTTATCGGGCTCTAAAAATCCAATTAAATTAATACTTACCGAACTTTGTATGTTGGGTCTTGTTTTAAGGGAATGGACTCGTTATTCTTTGGGTTTGGATGATTGGGCTTTCGTTGAGGGAAAATTTTTTTTAAAACAAAACAAAAGAAAAGAATAAAAAAAATATATATAAACAAAATAGAGAAAACCTATTTTTTTTTTCTTCTTCTTTCTTCAACCCAGCCGCCCCCCCCCCCTCCAGCCACCTCCACCTTTCTCCTTCTTGTTCTCTGGCGAGAAACCGAGCAGCCGCACCTTCCTCGACCAGATCTGCAGCAGCAAACGGCGGTGCAGCATCGTCACGGCGGCGCGGCGGTTTCTGCACCATCCTGCGACGCTCCTCGCGGCGATGTGCGACGAACGGCGTTCCTCCACGGCGGCGCACGACGCACAGGTCAGCTTCACGGCGGCCCCGACGACCTGCTGCTACAGCCTCAACCCCGGCAACGTGCGCAACTCTCGACGGCTGTCTCTGGCGAACAGCAGCTCCGGCGACTCGTTCTTTTTGCAATCCCGACGCGAACAGTAGCAGATTTGCGACGATATCTTCGTTCTGATACATTTTGGCATTGACCGACACCCACACAGACCTTGATTTGCGTTACCCATCGCTTTTAGACATCAGGACGGTAAGCCTAAGGTCTTTTGAACTTAGATTGGGAGCCCGAACCCCCTCGACGTCGACCCACTCCTAACCCAAGTTGTTTTAGTGTGAGTTAGTAGGTAACGACTCTACCTAAACTCGGTTTCGTTTATAACTAAATGTTTCTGATAGGCTACTAACCTCGAGATCGTGCTCTTTTTGTAGTAGGAAGTGTTCAACAAGCTTAGGAGCTTTAGAACATTTGTTCGTAAGTAGCACGGGGGCGGGTGTGTGCGTTGATGTGTGTTAATAGAAATTGTTCTTGCTGATTTTACATTATAAACATGTTTCTCTTATTATTTTAATTGTTGGACAGGTTTGTGAGGTCGATGCTGTTATTGTAACTTGCGGTTATTTTATATATTGGATATGTATATGACTGGTATTCATGTTTGTTGTCTGCAACTTTAGGAACTTACTGATATTGTCTGGTTGGTTGGAAGTGATTAGGATTTGTTATGTTGTGAAAAGCATGTTATGTGAAGAATGTCATAGGGTTGTTTGTTGAAGCTTTGTGTGCGCTATGCTGTGAGCAGGTTGGTTGTTGTCAAACTTTGTGTCATTGAGACCCGCGATGCATTGAAATCTTACTAGTGGTTGTGTTGTTGTTGGGCTTTGTGGTGGTTGGTGTTATTAGGGAAGTAGTACTGAAATCCTGGTTGGAGGGTAGAAATGATATGTGGAGTTATGAAAGTTACGAAGTGAACGGGTGAGTGTCAGGGCCTGGGTATAAATGGTCGAGGGCTGATACGTCACTAATTGGGTATCGATGCCTCAGGTATAAATGGTCAGGGGTCGATACGCCAATATTGGATAAAGATGAGCGTCGAGGCCTCGGGTATAAATGGTCGGGGGTCGATGCGAGGAGTCTTTCGAAAGGAGAACTATTGGGGTCTTGGGTATAAATGGTCAAGGGCCAATAGATTGTAAGACATCGAGGCCTCGGGTATAAATGGTCGAGGGCCGATGCTGCAGGGTTGGGGCTCTGGGTATAAATGGTCAGGGGCCGACTCTATTTGAAGGAGATAGCTGTGGAAGGGTATGATAACTGAGATAAGCTTAGAGGTACTGGTAATATTAGGGAGACTAGAGCTTGGATGTTAACATGTTTCCTGGTGGTGGTTCTCACTAATATGTTACGAAATGCGTATATGTTTAAATGCATAATGTATTGAAAAGCATGATTACGAATGTTTCTTGATATAGTTGAGCATGACGTGTGTGTATGTTGGTGAGGGCTACTTACGGAGTATATTTTATATACTCACCCCCCTCTATAATGATTGTTTCAGGTGAAGGACTCGTGGGTGACCATGGTGATGGGACGGAGGAGACATGACGAGTGAGGACCATAGGCTGCTTAGTTACTCCTGTTTAGTTTAAGTCATTTGTTAAGGCCTTATGTTATGGCCAATAGACGGTTTATTTGTATTTGAATAATTGAGAGATTTTTCCCTTGTTGTTAGATTCACTTCGGGATAGGGGCCTATTTGAGTTTTATTCCATTTATTTAGATTCATATAGATTGAGAAATAAACTTGCCTCGTGAAGTGGTTCACGAATGTTGTTGAATGTTATTTTATGAGATTGATTTATCGCTAAATTGATGAGGATTGGAACTTGATTTTATATGTTTGTTGCATAGGAAGTTGACAGGATGTAGTCGGGGTTAAATTTTATTAGTTGGGTAGTTAATGTGACCTAGAAGTGTGCGGGAAATTTTGGGTCGTTACATTTTCAATCTGATAATTATATTTTTAAAAATTTTATTCTAGTCTTTCTAGTATGGTTAAATCAACCAAAATATTGATCTTATTACCAAAATTTTAACAATTTTCTTACCAAACCAACACATTTTATTTACACATTGGAGAGAGAGCTGATGAGCTAGCGTATTCTAAGCTAGCAGTAAAATTAGGGTTTCTGTGTGGTATAAAAGCTAGGGGAATCAGAACGATACAGATTATGCAAATAGAGGGTGTCGAAACGAACATAATGCAGTCTTGCACAATGAATTCTTGAAGAATACTTGTTAATGCCTTTTTACCAAAGAGGTCAGCCCTATTTATAAAGGCTGCCTTACTAACTGCTACACGGTAAAAACAAGTTACTGTGTAGTAACTTAGTAACTAACTAACAAAGCTACAACTTAGCTTAGAAAAAGCGTATATAACAACTAACTACCATATCAATTTTCCCCAACCCAAAAAAAAACAACTAGACCTCGAATTTAAGCTGTAATGGCGAAGGAATCTGGGGGATGGTAGGTGTAAAGGTCTGCTACATTGAATATATGGCTTATATTATACGTTGCTGGAAGCTGTAGCTTGTAAGCATTAGGACCAAACCGGTCAAGTACTTGAAAAGGTCCTAGCTTCTTTTTCTTTAACTTAGAGTACGTGCCCGTAGGGAATCTACTTTTTCTCAAGTGAATCATCACCAAATCGCCTACTTGAAACTCCTTTGGTCTTCTCTTTTTATCTGCGGCTTCCTTGTACTTGATATTTTTCTTGGCAATGTGGTTACGAACCTCTTGGTGTAGTTCCTATATGTGATCGGCCATTTCCTCTGCTTCCAAGCTGAAATCAATAGATGAAGGTAAATTAGTGAGGTCTAACGTTAGCCTAGGAAGTTTAGTGTAAACTATCTCGAATGGTGACTTCCCTGTTGTTCTATTCTTCATATGGTTATAAGCAAACTCGGCTTGAGCCAACAAGAGATCCCATTGCTTAGGATGGTCCCCACTAATGCACCGAATGAGATTGCCCAAAGACCGATTTGTCACCTCCGTTTGGCCATCCGTTTGAGGGTGGCTTGTAGTACTAAACTTTAATGAGGTATCAAACTTTTTTCAAAGAGTGCGCCAGAAGTGGCTTAAAAATTTAACGTCCCGATCAGAGACTATGGATTTAGGAATGCCATGAAGGCGAACTATTTCTCGAAAAAATAGGGTAGCAATAGCTACGACATCCGATGTTTTTTTGCAAGCCACAAAGTGTCCCATTTTGCTAAAGTAGTCAACAACCACCATCACTGAATCATAGCCTCTTTTTGTTCGGGGAAGGCCCAATACGAAGTCCATCGATAGATCCTCCCAAATACTTTCGGGTATAGGTAAAGGCGTATACAGCCCGGTGTTTTGCATCGTGTCTTTATAGGTTTGGCATGTAAAGCACTTGTGAACATAATTGATCACATCTATGCGGATTTGAGGCCAATAAAAGCGTGATGTAATGATGTCCAAAGTTTTATCGCGGCCTAAGTGTCCCGCAAGACCTCCCGCATGGGCATCACTTAAAATAGCTTCCCTAAGAGATGTATGAGAGATACAAAGTGTGTTCCCTTTAAATAGATAGCCGTCGACAATATGGAAGTCGTCAATAGGGAAGTCGTCAATAGTCATATGGTTGCTGCATTTGTGCCAAATTTCTTGGAAATCCTTGTCTTTGTCATATAGATCAGGTAAGTAATCAAAAGCAACAATTTCGCCTTTAAGGAGTGTCAAAAGGCTGCTTTTGCAACTTAAGGCATCGGCAGCTTTATTAGTAGTACCGGCCTTATGCTTGATAACAAAATCCAATCTTTGTAGAAAGGATAACCAACGGGCATGCATGCGACTAATTGTTTTTTGAGTATGCAAAAATTTTAAGGAAAAATGGTCTGTAAATAAAACAAACTCTTTACTTAAAAGGTAATGCTCTCATTGTTTCAATGCACGTACTAGAGCATAAAGTTCTTGCTCATATGTACTCCATTTTTGTCGGGACGGGCTAAGTTTCTCACTAAAATACTCTACAGGATGATTATTTTGAGATAAAACAGCCCCTATTCCTACCCCGGAGGCATCCACAGCTACTTCAAAAGGGAGGTCAAAGTTTGGAAGGGTAAGGACAGGGCTTTGGCACAACTTGGTCTTTATGAGCTGAAAACTCTCCCGTTGTGGCTGTTCCCAAGAAAACTTGCCCTTTTTTAAACAGTTTGTCATGGGGAAAACAATGGAGCTAAAATGTCGAATGAATTTCCTATAGAATGAAGCAATCCCTAGAAAACATTGGACATCTTTCACTGTTTTAGGTTCATCCCACTTGGAAATAGCTTGGATTTTAGAGAGGTTCATTTTTACTTGATTGTGTCCTATTAGGAAACCTAGAAAAGAAATTTCATTTGTTGCAAACAAACACTTCTTACAGTTTATGACTAATTTATTGGATTCTAGAGTAGAGAATAGTAACCTAAGGTGTTCCATATGATCAGACATGTTTTGACTGTAAACAAGGATGTCATCAAAGTAAACGACAACAAACTTATTAATAAAAGGAAGCAATACCTGGTTCATGAGTCACATGAATGTGCTGGGGGCGTTAGATAGTCCAAATGGCATAACGAGCCATTCAAACAAACCTTCGTTTGTTTTGAATGTCGTTTTCCACTCATCGCCCGGCCGAATGCAAATCTGGTGGTTGCCACTCTTAAGATCAACTTTAGAAATAATGGTAGTGCCCCCCAATTGATAGAAAAGATCAGTGATTCGTGGGATAAGGAACCAATATTTAATTGTTATTTTGTTTATCGCCCTACTATCCACGCACATACGCCAACTGCCATCCTTTTAAGGGGTTAATAGTGCGGGGACCGCACAAGGACTAAGGCTTGGCTGAATATGCCCTTTCTGAAGTAATTCCTGAACTTGTTCATGTAGGATCTTATACTCCGAAGGGCTCATACGGTAATGTACCAAATTAGGGAGCGTAGCTCCTGGGAAGAAATCAATATTATGTTGAATGTCCCGAAGAGGGGGTAAGCCGGTTGGTGCGTCCATAATAGAACTGAAGTTACTCAACAGATTTTGGACCTCTGGGTTACAATTATTGTCTCCCTTGTTAGTGCCAAAGTCTTTTATTACTAGACCGATTATAGGTTCTTTAGGATGGATCAGTATGTGTTTGGCCGATGTAACTGTAAACAAGCTCCCTTTCACTTTGTCACTATCTTTTAATGGGATAGATTTGGAGGGATTGACAGGGAGGAGAACGACCTTTTTCCCCATCCATTGGAATTCGTAGGTATTATCTTGACCCTTATGTAGAGCTTGTATATCAAACTACCAAGGTCTCCCTAAGAGGACATGACAAACATCCATGTCTAGGACATCACATACAATTTGGTCCTTATAAGTGGCACCAATGGACAAAGTTACTGCAAACGTATGAGTTACTTGTGCCTCACCCCCTTTTTTGATCCAAGAAACTTTATAAGGGGCGGGATGAGGTGATAAAGGTAAATGTAATGCGGTAACCAACTTACTAGCAATTATATTTTCAGTACTGCCGCTGTCAATAATCACATTGCATATTTTCCCATTTATAGTACATCTAGTTCTAAAAAGAGCATGTCGTTGATAAGGGATTTTTGATTTAGGAGTTAACAATACCCGTTGAAGAACATAAGAAACGATGTCACCGTCATCAGGGGCCACATAATCAACCTCATCATCCATTTCCTCACTGCTGTCCGCTTGTATCACATCCTCCTCTACCATATTTACTAACTTCCGCTGAGGACATTCGTTGGATAAATGCCCTGTTTGTCCGCACCTAAAACATTTACCCAACGTAGGCCGATTGTAAACATTCCCCTATTTCTTCCCTGCCATCACATCAGTTTGGATAGATTTAACTAAATTAGTGTCCATGTGTTTACCTTTGATTGTGGCAGAGGCACGGTTGGGAGAGGGAAAGGTATCACCCATAGTGGTAGTCTTTTTGGATATCCCTCCTTGTTCCCAATTAGTTCTGCAGGAGTACTGCTTCTTAAACCGATTACCCACTTGTTCTTCAATCTTGTGGCGGTGGACATTGCCTCATTGAGATAGCCAATCGGTTGGAGGGTAATCTGTTCTTTAATGTCCGAACATAATCCCCTGATGAATCATGCCACGAGATGTGTCGGGCGCCCAATCAGTGAAATTCTTCGGAATAATCTGTAATAGATCTTGATCCCTGTCTACAATTTTGATATTGGTTATATAAAACTTGTTCAAAATTGATAGGAAGGAAGCGTTCCCGCATGAGTTTTTTCATGCGTTCCCAACTTCGAATGGGCTGCTTACCATAACGATGCCTATTAATCTCCAATTGATCCCACCAAGCCGAAGCCCCTCCTCTAAGTTTTAATGCCACTAACCTAACCTTATGTTCAGGGGTCCCCATGTAATCAAAAAAGTTTTCTACATTTTTAATCCAATCAAGAAAGTCTTCAATATCCATTTTACCATTAAAACTAGGAAGATCTATTTCATTTTGTATTCATCATTATCTTGGTTCCTATTCGGGTTGGGATACCTACCATACCTTTCCCTTTCAAAGGCGAGAAGTTCCTCTTCCTCCTCGCTTGAAGAATCGATATTGATCTCACGTCGCTGCTGAAATAGAGGATTCTGGTTTATTTCTTGATGGAAATGTCTTTGTTCTTGGGGGTTTCTTGGACCTAATCGGATTGTCTGTGGTCTTCTTGGTAGATCTGCTTGCTGTTCTTGCTGAAAAAGATTTCTATTTCCAACCATCCGTGGTTCTTGATCCCTTCTTTCTTGCTGCACTGGAGCTTGACGAACCGGGGTCTGTTGCATACTCAAAGCCTCAAGCTTCTCATGTATGATCTCCAAGATGTGTTTAATCTCGCCTACATCTTGCTGGATGGTTTTCACCTCTCCTTCAACCGACAGCAAGCGCTCGGTTGACGATCGTGGCGAGAGAATGGAGGATTGCTCCATTTCTTTGTTGACGAGGGAAGAGTCGCCGGTATTAACTGACTTCTTTCCCGCCATTGAGTGTCCAGAATTTGGGTGCTCTGATACCAATTAATGCAGTCTTGCACAATGAATTCTTGAAGAATACTTGTTAATGCCTTTTTACCAAAGAGGTCAACCGTATCTATAAAGGCTGCCTTACTAACTGCTACACGGTAAAAACAAGTTACTGTGTAGTAACTTAGTAACTAACTAACAAAGCTACAACTTAGCTTAGAAAAAGCGTATATAACAACTAACTACCACATCAGAACAATACTTAGCTACTGACTACTGACAAAAATTTGATAGCTTTTTAATTTTTTAAAAGGCCGAGAAAAATATCTATTTTTCTATATTTCTCTTTTCTACTTACAAAAAAATTTAATGGTGGTCAACCAAAGACAGGCGTTAATCGATAAACACCTAAATATTTTTTGTGTTTGAATTCATTCAAATTTATGCAAAACTCATTTCCTCCACTTGAAAACTCCCTCAACTTTTATCAGCCTCAACATAGCTCAACTAGTTAAAATATCTGTCTCTAATCAAAAGGTCGTGAGTTCAAACTCCAATCTATTTTCTTTATTTTTCAAAAACTTACTTTAAACCCTTATTTTTTGGAAACTAACTTTAAACCACTTTATACCATTTTACGGCTAATCAATTTAACGTTCACACGTAATTTACCTACTCAACCACGCGGCTTGTACTTGTCTTAAGATGGTTGTTCCACCTCACCTTCCATCTCGAGGGGAGTATTATTAGATATCGATTGTATTAACAAGGATATATACTTGCCTTATTTTCCTTGTTACAGTCAAACATGTACAATATAAAAGTTTGTAATTCATCAATTCAATCGCTATTCTTCTCCCACTTAATAGCACATAAAGAAACTATTAGAATAAAAATTTGGGAAAATATACTTAATGTCGTTGAAGTTTGGAGTATGTATCTATTTGGTCCTTAAAGTTTCAAAATAAACACTTTTAGTTCAAGAAGTTTTGAGTAGGTATCTATTTGATCCCTAAGTTTCAAAATGAACAGTGCAGCAACGGCCAATAGTGACAAGGGAAGGTTGGCCGAAGATGGGATAAGAGAATGAGAAAGGAAGAGAAGAGGGAAAGAGAGAGAACCCACTAACGGTAAAAGAAGTTTAGGAATCATTTAAAATTGTTTCTCGAACCTCAAAAATCAAAAGTGTCTATTTTCAGATTTAAGGACCAAATTTATATTTACTCCAAACTTCATAAACTAAAAGTATTTATTTTAAAACATCGGAGATTAAATAAACACCTACTTTAAATCACTGAGACCAAAATGATTTTTTTTACTAAAACTTTATATTTTAAATTTATGAAGACTTTGTTTTTAATTTTTCTTGATAAAGAAACATCTGAAGACCTGAGTAGTAATTTAACAGTTTTTCTTGAAGTTCATTCCATGGATTTTGTAAGTCAAAAACATCTATACTTTTGTTGAAAGAATGATTATAAATCTTTGTCTATGTAATAATTTAATAATTTTAATTTGAAATTTGGAATAATTTAGACTTGATCGTAAAAATTATAATCAAATTTAAATGTCGATTCTTTTATATAACGATCTATGTCTTATATAAGAAACTATATAATAATCTATATTTTATATAAGAAACTATAATATATGAACTAAATCCTTATAAAATTTAAATGATAGAAATTATAGAACTAAATCATTGAGGATTTTAAAAGCAAAACACTGCTCAATCGATTTTTAGAAAATTAAAAGTGTTTTTAAACCGATTATGTATTTAGTTTAGTTTGTTTCTTTTCTTTTCTTTTCTTTCTTTCTTTTTATTTTTTATCTTTTATTTTAATTTTATGGTAGAAAAGTTTTGTGGAATCCCAACATAAGCACGTGAGAAAAGGCTGCAAAACCATCAATCTGTTTGACAGAAACGCTGAAGTAGCTTGTGAGGTATAAATGCGGTGGGCCACATCGTTTTTCTTTTTCTCTTTTTTTTTTGTTTTTTTTTTCCTCATCATTTTAAACATTCACCGACGTATACGAAAGAATAGATCTAGATCCTGTTTAAGAGTGATGGTAGGATGAATAATTTGAAAAAAGGAAAAAAAATCTCATAAAATATTTGATAATTAAGAAAGAGAAATACAAAAATAAATAAAAATTTTAAAAAGATAATGAATTATCAAATATTTAATGATATTACAGAGGAAGTTCTCTTTTAACTTAAATTTTTAAAAAACTTCTAATACGTTTATGAATTTTTTACATTGTGTCTAATAAGTCTTTACGTTAATTTCATTAACTTAACATTTTTTTAGTACGAAGTGAAAATTTGGACTCAGAACATTCTAATCCGATATAGATACCTTAAGCTGTTGAATTATGTTTGGTTTAACATTGATGTCATTAAAATGTTCAGATTTGCGCAAACTATGTAATTATTAAATACCACACCATGTCTGACACATAAAATGTTAAATTATTTTAGTTAACAATAAAAAATTTATTAGACACAAAATAAAAAATTTTAAGATTTATTACAACTTTTAAATACATAGATCAAATATACTATCAAGGTTCCGTACACCACGACCTTAAAAGTGTATGGAATAAATTTGTAATTGAACTATTTGTTTCATTGCATTATTTTCTGGCTTTTTGAACTGTCATAAATATTTAACATAATTTTTAAAAACTAGAGATCTATTAAATATTTTAAAGGATAGGAAACTAACCTCAAAATGTATTGGCATTTTGATTAATTTAAACTTGGGGTAAATTATCATTTAAATTTTTTTCTTTTACTTTTCAACTTTAAAATTGTTTTAAATATGCCCATAAACATTTACTTATTATTATTATTTTTTTTTTGGCAAAGGCAAGAACAATTTGAAGGCAGAACTCTCGACCTAACATCCAATAGTTTGTAATGAAGAATGAAGAGTGTCCTACTCCTACAAACATCTACTCCTGTCAAAATGAAAATCGTGATTTTACAAAACAAGCAAGAAAATCCCTTTCTATTAGTAAAGGGCTTTAGGTTTTACTAGCCGGCTTTTGAGCTGTAGCTTTACAACAATAGAGCTTAGATAGGTCCTTTTTTATTATTAGTAAGATAGGTTGTTTGAGCGCATTTTTTGTCCTTTCTTATTATTAGTAAGGTTTCATATAACTTCTAAAAAAATTTTAGCTATACTTATAACTAGATAAGACCATACTTGTGGATGATGGTTTTTCTAATGTGTGAGATGTTTTAATTGAATTAGAGTATGGTTAAGATATCTTGGTGGTTGAGTTTCGAATGTTTTGTTAGAAAATTAGATGCTTCAAAATAATTTCTCCTTCTACAGTTATATTCAATAAATCATAATCACACAACACAAATAAGAGATTGAAGGGAAAAACTGAAAACGACACAAGAATTTATATTGGTTCACCTCAATAGTTTATGGGCTACGTCTAGTCTTCCGCTCAGATGTGAGTTCCATAAATAAAGAGATTAGATACAAGCATTCAAATATCTTATCCTAATATTCACCATCTAGAGGTCCCAATAACAAAAGTCCTCTAGCTTCAAGTATTATAACATACTATACTTAGGTACATGAATTAAAATTCAGAAAGAATCAAGATACAATTACCCCAAATAATGATCTCTCTTTGTGTGTTGCCAATGTTCTGAGCCGTCAACCCAAATTTGCCACAAACAAAATCAAGATAGTGCCCAGATCGTTACGCCTTTTGTGCTTGTTTTTTGTTTTTAAAAAACAGAAAATCAAACATGTTTGATAATCATTTTTAGTTTTCTATTTTTTAAAGTTAGAAAATTGAAAATACATATTATAGAAAGAAAATTCAATGTAGAGTAGAGATGTCAATATTGCGGGTGTGTGAGGATGCTCTCCCTTATTCTCGTACTCGTGAAAATTTTTAGTCCTCGTCTCCACCTAGTTCTTCCGTTCGAGACATGTTCTTGAGAAAAATTATCGGTTTTATAATTATTTATAGTTTATTTTTAGAATTTAAAAAAATAAAAAGGGTAATAAATATATATTAATTATTTAAAAAATGGAATCGGAGGTGGGGTCGGGATATGCATTTCTTATTTTTGGAGTTCGACCCAACAGAAATTTTTGTCATTCTTAATGTAGAGTCATGAAAATACAAGTTTAGAGAGATGTAAATAAACTTTTGAAAGATAAATTTTAGAGAGATAAATAAAAAAATTTAGAAAAAAATTAGCGAAAGAAAAGTTACAAAAAGAGAAAAATTTTAGAGAAAAAAAAGTAAAGTCGAGAGGAAAATATATGTTAAATAACAAAAAAAGAAATTATAAAGAAAGAAAAATTTTAGTGGGAAAAAATTTAGAGATAAAAACAATATTCAAAAAATAATTAAAAAAAATAAATATAAAGAACTGGAAAGAAAATTGAACATATCATTTTTACAAGAAAAAATAGATTAGGAAGATAAAGAAAAGTTAACAAAGACGAAATTTTAGAGAGAAAAAAGTTTGAAAAAATATTAATAATAATTTTGGATAGAAAGAAATAATAATTACTATTCAAAATACGAAAATTTTAAAGAACGAGAAAAATAAATTTTGTAGAGAGAAATTTAGAAAGAAAAATATTTTGAGAGAAATTTTTTTTAGAGATAAATATGAGAAAAAAAAGAAAAAGTCGAGTATGAGAAGAAAAAATCATATTTTGAAAAATAGAAATCTTTTCTAAAAACTACTTTATCTTGTTTTTAAAAACAAAAAACAAAAAATTGAATTTGTTATGAAATATCATGTTTTTAAAAAACTAAATACCAAAAATTAAAAATTAAAAATAAAATGATTATGGCCATAAATTTTTAAAGATTGCTTTTCTCCATTTAAACTTTTTTGGAGTCTTAAAAATATTTTTAAAAGTAGATTTAAAAAAAGAAGAAAAGGTGTCAGTAAACTTTTTAAATAAAGTTATAAAAATATGTAAAAATAAAAAAATATATTAAAATAAAATTGTGATAACATTTGATTGAAAATAATAAAAACACATTATATGATATTAGATAAGGCTGAGTGATGTCAAACTGAGTATACCTCAACTGTAATTGACATATATCTCCAATCGAGAGGCTATAACTTCGATCTTCCATCCTCATATTTGTATTAAAAAAAGTTGAGTAATATATTTTCTTTCAAAATATTATTTTCTTCGCTAGTTTCCTTGATGCCCGAGATCCTAACTATCCTCTGTGTCCAGTAATCGTGTCTCATTGAAATAATTGATATTTAAGAGAGATAATTCCAAATATTGTAAGTAGTTCTTAGTTTTTTAATAGTGATAAGTAAGGTATATGTACTTACGATTTCTTAAAAGGAAAGTATTCGGATTTTCTCCAATCAATTTGTTGACAACTCATTATTTTGTTTTAAAAACAATTTTTATTTTTATTTTTATATTTATCTCTCTTAATGGACAGATATTTAATAGTATTTAGAGACAAGATTGATCTAAAGAGCAAAACATTTTCCTTCTAAAGAAGGACTAGTTTGACAACAATAAAGTCATATTTTTCCGAATTAAAAAAAATATTTTTCTAACAGTAAATTGAAAATAACCGAGATTGTCGGTGAGGGGCTCTAGATTTGAAGTATGATGTGCCTCAATTGGAAGGGGGACAGAGATTTATAATAATGCAATAAAATCTCTGGATTTTTCTTTTCCAAGTCTTTTACAAACATACTCAAATATTTTATGTGAAAATTGAAAATGGATCTCCCTCACTGACATCTCAAAAAACTTTTCAGCCATTTAAAAAAAATTTAAATATTATTTTAATCTTTATACTTTTAATTTGATTCTTTTAGTCTCATACTTTAAAAAACATCAGTTTTAGTCCGTGTTACTTTAAATATTTATTTATTAGAATTATTGTACTCACGAAAAGCGTTTTTTTAGTCCCATATTTTTAAAAAGTAAACATTTTAACCTCTAATGGTAAAATTTAAATTTTATATACAATGGACAAAAATTGTGGTACATTACAAGAAATTTAGTGAGTTAAATATTATGTTAAAGTTGTGATCCAAATAAACAAGATAAAAATGAAAATAAAAGGATAAATCGCTTTTTAAAAGTACATGGATCAAAATAGACATTTCGAAAGTACAAAAAATAAAATTATAGAGGAATATCCCGAGTCTTATGTAAGACAACAAAATGCACCTTGAAGTGTTGCCGAAGAACTGGGAGACCTCCTCAAATATATAATAGACAATTGAGATCTCAAACGATAAAATAATAGACGTCTTGAAACTACATCAACCAAAATGAATTACATTTAGCGACAACATAAATAAATTCTTTTGACCAAGAAAAATAATAGTAAAAAGGGTAATTTGAATATTAAATACATTATTCAATGTGAAAGAAGGCAATCCCAACCCATCAATATCCTTTTGTTTTTAGAGAGAGGTGGATGCATGTGCCAGGCATTAACACACCTCACATGGACACAGTCTCAAGTGACAGTGCAGTGGCAGCCACCCAACTTGGAAAATAACTATTTTTCACATCTCATTTCCTTTGTAGTGATCTACCAAAAAGAACAAAGAAAAATAAAATCAGAAGTTTTGCTCAATGATATAACAAAACAAGGTTTAAATCGAGGACCCGTGCGAGGAGGGGGGAAAATTTTTGAGAAAAAACTTGCTTCCTAATGATTTAGAACCACGATATTCCTGATTATGACGTAGCTCAATAGTAAATTGTCATATCTTGTTTTGAGATTTTTTAATTATTTTATTAAAAATCCATATATCATCTATATTTGTTCAATATATCTTTACTTTTTTTTTCAAGATGTATTTGACGTTCCTCATCTCTTTTCTCTCTCCCTAAAATCTCCCACCTTCTACTTTTTTCTCTGCATCTCCTCTACTTTTTGAATAAAAAATAAAGAGCTTACATGTATTATAGATAATATTATAGATAAAATAAGAAATAAATACATAACTATTAGAGTAACACTATAACAGAAATATAATAACCCAAAATTGAAGAAATCAATTATATACTAAATACTCTTGAGAAAAATTATAAAATTACAAAAAACTAATTATGTACTAAATACTCTTGAAAAGTTATAAACTTTCATTAATGTAAAATTGAAAAAAAGGTTACAAACTTTCTTTAACATAAAATTGAAAATTATATCTCATCAATGTACACCAAAATATTTAAAAAAAAATATTTAAGAAGAAAAAAAAATGAAAATATTGATAAAAAATATATAAAAAAATAAAGAGAACTAAAAAAACTAACTCATTTGTTCAAAATTAGTCGATCTTTATTATTGATTATTAGAACTTGTTGATGTGTTTATCAAGTTGTTGCTATGGACCATCCAATGTAATCAAATTGTTGAAAATATATGTAGTATTTCATTTTAAAGATGAGAAAAAAAACCATAAATGATAAGGAAAATAAAAAGCAAATCAAGATTGTGTACCTCTAAATTGTTAACTTAGATAGCTAAAGTGAGGGAGATGTGTTCTAGAGGAGATAAAAAAGTGGAAGGTGAGAGATTTTGGGAAGGAGAACTGTTAAATGCATTCTGAAAAAAAAAAGTAAAAGAAAAAAGTAAAAGATATATTGGAGAGATATTGAGGAGATATGAATAAGATGCGAATTTTAATAAAATAATAGAAAAATCTCAAAGCAACTATGATAATTTACTATGGAGCCATGTCATAATGAGGAGCATTGTGGTCCGAATCTTTAGCAGTCAAATATTTTCCGAAAATTTTTCCCATGAACTAAACAAGGAGGGAAAATATATTCCCTGTCATCGCCCGATTTATTTTATTATTTATTTATTTATTAGGGAAATTGCGGTGGGTAGCAAAAATCTTTTATGTATTTCAAAATATGTTACCTGTTTTGAAAATTTTCAAATATAGCAAAAATTTTCACTTATATAAGTAGTATATCAGATACTTATATCATTAGTATATCAGATACTCATATCAGTAGTATATTAGATGTATATCACATACATATTGCATAGACACTAATGACAGTAGTATATCAGATGTTTATCACTTACATATATCAGTAGTCAGATATATTACAGATATATTACAGATTTATTATAGATGTATATCATTTGGATAAAGTTGACATTTTAAACTAGACTTCAGTTTTTGTTTTAAAAAAATATTATATTTAAAAAAACTAAATGTGGTTGCTATTTTGCTAACTTTACAAAATGTTTTTGACATATTTGCAACTGCTCAAATTTATTATTATATTTATATTTAAAAAATCGTGTACCAAAATATTTATATGTGAAATTTACCATAAATTGTTGGTTTATATAAGACATTATTGTGATGTTTACATTGGGAGGCTTATTTGTATTACTACTTTGAATTGTGAAATTTAAATTTTAGAACATGTTATTTTATGAATTATGAAACATTATTGGGAAGTTTTAAGAACTTTGTCTTTTAAACGGAAATTTTGGGTGAGATTTAATCATTTAAATGAAGATTCTCCTCGAGAGATAACATTTAATTTATGAAAAAAAAGGGTAATAATTTCTAAGGGGAACTTGATCACGATGCAGAATTTTTACCCCAGTCCTTGTGAAATTTCGTGGTGAATTTTTTTCTTTGTCACATGTTGATAAATCTTGCTAAAATTTATGATGCAATTTCCACTAGTCGACTCAGCCAAAGTTCTTCAGTCATTGTATAACTTCCACCACACACATTTTGTAGAACTATTAAGTCAATATTTGTGTGTAAACCTATTGATGGGTGTCGAAAATTCAACAAATAATAATTTTTGCTTGAAAAATAATTTTAGGTTATAGTAGTAGTAAGCAAAATCTGTTGGGATTATGGAGCAAAACCAAGGAGAAAATCTTTTTCCTATAAGGAAAAGGTCAATTTAAATTTTTCCTTGTCCTATTTAGTTTGGACTTTTTTATTTTCTCATTCCCTTTTAGTTTTTGTCATATCATCTATTATAAATAGAGATAGATAGGTCATTTGATTTGCGTGCACAAATAGAGAGTCGTGAGAAATTCTCCAAGAAGAGAGAATTTGAGAGCTAAATATTTGTGTATCCATTCGAGAGTTTAAAAGGCTTGTAGAGTGATTCGTGAGCGTTTTCTGTGTAAGGGAAAACTGAGAGAAATCATTGTAAGGGACTTGTAAACTCTTGGGAGATTCTTCCTGACATTTTAGTAGAACCTGCAACGGTAGCAAAGAACTGGACGTAGCCCATATTGGGTGAACCATTATAAATCCGGCGTTTAATTTTCTTCTCCCTAATCTATTTATCGTTCTTGTTATTTGGAAGTTTTAGATTATTTTATCTAATCCTTTTAAGTGTAGGCTGCATTTTTTTTTCTCAACAATTGGTATCAGAGAAAGATTGAAGAACGATGACTGGAGAAGATAAATTGGTTATTTTTTATGGAACTGATTTTTCGTACTGGAAGGATCAGATAGTAGATTATCTACATTCCAAGGAATTCAAATTGCCATTAGACAAGAAGCCGGATGACATGGAAGAAGTCAAATGGAAAAAGTTGGACAAGAAGGTATTGGGTACAATTTGCCTAACATTAACAAAAAATGTGCAGAGCAGCGTAGCTAAGGAGACTACCACAGTGGGGCTGATGAGTGCACTTTCCAACATATATGAGAAGCCCTCGGTAAATAATAAGGTGTATCTCGCAACTAAACTTTTTAATTTGAAGATGGATGAAGGTACATCTGTGGCTGCCTATATAAACGAATTTGATACGTTGATTAATTAGTTGCTGTGGATTTAACATTTACAGATGAATTAAATGCTATCTTGTTGTTGAGATCCTTACCTACCAGTTGGGAGCCTATAGTCCTAAGGCCCTATGCCTAGGTGGCGACTCTAAACCCCTTTTTCTCCTCTTTTGATAGGGCTTTGTGGCCAAAGTCGTGATGATGTGGCAAGCGGTGCCAAACAAAATGCGGGCGCTACTGCTGGCGACTCCACTGGGGAATAGAAGCCTAAAATTTCTGGTTTTTGGCTTCTCAATAGCTTGACTTGAAAATGAACCAACATTCCCATTCTTGTGGAAAAGAGAAATTGAAATTCGCAGATGTCAGAGATGCAGCTCTTAGAGAGGAGATTCGCAGAAAGGATTCTGGTATTGCGTCTACTTTTAGTACAACATTGAATGTAGAAAGAGGAAGAAATAATAACAGAGACCACGAAAAATGTGGAAACTCAAGAAACAACAGAAGCAAGTCTAGAAACAGCAGACTAGAATGTTGGAATTGTGGTAAGACAGGACAATCTGAAGAGGAATTGCAAAGCTCCAAAGAAAGCTGAGGGGAAAGAAGCTGGTGCAAATATTGTTGCTGAAGAAATACATGATGCTCTAGTTGTTGCAGTTGAGGGCGCTCATAACACATGGGTGGTGGATTCAGGTGCGTCTTTTCACACTACAGGACAACGTGACATTCTTGAGAATTATGTTGCAGGAAATCATGGAAGGGTGTATCTTGCTTATGGACAGCCTTTGGACATCATTGGGATTGGTGACGTTAATTTAAAAATGGCGAACGGTTCAGTCTGGAATATTCTCAAGGTACGTCACGTTCAGAATATGATGAAGAACCTGATTTCTATGGGGTAGCTAGATAATGAAGGATGTGAAATATCCTTCAGTCAAGGAAACTGGAAAGTTACAAAGGGTTCGATGGTGATCGCTCGAGGAAGAAAGTTAGGAACTTTGTATGTCAACGACAACGACAAAGATATGATAGCTGTTGTAGATCATTCGAGTCAGACCCAATTATGGCACAGTAGGCTGAGACATATGAGTGAAAAAGGTATGAAAATTCTTCACTCTACAAGGAAGCTAGAAGGACTTAAGGCAGTGGAACACAAGTTATGCGAAGGATGCATATTTGGGAAACAGAGTCGTGTCAGTTTCTCAAAGACAGGTTCAATGCCAAAGTCTACAAAATTGGAGTTGGTTCACATCGATGTGTGGGGGCCTTCTGAAGTTTCTTTCATTGGAGGTTCCAAATACTATGTAACTTTCATAGACGACTCAAGCAGGAAGGTATGAACTTATTTTATTAAACATAAGTCTGATATGTTTTCTGTTTTCAAAACATGGAAGGCTATGGTAGAGAATGAGACAAGCCTGAAAATCAAAAGCTTGAGGTCAGATAATGGTGGTGAGTATGTTAGTAGGGAATTCAAGAAATATTATGAAGACAGTGGAATTGTGATGGTAAAGACTCTTCCAAGAACACCACAGCAGAACGGTGTGGTAGAGAGAATGAATAGGACGTTGAATGAGCGTGCTAGGAGCATGAGAATACATGTAGAATTGCCTAAGATGTTTTGGACAGAGGCAATCAATTGTGCGACCTATCTGATCAATAAGAGCCCGACCACATCACTAGACTTCAAATTGCCTGCAGAAGTCTAAACTAGTAAACTGGTAAACCTTTCCCATCTAAAGGTTTTTGGCTGTGTATCTTACCTACACATTGATGCTGTAGACAGGAGTAAATTAGATGCCAAATCTAAGAAATGTTTTTTTATTGGGTATGGTGAAGCTGAGATAGGTTACAGATTTTGGGATGACCAAAACAAGAAGATTATCAGAAGCAAGAACGTGATCTTCAATGAGAAAGTCTTATATAAGGACAGAAATAAAGTTGATTCAGGAAAGACAGAGTTAGATGGATGCACAGAGAATACTCAGTATATAAGTCCTCCTGAGGTTGAGACTAAAACAACAGAGATTGAAGATCAGAATATAATTGCTCCTGAAGAAACAGCTGTGGGATATGATGAACCAGTTGTGGAAACTGATCAGGATTAGAGAACACCACCACCAACAATTAGAAGATCTAGCAGAACAATCAGACCACCACAAAGGTATTCCCCTACATTGAATTACATTTTACTGACTGACAGAGGTGAACCTGAATGTTATGAAGAGGCGATTCAGCTGGAAGACTCTGTTAAGTGGGAGTTAGCCATGAAAGATGAAATAAATTCTCTAATGACCAATCAGACATGGCAACTTGTTGAGTTACCAAGAGGTATGAAAGCTTTGTAGAATAAATAAGTATATAGAATCAAAAAGAAGCCCGATGGTAGCAAAAGGTACAAAGCAAGGCTTGTAGTCAAAGGCTTTCAACAAAAGGAAGGTATTGACTTTAATGGGATTTTTTCTCCCGTTGTTAAACTAACTACTATTAGGACTGTTCTATCGATAGTGGTAGAAGAAGATTTGTTGATGGAACAAATGGATGTAAAAACAGCTTTTCTTCATGGTGATTTGGAGGAGGAAATTTACATGGTGCAGCCACAGGGATTTACAGTACAGGGGCAAGAGAAAATGATATGCAAACTTCAGAGAAGCCTATATGGTCTCAAATATGCTCCCAGGCAATGGTATAAGAAGTTTGACAGTTTTATGTGTAGTATTGGATTTCAGAGGTGTCAGACAGATCATTGCTGTTACATAAGAACTCAGGGTAACTCATTCATCATTTTATTGCTATATGTTGATGACATGTTGATAGCAGGACCAAACAAAGAGGAAATTCTGAAGATAAAGGCTAAATTATCTAAAGAATTTGACATGAAAGATTTGGGAGCTGCCAAACAAATCCTAGGGATGAGGATAGAGAGAAAAAATGGTATTTTGACACTGTCACAGAAAGAGTATGTTAATAAAGTATTGAACAAGTTTAACATGGAAAATGCAAAACCTGTGAGTACTCCTTTAGCTAGTAATTTTAAATTATCTAAAGAGCACTCACCAACTACTGAGTAGGAAAGAGATCATATGGCTAGAGTGCCATATGCTTCAGCTATAGGAAGCTTGATGTATGCCATGGTTTGTACAAGACCCGATATTGCACATGCAGTGGGAGTTGTCAGCAGGTATATGAGTAACCTAGGAAAACAACATTGGGAGGCTGTAAAGTGGATATTCAGATACTTGAGGAAGACGACTGATTATGCTCTGCAATTTAAAAGATCAGATTTTAAACTGCAGGGATATGTAGATGCAGATATGGCAGGGGATACAGATGGCAGAAAGAGTACTACCGGGTATGTTTTTACGTTGGGTAATACAGCGATTAGCTGGGTCTCAAAACTACAGAAGATAGTAGCACTTTCTACTACAGAAGCTGAGTACGTTGCAGTTACTGAAGCAAGCAAAGAAATGATATGACTTCAGTCTTTCTTGGAAGAACTTGGCTTGAGATTGGGAAAAAGGGACTTTGCATTGTGACAATAAGAGCGCTATCCATTTAGCAAAGAATCTAGTGTTTCATTCGAGAACGAAACACATACAAATAAGATACCCTTTTATCAGATCAACTTTGGAAGATGGAATGTTGTTACTTGAAAAGATTCCAAGTTGTCAGAATCCAGCGGATATGTTTACCAAGGTCGTTCCTATTGATAAATTGAAGTTGTGTGCAACTTCAGTTGGATTTCTCCACGAGTAAAGAGGAGTCGCTACCGTTGCAGAAGAGATATACTGCTTGCTTTGTCTCTAAGTGAGAGATTGTTGGGATTATGGAGCCAAACCAAGGAGAAAATCTTTTTCCTATAAGGAAAATGTCCATTTAAATTTTTCCTTGTCCTATTTAGTTTGGGATTTTTTATTTTTCCATTCCCTTTTAGTTTTTGCATACCATCGATTATAAATAGAGATAGATAGGTCATTTGATTTGCGTGCACAAATAGAGAGTCGTGAGAAATTCTCCAAGAAGAGAGAATTTGAGAGCTAAATACTTGTGTATCCATTAGAGAGTTTGAAAGGCTTGTAGAGTGATTCATGAACGTTTTCTGTGTGAGGGAAAACTGAGAGAAATTATAGGGGCTTGTAAACTCTTGGGAGATTCTTCCTGACATTTTAGTAGAACCTGCAACGGTAGCACAGAACTGGACGTAGCCCACATTGGGTGAACCAGTATAAATCCGACATTTAATTTTCTTCTCCTTAATCTATTTATCATTCTAGTTACTTAGAAGTTTTAGATTATTTTATCTAATCATTTTAAGTGTAGGCTGCATTTTTTTTGACACTGCAGCATCAGCGTGCGTTGCTTCAGACAGACGTTTGTTCTCATCTCTTACTGTAGGTGATTATGGCTCAGTGAAGATGGGGAATGAGAGTATCTCCAAGGTGAGAGGAATTTGTGATGTTTGTTTGAAGACAGGCGAAGGGGCTGAGTTGGTGCTACAAGGCGTCAGATATATTCCTAGCTTCAGATTTAATTTGTTATCCGCAGGGAAGCTAGATGACGATGGCTACAGCAGTGGGTTTAGTGAGTGTTTTTCATTCTTGTACCTAAGCATAGTGTGTTATAATACTTAGAAGCTAGAGGGTTTTTGTTGGGACCTCTAAGGGATATTTTTGGGGAGAGTTTTGTATTCTAATCCTTAAACAATTATTAGTGAATTACCCACATGTGAGTGGAAGACTGGACGTGGCCCTTAGTAGTGAACCGGTATAATTTGCTGTGTCGTTATTCTTGTGCTTTTATAGTTTTCTTTCTATTATTATATATTTTAGTTGTGTTTGGATATTTTTGTGGAAGTGGAAATTATTCAGGGTCTTTAATTTCCCAACAAGTGGTATTAGAGCCATGATTTAAAAACCTAGTTGTGTCGGTGAAATCCTCGGGTGCCGAACAAAGAAGTGGTGAGTCTCAGAAGGTGTGGTCATGGTGTAATCCGTAGGTGTGCTCTATCAGGTTGTACCTAGAAGCCTTGGATAGGAGCAAGCTCTCGTTCGGGTCCGAGAGTAGACGGATGAGTGACTACTTGAGGGGAGGCTCGGTGGTACTTTGTTCGAGGGGAGGATTGTTGGGTTTGTAAGGTGATTGCAAACAAAGTCTCACATTTGCTAGAGAAGGGAATGATCATGGGTATATAAGAGAGGACAATTATCTCCATTGATATTAGGCCTCTTGGGTGAAACCAAAAGCAAAGCCGTGAGGGCTATGCCCAAAGCGGACAATATCATACCATTGTGGAGATACTCGAGGATACTTGGGGTACCGTTGTCCTTAACAGAATCAACCTATAGGGATTGATTGTTGATTTATTTATTAAAAATTTATATAGGGGGGTTTGAAAATTTAATAAATAAGAGTAGATAAAATATAATACGTAATATGCATAAGTATGTAGCCAAAGATATAGTTACAGTAGTGATTACTGAGATTATTCAAAGATTAGTTTTCTTTATCATTTTTCTGGTGATGGCGTCAAAAATTTGTTTGGGATAGCTGATTATGTTTAACAGCAAAATAATAAGAGCGCAAATGCACCCGTCCCAAGTAGTAATTAGAAAAGTATTTATAGTATCGATCCTCAGAGATGAAATGTGTCTCTTTAAAATTGGGTGATCAGTGGAGTGTAATTGATTTTAGGATGAAATAGGTGGGAATGTTGTTGGTTTTGATTTAAAAATACTAAAGAGTCGAAATCGAGCCCTTATACTTCCAAATTAATTGAAAATAAGCAATTGGATATCATTTAGGTGCTAGACACTTCCTAATATTATTACACAATTCTGCTTCTTAATTTTACTTGTGTCCAAGTGATCTCGAAGTTTTAAGCCCTTTACTAATATGTCTATTAATGACTTAATTTAAATAAAACTCAATCGCAACAGATGGTTAAGGTCCTATGTCTAGGCTATGTAAGCGGATCTTTATGCCTAAAGTTTCCCTCTCCTTAGTTTCATCAATTAAATTATGAATAAATCATCATACATTTTCGGTCTTGAATGATTGGTTAACTCATTATTTGGCCAATATAATTTGCTAACTTTTAAAGAAAACAATTTAGTTGACAAAAATTAAGAAAGTCTTAACCTTTGCTCCACTTTTTTAAATATTAATCAACTTTCCATAGAAGGGCTAGAAAAATAGAATTTAGCTCATAATTGCAATGCAAAAACAGAATTGAATTATGTTATTAATAAAATACATGATTTAAGAATGAATTAAAAGATAAACGATACTAGAAATTTTATAAATTGCCATTCGAATAAACTTTACCCTTCTCTTAGTTAGGGGAGAAGAACTCGTTTAATTCCAGAAAATGTATGATTAGAAGACCATTGTAACAAAAAAGAAGATACGAGAGATGTAGAAAATAAAAGACTGCTAAATTTTTATTTGAAATAAGTAGTTACAATATGAGAAATAAAAGCAAGCAGGAAAATGAATAAAAAACTTAACAAAAGGTTAACTAAAAAAGACTTTAAAAGCTGAACAAATGAATAACAAATTGCTGAACTAAAAGAAGCTAAAAAAGTTCTAAATCCTCATTAGTAACTGGGTAGATAACTCATGCATCTAACCATTCCAGGATCTTTTTTTCACTACGTCCTTCATCTTTGAATTTTTTTTGTTTTATTTTTTATAGGTTGCCAAAAACCGGTCTATTTTGCTGTTTAATTATTATGCCTTGTGAATGTATATTTAATTAGTTATATATGTTGTATAAAGTATGCCACATAGTTTAAAATCTTACCATAGGTTAAGCATTATCATGCATTATATATGTATAATTGTTGTAGTGTATGACAGAACGATTTAAAATTTTAATGGATAATGATATAAATGTTATGTTAATTAAATGAAAATTGAAATGCATTGAGCATGACATTACTTTAGTAAATATAAGTGTTATATTTATGAATGTCATAGATACATGATTATAGGTTAATTTCTTTATTTTAAAGGGTTATAAAGTTGGTTAATAGAAATTAAAGCCTATAATAAAAGATTAATATAAAATATTGCCTATAAGAGAACTCTAACTAAGGAAGATTGTGTCTAAGGTTGAGGTACTTAAGCTGATCGTAAGGAAACACCTCTACTTAGGAATCAACATGGGAGTTGAATTAGACAATATTTGATAGTATGCATAATGTGGTAAGTTCGTAAAAGTGTTCAATGAACTAAAACATTAGTGTTAAATAAATCAAATATAAAAGTTATATTGAGCAAACTCATAAACTTAGATACTTTCATTTAGCCGGATTTTACCTAAGTAATAAACCCTAGTTTTAAAATACTAAGTGGGAGGATTAGGTATATATAAAATATACCAAGGTCGGAAATCTTTAACATTTTCCATTTTTTTAAGCTTATGAGAACTTAGTTAGTTTTGCTAGTTATTCTTTGGCTTTATTGTAGTATAGATTTTTGTTTCAAAGTTGGACTTGTCCCCATTTTTTTGTCATAGTATCAAATTAAATAAAGAACATTTTCCTTTGGTATAATGTTTATTTGTTTATGCTTCTGCATTATTGTTAGAATGACCGTATTAGATATTACGGGTTGTTACATATGCGGTATATAAATATATATTCTTTCCCTCATGTTCTTCATATAAGTTCACACCGTGGGTTTCATGCTCGGCTTTATGTCACCCTGGGCGCGGCCTCCTGACGAAGGTGTTTGCATGGTTCAATACTAAGGTGAATGGAGAAAATATTTATAGTAAGTGGGAGAAGCACATGTGACAATATTAATATTCATGGGGTTCCATCTCAAAACCAATTGGCAATGAGTGGAGTAGCCCATGTCTATTATAAACCTATGTAAGGTCCCTTATTTTATCAATGTGAGATCCTTAACATGCCCCCTCAAGATCGTGGCTCTTTTGGCTCATCGATCTTGGCCGGATCCCATTTTTGGACTGGTTGCTCATTTGAGCTTTTGGGCTCTGATGCCATATTAATATTCATGGGGTTCCATCTCAAAACCAATTGACAATGAGAGGAGTAGCCCATGTCTATTATAAACCTATGTAGGGTCCATTATTTTTTCAATGTGGGATCCTTAACAGACAAGACATCCTACGGTCTCCTTCATTGGTTTGCAACGTGAGGTTTCATACACGTTCTGTGTGTCGTCCTAGAACGACCACCCCTACAAGGGTCTGCTGTATGGAATAAAAGTCAGAGCGAACTCCATAAATGGATAAGGTCTCTTAGGTTTTCACTAATATTGTCCTTTCCTATGGCCGGATTATTGGGGTGGACCTCTGGGGTCTGAAAATGACGGGTCACACTTATGGGAAGTTATTAAGTTAGTTAATAACTTATTGACCAAACAAATGGTGACTAACTGTTATAGGAATAAGAGTTATTCTAGTGTAACACTTAGTTGAGAATGTCTCAATTCAATGAAGGAGTAGCTGCTGCCCTACGGTAGCTATTGCTCTAAATCATTGAAGCATGTTGCATAAATAATCTTGAATGATAAGGTACATTATTAGTTTTTGCTAAAAATGATTGGTTTTAATGGGTAGTGCAATTGTCTAATATAGATCTGTTTGTATTTCAACATGTCTAAACTTATCGCTTTTCTTTCCGCCGAAAAACTTAACGACAAAAACTACACACACTAGAAAACGAACTTAAACACAATATTTATGGTAGATGGTCTTAGTTTGTCTTAACTGAGGAGTGGTTTCAAGCTCCCGCCCCTAATGCAGCATAAGCGAGTCGAGATGCCTATGACGGATGGATCAAGGCTAATGATAAAGCCAACGTCTTAGCAAGCATTTGATGTGCTGGCCAAGAGGCATCAGAGCATGGTCACTGCAAAAAAGATCATGGACTCATTGCGGGATATGTTTGGACAACCGTCCACTCAAGCCCGACACGAAGCCCTCAAGTTCAGTTACAATTCCCACATGAAAGACGGAGCATCAGTACGAGACATGTTCTTAATCTGATGGTCAAATTTAATGTGGCTGAAGTGATCGGAGCTATCATAGAGGGGAGCCAAGTCAGCTTTATCTTGAAATCTCTTCGAAGATTTTCCTACAATTTCGCAACAATGTTGTTATGAACAAGGTAGAGTACAACTTTACCGCGCTCTTAAATGAGCTACAATTTTTTCAGTCTCTTATGAAAAATAAGGGACAGGAAGGGGAGTCAAATGTTGCCACCATCAAGGTTCGACCTCCGGAACAAAATCTGTACTTTCTTCTTCTGGAAGTAAGACTTTTGAGAAGAAGAAGAATAGTGGTAAGGATATTAAAGCTGGTCCTGCTGCTACTGCTGCAAAGACAGACAAGCAAAAGTTGCAGATAAAGGAAAATGTTCCAACTGCAATGTGGATGGACACTGGAAAAGAAACTACCTGAAATACTTGGCCGAAAAAGAAGAAAATTCAAGAAGGTAAATATGATTTACTTGTTCTTGAAACTTGCTTAGTGGAGAATGATAATTCTGTCTGAATACTTGATTTAGGGGCCACTAACCATGTTTGTTCTTCATTTTAGGGAATTAGTTCCTAGAGGCAGCTTGATGTTGGGGAGATGACTCTCAAAGTTGGAAAAGGAGATGTCATCTCAGCAGTCGTAGTCGAAGACCTAAAGTTATTTTTAGACAAGAATACATATATATTATTAGATAATGTGTATGTAGTTCCCAAAATAAAGAGGAACTTAATTTCAATTTCTTGTCTATTAGAACAATGTTATGTTATTTCTTTTTCATTAAATGAAGTGTTCATTTCACGGAATGATGTTAATATTTTAAATATAGAGTTAAAACTGCTGAAACTCATATTTGATATACAATGCAAAGCTTGAAAACAACTCATACGTGTTAAGACTAACCATAACTAAAGCAATTTTAAATATAGAGTTGTTTAAAAATGCTAAAATTCAACATAAAAGGCAAAAGACATCTCCGAAAGAAAATACCTATCTTTGACACTTAAGATTAAGCCACGTAAATCTCATTAGGATTCGGAGATTGGTTAAGCGTAGACTTTTAAGCGAGTTAGAAGATGACTCCTTACCTCCATGTGAATCTTGTCTTGAAGGCAAGATGACTGAAAGACCTTTACTGGACACTGTTACATGGTTAAAGAACCCTTAGAGCTTGTACATTCAGATCTTTGTGGTCCGATGATGTTAAGTTCGGGACCCTGTTAAACCCCTTCGCTCCCTAAACCATCTCGGCAAGCGAAAGGTGGGACACCCCACCGCAAGAGGTATGAGTTCCGAAACGAAATGACCACCCAAATCGGGAGGCTAATCGATGCTATCTTGGCCGATCAAACTCGAGGGACTCTCCATCATCCGAATGGGAGCGCGGTTGAAGGGAAGGTAGTCGAGGGAGAACTGCGAGCCCTACAAAAAGAGGGACTCGCCAGTGATGATCTCCGTGGTGCACTCGGACTCCCCCAGGGCTAAAAAAACCTTCGAAACAAGCTCAACAAAAGCTGACTCGGATCGACTGGCTCCAACTTGGAGTCTCAAACCAGCATCGAGACATCTAGTCATGTAAGCGGATCCCATGTCGGGATTGACCCGAAAATGCTGACCGTATGAAAGAAGAAATCTTCAGCCGAGTAAAAATCAAACTCGGGGCTGGGGGTCGAGGACCCACCACTCAATACGAACCCTAAAAAATCGCCCAGGAACCATTCACGTCCAGCATACTGGTCGTAAAACTCCCAAAAGGGTTCAAAGGCATACTAATTGACAAATATGATAAATCTACTAACCCCGTGGATCATGCCACATCTTACCATGACGCAATGAGGCAAGTTGGGTACAATGATGCCTAGCAATGTCGGGGCTTCTCGAGAATGCTCATAGCCTCTACCCAGCAAAGGGTACATCCATCTCAAGCATTGAAAGTGCTTTGACGTAGTGGGAGAGTTGTGTCACAACCTGACCATTATGTAGGTTTAACAGAAATGTAGGTCGTCATACCTGATGATGGCATTGAGGATCCATTGACGCACAAAAAGGCAATGGAAGATGTTGATAATGACAAATGGGTTAAAGATATGGACTTGGAAATGGAATCTATGTGCTTTAATTTCGTCTGAGACCTTGTAGATCAACCTGATGGTGTAAAACCTATAGGTTGTGAATGGATCTATAAGAGAAAATGAGACGCCGAAGGAAAGGTACATACCTTTAAAGCTAGACTTGTGGCAAAGGGTTACACCCAAAGGGAAGGGGTGGACTACGAAGAAACCTTCTCCCCGGTTGCCATGCTGAAGTCCATAAGAATACTCTTGTCCGTTGCCACGTTTTATGACATGAAATTTGGCAAATGGATGCCAAGACCGCTTTTCTGAATTGCATTCTTGAAGAGAGTATTTATATGTCTCAATCAAAACGGTTCATTAAACAATGTCAAGAGCAAAAAGTTTGCAAGCTTAAACGATCCATCTATGGATTGAAACAAGCATATCGGTCTTGAAACATAAGATTTGGTACTGCGATCAAATCTTACAGTTTTTACCAGAATGTTAATGAGTCTTGTGTACACAAGAAGATTATCAATAACACTGTAGCTTTCTTAGTGTTATATGTGCATGATATCCTACTCATTGGGAATGATGTAGGTTTCCTGACTGATATAAAGAAGTGGCTAGCAATTGAATTTCAGATGAAAGATTTGAGAGATTCTCAGTTTGTTCTAGGGACTCAAATCATAAGAAATTGAAAGAACAAAATACTAGTCCTATCTCGGGCAACTTATACTGACAAAATGCTTGTCAGATATTCGATGCATATTTCCAAGAAAGATTTACTACCTTTCCGGCACGAAATCTCCCTTTCTAAGGAACAATGTCCCAAGACACCTCAATAAGTTGAGGACAAGAGACGCATTCCCTATGCTTTAGCAATGGGCAGTCTAATGTATGCCATGTTGTGTACAACGCCTGACGTTTGCTATGCAGTACAGATTGTCAGTAGATATCAATCCAATCCGATAAGGGAATCCACAAGTATCTTAGGAGAATGAGGAACTATATGCTTGTGTATGGCGCTAAGGATTTGATCCTTATAGAAGTATAACATTGCTGATCCGTTTATAAAGGCTCTCACAGTTATAGTGTTCGAGGGCCGTCTAGAAAGTCCAAGCCTATGAGATATATACAATATAGTCTAGGGCAAGTGGGACACTTATAAAGGGTATAGTGTATGCACAAGTTTATTGTATTTGTACTTTGTAGTATTGTACAACACCCACTACTTTAAGTTTTTGTACACCCCACTAGAGTTTAGATCAAGTGGAAGTTTGTTGGGTTTTATGGCATAAACTTGTGGTTTGTAAATATAAAACAAATATTTATTCAATAAAGTTGTTATTGATGGTTGTTTTCGAATTGCATTAACTCCAATCCAATAAACTAGCATTCGAGGTTGTATCATTTAACTGGATCAGTATAACAGATATAGAGTATATATTTAATATACAACGTATATATTTAATATACAATGTATATATTTGATATACAGTGTATATACAGTATATATTTGTTATATAGGTGGATAATGTTCGAGTAATAACCTAAAGGGTTTATAGTATATAGGTAAAGTTGGGTACCTTATTCTGGTGACACTATGAATATGACTCACTTTGTAATAGTTACAAATGACTTGTTCCAGGTTATTTGTGTGGAGACATGCGAGTGAGAGTATCATATACAATGAGTTTGTAGAAGATCGGATCGCGAAATAATTAATCTTTAAATGTAACACCATTAGCCAATTGATTAATATTTCAATAGGATGACCATGTAACTCGATATTAATCCTGAGTGAGTTATACAGTGACCAACAGTTAATGAATGTTGATTAATATTGTTAATGAGTTTAATCAATTGATCTTGTATCGTTGGAGCTTCTGATCTGTATGTCCATTAGGTCCCATTGGTAGCTCGGAAAGGATAGTTAAGAACATTTAGTCTTGAAAAGAATTTGAATTGTTCAAATTTGTTAAAAGGAATTAAAGTTAATTGTATGAGATGCAATTAATATAATGTATGTTAATACATTATGATATAAATTTAATTTTGAATTGGATTCAAAATTAAACTCTATGTTATGAGAGAGATGGATAGTTGAATTTTTGATTCTAATATGATTGATGAATTTAATTAAATATGATTTAATTAAATTAATGGGTTAGATTAATTTGGTTAAATTAATTAGATTTAATTTAAATTAACATTTCCTTTTTTTTTGGTAATTAATTAAATTTGAATTAATTATATATTAATTAAAATTATTTTAATTAAATAAAAAAGAAAAAGAAAAATCTCTCCCAATTCCCACCATTTATGTTGGGAAGTGGGGAGGTGGGGAGGTGGTTAGTACACAAGGGAGGTTCTAAACTCTAAAAAAGGAGGTTCTCTCCCTTTGGTGTTGGTTTGTATTTTTGAGTTTATAAACTCTAAAACAAAGCCCTCTCATTTTAAGATGGTTCCCACAAACTGAGTTTTTATCATCTAGAGGATAGTGAGGAAGACTTTTTTACAGCGTTGGTGTCTACATTGAAGAAGTATTTTCTGAAGGGATCGGATTCCACAGTGGAAGTGCTTGAACGCGTGTGCTTCGATCTTGTTTTAGAATTACAACGAAGAAAAAACATAAACATGAATAAAAGGAAGTTGGTGAAACATACCTTTGAAGACACCTCTTCAAATTAGACACCAACGCCACCAAAAGGTCTTCCTTGCTATCCTCTGGATGTTAAGAACTCGGTTTGTGGGAACCGTCTTATAATTGAAAGGGAAATCGAGAGATCGAGAGAGAGATTTTCTCGTTGGAGTTTCGGAAACTCAACAATCGAGGACCGATGAACTAAAGAAAGGGAGAGAACCTCCATTTTTATAAGAGAGGAAGAGTGGTGGGGGAGTCAACTTCCCCACTCACCATTTTCCCACTTCCCACCATTAATAGTGGGAAGTGGGAAAGGGAGGTTTTCCTCCCATTCCTCTCCCTTCTTTTTTTTTTAATTAAAATAATTTTAATTAAAACAATAATTAATTAAATCTAATTTAATTAATTACAAAAAGAATTATTAATTTAATTAAATTAGATATAATTTAATTTAACCAAATTAATATGTCACATTAATTTAATTATATTAAACTTAAGTTAATCAACCATATTAGAATCAAATTCTAATATGAACATACATTATAATAATTGCATCTCATACAATTAACCTAATTAATTCCATTTAACGAATTTGAACAATTCAAATACTTTTCAAGACTAAATATTTTTAACTATCCTTCACGAGTTAGCAAGGGGACCTAACGGACCTATAGATCGGATGCTCCAACGATACGAGATTAATTGATTAAACTCATTAACCATATTAATCAATATTCTTCAACTGTCGGTCACTCCATTAAAGACCCACAACTACACTCTTATCACTATAAAATATTATACGTCCATGAATTTTGATCATTAACGGCCAGTCAATCCTTCACAAGTGTTCGTAACCACATCTGGGTAAAATTACCGTTTTACCCATGTACTACTTTTGGACCTTAAGTACTGCTGATCCTCTAATGGACAACCCGGTTATGGTTCAACCAATAATCGAAAGTCTCTCTCATGCCAGTGAGAGGGTGGGGCCTTTTGTTCAAGTCCTGGAGTTAGCACTTAAGAGAACACTCATCTAGTTACCCTAAGATCTGGAATGAGTGAATTCCATCTTGTGTAGTTATGTTCCTAGCTCCCCACTCGGTCTCATCCCCAAAATGATAGGAATATTGAGTCGACGACTCGGGCCACTCTCACCCATATAAATCAAAGGACGAGCCCTAACAAGCAGGAGTCCATAACTCACTCAGGATTGAGATCGAGTTACCTGGTTATCCTATTGAAATATTAATCTATTAGCTAACGATGTTACAACTAAAGATTAATTATTTCGCGGTCCGATCTTAGACAAACTCATTGTATAGGATACCCCACTCGCATGTCTCCACACGAACGACCTGGGTCAAGTCATTTGTAACTATTATAAAGTGGGTCATATCCATAGTGTTACCAGGATAAGGTACTCAACCTTATCCATATACTATAGACCCTTTAGGTTACTACTGGAACATTATCCACCTGTATATTGAATATATATTGTATGTCACATATATACGCTGTATATTAAATATATACTGCATATCTATTATATACTATTCCAGTTACATGAGATAACCTTGGATGTTAGTTTATTGGATTTGGGTTAATGCAATTCTAAGAGAAAACTCAATAACAACTTTATTGAATGAATATTTGTTTTATGTTTACAAACCACGAGTTTAGGGCATAAAACCCAACATCTTCAAACGTATGTTTCACCACTTTCGTTTTTGTAACGCCCCACATTCTCTGACTCGTTTATTTTAAGATATAAATACTGCCTTTGAATTTTTCCTAAGCTGATAATTTTAGTTTTTGGATTTTCTAATTTTGGAGTTCTGATGTTGGGTAAATTAGAATTAGGTTCGTCGGTTTAAGAGAAATTAAGTTTTGAATTTTTAGAAAGAGATTTTATCTCGATCTTAATTCAAGGTTTTGGAAATTGAATTCTTCCTTTTGGATTTTATTTTCAGGTTTTAAAAATTTGTTAATCTGTAAAATAAATTTCCAACTTTTTAAAGTGGGGTTCCTTGTGGCAAAAGGATTAGGAAAATCCTCCTTGTTAATAAGATTAATAGCCATATTTTTATTTACTCACTTCTATTTCTTTTTGGTAAAAAGGAAAAATAGAAGGAAAGAAAAAAAAGAAAGGAAATAAAACAAAACAAAAGAAGCCCTAGGTTTGAAGTTATCTCTCCTCCTTCTTACTTGCAGCAGTCCCCCCCCCCCCCCCCCCGATTTCCTTCTCCGACGACAGCACCTCCTTGGCGGCATTTTGCAACGGACCCCAACCCTCGGCGTTCCTCCGATGCTTCTGCAGCGAAATCCCACAAACCGCAGCAGTGGCACCGATCTGTAGCAATCGGCGACGGCGCATCTTCTTCCAACCGCATATTCCAGCGTCGTTCTGCAAGTAACCGGCGACGTGGCCTTCCGTTGAACCCAAATATCACAGATCCGTGAACCCTAGAGAGTTCCGTGGTGTTTTTCTCCGATTCGACAACCCCGAGCATAGATCCACCGACCACCAGTGGGATCTGCAACAATTTCGTGGCGGGGCATCTTGGGTCTGGTGGCCCGTGCGTGATAGTCCTCCAGCGTCGTCCTTCAAAAATCGACAACCCCCAACGACCTCAAACAACCTAGGTCCGTGAAGCTCGACAAATTTCATTGACCCACCTTTGTTCGAAGTTAAATTTGGATTACCCACACCTACACGAAGTCGATTTTGCGGTGTGAGATCGACGCAAGACTTAGGGGTGTGGTTGTGTGTAAGTAGCACCAAGGGGCGGGTGTGTGCGTTATTGAGTGTTATTTGAATAGTTTTGTGCTGAATGTTATTATGCTACTGTATCTCATGTATTTAGGAATCGTTGGGTGTGGTTTTGTGGAATACAAGTGGATATTGTTGGGTTGCATCTTGCTGCTCTTTTGATATTCATTATGAAAATGTATCGCTTTTGATTGTTGGATATGACTGGAAAGTTTTTTTTTATTAGTATGGTTTGAAGTGATTAATCTATGACATTTGAAGGCACGTTTGAGATGAAATGCATTTGTTAGTTTTATGTTATTTAGTTTTATGTTTGCTTAGTTGGAAGCTGTTGGGTTATTGCTTTTGCTCTGTATGATGAAAAACATACTGGAAAATTGTGTTGTGATTACAAGTGTGAAAGTCTTGTAGATGCCTTGGAGAGATTAGTTAGAGTTGTCTGAAGTGGTGGAATGAACTAGATGTGTGTTATTCTATGATTTGTCTCAAGTGAAAATACAGACTAGTTGTTGGTTATTAAGAGTCTGTACTAGGGGTGACTTGTGAATTATGTGGTAGAATCCTATAAGAGGACTATATTTCAAATGTGTTCTCTATCGGGTAATGAAAAATGAATAGACGAGTTTCATGGCGTCGTAGGCAGTGGTCGACGCAGTTACGTCACTACTGGGTGTTGAGGCTCCGAGACCAAAAGGTCGGGGGTCAGCAGGCCAGTATTGGTAGAGATGAGTGTCGAGGCTCCGGGTACAAAAGGTCGGGGGTCGGCATGATGAATCTATTTGATGATGAGTATTGGGTCTTGACGTGGTGGCGGTCAAGGATCGATACGTTGAGTAGTCATCGAGACCTCTGGGATAAATGTCAAGGGTCGATGCACAGTTCAAGGCCTTGGGGATAAATGGCAAGATCGAACACCAAGCGTCTGTAGATGAGTCTCGGAGCCTTGGGGATAAATGTCAAGGGCCGATATGATTCGAAGAGTTATACTTGGAGGGCTAACATAGTGTGATGGTTTAGAATCAGCTCGAAGGAGTTAAAGACCAGCATGCCTTGTGGTTGATGATATGTGAGTCTTGATATCCGGGATGCTTGTGTGGTGTTGATTAACCATTATGACCTATCGATGCATGATTAGTTGTTATCCAATTGTGAAGACTGTTACGATTTCGAGCATGTTGCTTGACATTGATGCATGTTGTTGTGTTTATGTTGATTGCATGTGTGTGTTAATGAGCGTTATGAGTTATCGATGCGTGAATGCCAGTTCAATATTTTGTAACGAAGGTTGTGCCGAGCATGTTGTTGTGCGTAGTTAGAGAGGGCTACTTACGGAGTATTTTATATACTCACCCCCCTTTTGTAATTATTGTTTTCAGGTGAGGATCAGGGTTACGTTCATGGTGATGGTGCGGAGGAGGCTCGAGAAGAAAGACTATGACTAGTTTTGTGTAGTTTCATTGAGATTAGATTAGGTTGTTATGAGGTTACTTGTTTCGGTTATGTATGCTGTTATAACCCTGGTTGTGCAAAGTTCAGGCGCTTAGCAAAAGCTTTAACTTGTGTTGTTACTGAGTTTGACTTCTCATTAAAAGTTAGGTCGTTGAGTTCATTAAAATTATGTTAGGTTTGTTTATTTTAGAACTCGTTAACTTTGGAAGTTAAAGCTTGGATAAACTCTTAGTTGGATGCTTTTGTCCTTCCTTTTATTGTTGTTATTCAGAGTGGTGCAGCGGAAGCGTAGTGGAATTAGGCGTTGAGTTTATTGCTATTATTTGTGCATGATTAATTTACTGTCAAATAGGTTGTTGTTGGGCCATTGTCGTTTACTCATATTCGCCTAAGTTTAACTCAAGTAGAAGAGAATTGAATTACTTGTCTATGGAGGAAAAGTTATTTTGTTTGTCTGTGAAATGAGGGATTCATAGGTTTAGGTCGAGCAATTAAAATGGTGGTAGGATTTGCCCAGTTCGAGTAGTTAGTTGTTTATTTCTTTATTTCGAGTGGGACTTTTAAGGTGGTTTTAGTACGGTCCCCGTTTGGGATGTTGAAAATCCTTGGGCGTTACAGTTTTTATAATATTTTTGTCTTTTATTTGTTGTATTTCTAAATCAAAATCGAAGCACGAGCGTGATGGGACGTTATCCCGCAACAGAAATGAGGATCGCGTTCTTGAATTTAAGGACAAAATGACAACATAGTGAAGAAAAAAACAGAGAACTTTTACTTACTTTTAAAGACGATCTCCAAAGCTTTTCAAGTAAATCCGTTCAACATCACCACAGAATCTTCCCGGCTATCTCTGGGAACGAAGGAGTACTATGGGAGCAACGAACTTGGAATAAAAAACTTTTGATATTTTTCCTTGAGAGAACACAGAGAGAGTGATCGAGGAAAAAAAACGTTCTGTCTTTTTTTTTCTTTTTTTGATATGCAGGGACATTCCCTGCATTTGTCAACCAACTCCCCACGTCACTATAACTTCCCCACTCCCCTGTAATTGACTAGGGGAGTTTGTTTTCCTTTAATTATTAATTATAATTATAATTAATATTAATAATTAATAATAATAATTAATTAATTAACCACAAATGGGTCAAATTATCGTTTTACTTCTGTGTTACATATTGTACCTTAAGTACCGCTGATCCTCTAATGAACAACCCGGTTATGGTCCGACCAATAACTGCAAGTCCCTCTTGGGCCAGTGAGAGGGTGGGGCCCATTGTTCAAGTCCCGGAATTAGAACTAAAGGGAACACTCATATATTACCCTAAAGTTGGCATGAGTGAATTTCATCTTGTGAAGTTATGTTCCCAGCCCCCTACTCGGTCTCGTCCCAAAACTGGTGGGCCGTATTCATAGTGTTGTCAAGATAAGGTACCCAACCTTATCCATATACTATAGGCTTTTTAGGTTATTCACGGGACATTATCCACCTGTATATCGAGGGTATATCAAATATATACCCAGTATATATACTGTCCCAATTACATGATAATAACCTTGGATGTTTAGTTTATTGGATTTGGACAATACAATGATGTAAATTCAACAACAAAATGCATGAACAAAACTTTATTTAATATAAATTTGTTTTTACATAATTACAAACTACGAGTTTAAAGCAACACACCCAACAATGAATACAAGAGTTACTAGACAAAGGCTCCATACGCCCTAATCTTTAACCTTGGGTGCACTAGTTTTGTTTGTGAGGAAGAAAGATGAGTTAATGCGACTATGTATTGATTATCGAGAACCAAACAAGGTGACGACAAAGAATAAGTACCCTCTACCTTGGATTAATGATCTATTTGATCAACTTCAGGGAGCAGTTGCATTCTCTAAGATTGATTTGCGGTTAGGATATCACTAGTTGAGAATAAAAAGATGAAGATATCCTCAAAATAGCTTTCATGTCTAGGTATGTGTTATAGGAAGCTAAAGGAGAACAGACCAAGCGATGGGGGCCGAAGGAAACCCGAGAGAAAACACGAACCAGGAAAGGGGGCCTACACCAGACGACCCAAGCCGGCCCCCGGTCGACCAGGCCTCGGCACCGAGACCTCATCGGCACCGAGCAGTTCTCGGTCCCTCGACCGAGAACTGTAGCGGTTCATCCCGACCGTTTCGCAGTCCCACCCGAATTGTCTGGCCTTGATTCTCGATTCGACCTAAAGCCCATAAAGAAGTGAGTGGGCCCAGATGTAAGAGGATTCGACTGGGGTAAACCCTAAAGAGATGAGAATTCAACTTCTATAAATAGAGGGGTGAGTTAAACCTTAAAGGTATGCAAAATCATCATACTCTCTACACTTGACTACTCTGATACTAACTTAAACATTGGAGCCCGTGTGGCAAGAGCCATACCGGTCTTAGTGCTACTCTATTTTGCAGGTCTCATCGGTCCCTTTATTTTAGAAGATTGGTGCGAATTTGGTGAGATCCTAGAAGGCCAAATTTCGGTATCAACAATTGGCGCCGTCTGTGGGGACGATTAAGATCAAAAGGTCAAGACGATCAACGAGTTGACTGAGAACTACTCGGATCCGAAAAGGTCTAGGGTGAATCGAATCAACAAAATCCAGGACAGATCCTGAGAGAAACAAATCGACATGAATTCTGGAAATAGACCATAACATGCTAGCAACGAATGTCATACGACTAGGAGGCTGCCTTCATCCGAGACAGCCGAGGGTGAAACAAGTCGACAACTTCCCGAGCAGGCCCTGGGTGATACAGTGCGATAGATTCCAGGACAGAAAGAGCAACAGACAGAAATTCATGAACGACAGGAGAACAAATGGGCTACTTTATAAAAGAAGATTGCAAGAGTGAACCGAAGCATATCTCTCATTCTTGGGAGACTTGAGCAACAAGAGGAGAGACCACCAACACTTGCACGAGATCCACGAAAGTGCAAAGCTCCAGCGAGTGGAGACGCAAAGGAGTTGATGAACAACCCATTGGCATGAAGTAAACTGGTAATGGGAGGGAACGACAAACCACATAATGATACTTTCCGTTGACAGGAAACCGGACCAGGCCTCAAGAACACCACACTCCATAAAGAAAAATCACTTAGTTGACATGAGCATACAGAAAAATCACAGAGAGGCAGTAAGAAATGAAAGGACAGAAGATACGATCTTGAGGAGATTACAGAGTAAACAGATTCCCCATTCGTGGAAGAAATAATGAGAGAAAAGATCCTTCGAAAGTCCAAACTCCCTACTATAAAGCAATACGACGACTCAACAAATCCTTTTGATCATTTGGACGCAAATAGAGAATGGATGGACCTCTACGGGATGACAGAAGTAATCAAGTATAGAGTGTTCTCTATCACATTAACTGGCACTACTCTTGTCTGATTTCGACAGTTAAGAAGAAAATCAATCTTCCCCTTCAAAAAACTAGCCGGAGCATTGTCACGTGATTTACCTTGTTTATAAGGGTAAAAAGAAGGTAAATTGGTGCTGTTTTCTTACGTTTTAAACTCAGAAACCGTATTTTAAGCTTATTATAATGTCCAAAACCTTTCATTTGGAGTTATCTTAGGTTATACATGCATATAGGGCATTTTTACATCATTTAGAGTTGATTTCTAACGTAAATTACAATTTTGTGCAGAAAAATGCAGAGCTAGGCAACTGGCGCCTTCCCCAATCCCGAGATTGTCCTTAATGTAAAACATACGTTTTGGTGTGATTTGAAGCTTCCTCAAGCTCTTCCACGTGTCTACCATGCATTGAAGATTGCCAATTCAACAACAAACCAACTAAAAGGTGTTTGAAATGGATGACTCTACACAAAACTCTCAACCTCCTAACCACCTTGAAGTCCCTATAAATTCAGCAGCTCATTCACCTCAATCATCATCCTCAAGTGATCACTTTCAACTTTAGACACTTATTTCTCAGCTTACCTGGTTTTTTCCCTTAGTTTTTAGTTACTATTGTTTTAAACCTTGCTTATTTCAAATTCATTCTTGTTTTTCAGCTTGTTACTTTCCAATTGTAAGCTTTAATATTATTCAATTAAAATTCCAGCAAGTTCATGCATCTTTATTTCTCTCTTTCTCTCTCTCTTTGAAGTTGTAATCACACAATCTTGTGGAATTGACTGAGTATTGCTCCCCAATCTGAGAACGGGTTAGGGTCATTCGGGTTACAACTCCAACATTTCCAGCTTGTTTTAATTCTACTCATCTTTTAATCATGTCTTTTGTAACGCCCCGAGTCCCTCAGGTTAGTTAGTCTCAAATCGGGAGATTTTTCTTTTAATTTTCAAAGTGAATGTTAATTGAATTTATTTATATTTATCGGGCTCTAATATCCAATTAAATTAATATTTACCGGATCCCGTGTGGTGGGTCTTGTTTAGGAGGGGGGTAGATTTCTTATCTTTGGGCTTGGACTTATTGGGCCTCCTTTGGGTTATTTTGTTTTTAAAACAAAGGGAAAAAGCAAGAAAACAAAAACAAAACCCTAGCCCATTTCTTCTTTTCGCTTTTCTTCTTCTTCTTCTCCCTAGCCGCCCCCCCCCCCCGTTCTTCTTCATTTCCAATTCCCGCTGCCCCTCCCTTCGTTTTTCGGCAGCCCCTCCGACGCTCGATGCAGCACCGGTGCTGCTAACCACTCCGACCGGGACGTCGACTTGTAGCAGCGGCGGACAAAGGACCACGCGCGGCGGCCGGCGACCGAACAGCAGCAGCAGGCGGCCCGACCTCGACGTTCCAGCACCTGCAGCAGCGGCGGCGCGTTTCCCCCGGCGTCGGCAACGGACCAGCGCAGCTCCTCTCCGCGGCGGCACACGGCGGCGACCCAGATTTGCGGCGGCGCACGGTGAACGGGTGTACAGCGGCGAACCGGCGGCGGTCGACTGCTTTGACCCGACGGACAGCGACTCCAGCGGCGGGATTAGTACGTTACAGCAGCATTTAGGACGTTTGGCGGTGACCCACATCCGTTCGAAGCTCGATTTAGGCTACCTACACCTTGGCAAGCTAGATCTAGGTGACCCACATCTATACGAAGTCGGTTTGGTGGTAATGTGTCATTCGAATCCTTTTAGAGTTGAATTTCGGAGGCGAAATAGGTTGTTTAATGTGCTGTATTTTCTGTTTCGGTGTGCTTAGGTGTGGAGTCGACGCAACATTTAAGGGCGCGGTTGTGAGTAAGTAGCACGGGGCGGGTGCGTGCGTTGGTGTATGTTATTTGGTTGTCGATGTACTGTTTATGATGCTTAATATTGGTTCTGATACGTGGTTGTGCAGTGTAACTCTTGTTTATGTAGTTTTGTATGCCTGGTTAGTGTTGAATGTCCGTCGGTGTTAATAGTGTGAATTTTGCATTGTTGAACTGCTGAGATCTGTTGTAGAATGACGTACGATTTTAGGGAATGTTCGTTAAAGTGAATTTATTTTGGAAATGTTCATTGTCTGAATTCGTATGAAGTGTTTGGCGTGTCTCATGAGTTTTTTTTATTATATCTAGCAGTGCTTATTGAATATCGACGTTGGATATTAAGTGTTTGGATGAATTGTGTTGGGCTTCAATCGTTTGAAATTTGTTGACTATGCTCTGTTATGACTAAACTCACTGTGGCGCTGTTGTTAAGATTTGGTATAATGTGAAAGCATGTTTGGTGTATTGTTTTGCTATTAGAATGATGTTTATGTTGTGGAAGCATGCTGAAATGTGTTGGTGAGTTGTGAGATGCATTGAAATCATACTAGTGGTGGTGTTGTTGATGGGCGTTGTGGTGGTTGGTGTTATTAAGGGGTTAGTACTGGAATCTTGGTTGGAGGCTAGAAACGATATGTGGAGTTTTGCAAATTATGAAGTGAATGGGTGAGTATCAGGGCCTCGGGTATAAATGGTCGGGGGCTGATACGTCACTAATTGGGTATCGAGGCCTCGGGTATAAATGGTCGGGGGTCGATACGCCAATATTGGATAAAGATGAGTGTCGAGGCCTCGGGTATAAATGGTCGGGGGTCGATGCGAGGAGTCTTTCGAAAGGAGAACTATTGGGGCCTTGGGTATAAATGGTCAAGGGCCAATAGATTGTAAGACATCGAGTCCTCGGGTATAAATGGTCGAGGGTCGATGCACTAGTGTCGGGGCTCTGGGTATAAATGGTCAGGGGCCGACACTACCAAAAGAATGGTTTCGAAGAGCTCGATTAACTGAGGTGAACATAGTTGTATTTGAGGTGTTAGGGAGCCAGGTGGATGGCAATGGTTTTTATATGATTGTGATTAGCATCGGGTCTTGTAGAGCATGTTTATGGATGAATGTATAATGTATTAGTAGAGCATGTCTATGGTTGTTCGCATACTGTACTGATAGAGCATGACGATGTATGTTTCTTTTATGGTTATGAGCATGATGTTTGTGTGTGCTTGGTGAGGGCTACTTACCGAGTATATTTTATATACTTACCCCCCCCCCCCCTACAATGATTGTTTCAGGTGAAGGACTCGTGGGTGACCATGGTGATGGGACGGAGGAGACCTGACGAGCGAGGACCATTAGCTGCTTAGTTTTCGTGTTTAGTTTAATTCATTGGTTAGGGCCTTATGTTGTGGCCAATAAACGGTTTATTTGCATTTGAATAATTGAGAGATTTTTTTTCTTGTTGTTAGTCTTGCTTCGGGTTAGGTGCCGATTTGATTTTTATTCCTTTTGTTTAGATTCATATAGATTGAATAACAAACTTGCCTCGTGAGGTGGTTCATGAATGTTGTTGAATGTTATTCCATGAGATTGGTTTATCGTTAATTTGATGAGGATTGGAACTTGATTTCTTATAAGTTTATGTGCATAGGAAGTTGGCAGGATGTAGCCGGGGTTAAATTTGATTAGTTGGGTAGTTAATGTGACCTAGAGGTGTGCGGAAAATTCTGGGTCGTTACATCTTTTACTTCCATTAACGTTCAATTCTATTTTTCCTATATTATCATGAGCTAAATTTATTTTTCCCAAGCCCGGTTATGGATAGTTAGCTAAAGGTTTTAAAATCCAACAAGGCAAAAGATGTTTTTCTTCTTTTTTTTATCACTTAAAGTTGTTTTCATAAGTTAAAACTTGATTTGGCCAATTAATGTTTTAACCAAGCACCAATACTAAAAGGGTTGATACATTTTCACAACTTTAATGATTTAACTTTGGAGAGAAATACTTTCGACACAAAGATTTCGCTCGGATAGCCTAGACATAGGACCTCAACCTAAGGTTACAGTTGGTTTTTATTAAATTAATATCTTTTTTCTAATAGACATATTAGGAATGGTCTTATACCTTCAAAATCACTTAGACATAAGAATATGGTGAAGTAAAACCGAAGAAAATTTGTGAGAGGCGTCTGGCGCCTAGTTGGAAAACATGGTTGTATTTTTAGCTAATTCGAAGTAACTGGGCTGGGTTCATTACATTGAGTCTTTAAATGTCAAAACCAACATTATCCTTATCATTTGTTACCCAAAAATCAATTACAAAGTCACCGATCAACATCATTTTCATTAAAAAGACTTCATTTGTCCCTGAGGATCGATACTCGGAATACTCGTTCCGTTTTACTACTTGTGACGGGTGTACACTTGTTCTCTATCATTTATTGTCATTCCAAAATCTCGAACATCACGTAATTCGTTGGATGGTAGAATAAGAGCCAACTTGTGATTTACCTCATGACCATAAAGCAAGAATCAACTGAGAGCCTCAGAGAATATGTGGCTCGCTTCAACGAGGAAAGACTACTAGTTAAAGATCTCACTGACGGAATATCACTACTCGCTTTCGTATCTGGCATAAGAGATAGAGAGCTGTCATTCTCTTTTAGAAAGAGGGCTCCAACAACCTTATCAAAAGCATTGACTCAAGCTCAAAAAAATATGAGCGTAGAGGAACTACTCCATTCAAAACAGGATCTTAACAAAACTCAATACCAGTTGTATCAACGAGACCCTCTGGAGAAATATACTCCAACGACAGACTCATCCGAGCAAGAATCGGAAGAGAGCAGTGAGTATTGCAGGGATACTACTACACCATCTCAAGATGACGTATAATGGTCTGGTCACATAGGACAATATTTCTCTCATTTTTGCCTGGTTAATAGTTTAGGCTTAAATTTTTGATAATTTCTTATATAGGTTATCATTTACTTCATTCCAAATTACATTTGGCCTACATTTTAGAAAATTTCTACTTGCTTTGGTTCTAGCATGTGAACTTTAATTAATTCTTTACTACTTGACCATTTATCTTTATTCTAAATGAAAACTCCTCAAGTGGGGGCATGGGTAGGTTAATCAATTACTGGTCAAGGAACTCAAACTGGGACAGACCTAGAAGCAGGCCAATAAGCTAAAAGCCAGTCAGTGAAACCGGGGAAGAGAATCCCAAAGGTGCTGAAAAATGTATGCGTAGGCCCATCAAGGTTGAAATGGAAAGCAGACAAGCCAAACAATTTAAGGAAACCCAGGGTATAAAACCATTTGGCAAAAGCCAAAATAGGTTAGAAACCCAAGGTTGTTGATTAAACTCGGGGTAAAAAACTGGTAGAAGCCAAATAGATTAGAAACTCAAGGGTTCCGACTAAATTGAAGGTAGAAAACCATTGGCGAAAGCCAAATAGGTTAGAAACCTAAGTGTAAACTCTGGGGTATAAAACCATGGGCAAAAGCCAAACAAGTTAGAAACCTAAAGGTGGTACCGCTGGCCCAGCTAAAAGTTAGATCCCCAAACTAAAATCTAACGGTTAAAACTAACCGTAGAGCAGAGCCCATGAGACTTGATTGCAGCCAACTATGTAGAAATAGTATGGGTCTAGGAAGACCAGCCCATGAAATGACAATCGACAACGACAAAAGGATATTGACTGAACTTAGGGTATAAAACCATTGGTAAAAGCCAAATAGGTTAGAAACCCAAGAGTAAACCCCGAGGTATAAAACCATGGGCAAAAGGCCAAACAGGTTAGAAACCTAAGAGTGGTACCACTAGCCCAGCTAAAAGGTAGATCCCAAGGTAAAAATCTGACGGTTAAAACTAAGACTAACCATATGATAGAGCCCAAGAGACTTGATTACAGTCAACTGCAACAAAAGAGAATAAGGGCTAGGAAAGTTAGCCCATAGAGACGACAACCAACTGCTACTAAACATAGAGCTATTCTGCAAAAATAGCCATCACGTCAGATAACAAAAACTCTCAATATAGAAGCCTCAGCATGCTTTTGCCTTCTATTTTTAGAGTGAGGGCTACTGTTATGGGAAGAGAAAAGGAGAACGGACCAAACGACGGGGCTGAAGGAAACTCGAGAGAAAGCATGAACCAGGAAAGGGGTGCCGGAAACCGACGACCCAAGTCGGTCCCCGACTGACCAAGCCTCGGTGCCGAGAATTGTAGCGGTTTATCCCGACCATTTCGCAGTCCCACCCAAATTGTCCCACCTTGATTCTTGATTCGACCTAAAGCCAACAACGAAGTGAGCAGGCCCAGATGTATGAGGATTCGACTGAGGTAAACCCTAAAGAGATGAGAATTCGACTTCTATAAATAGAAGGGTAAGCCAAACCCTAGAGGTATGCAAAAACACCTTACCCTCTACACTCGACTACTCTGATACTAACTTAAGCATCGAAGCATGTGTGGCAAGAGCCACACCGGTCTTAGTGCTGTTCTATTTGGTGAGATCTCAGGAGGCCAAATTTATGCATCAATAGTATGTGCATTATGAATTTATTGTAATGCCTTTTGGACTGACAAATGCACTAGCAACATGGATTTAATAAACAGAGTTTTTAAGGAGTTCCTCGACACCTTCGTGATTATTTTAATTGATGGTATTTTGGTCTATTCTAAAACGAGCACAGAGCATGAGGAATGCCTTAGGAGAGTGTTGACAACTCTAAGAGTGAATAAGTTATATGCCAATGTGACTTTTGGCTGCAGTAGATGTGCTTCTTAGGACACGTGGTGAAAAATGACGGAGTCTCAGTAGATTAAGAAAAGTTGGAAGCAGTGATCAATTGGCGTCGTCCATCCACTATCAGGGAGGTATGTAGTTTTTTGGGACCGGCAGGTTATTATCGTCGATTTATGTCGGATTTCTCTAGCATAGCCATGCCCCTAACTCAATTAACTTGAAGGTCAGCTCATTTGTTTGGAGTGAGCTTGCGAGTCAAGTTTCCAGGAACTCAAGCAGAGGCTAGTTTCAGCTTCAGTGCTTACCGTGCCATACAGAACATGCGATTTCGTTATTTACAGTGATGCTTCTAAAAAGGGTCTACGTTGTGTTTTGATGCAACATGGAAAAGTCATTGCTTATGCCTCTCGTCAGTTGAAAAACCACGAACTAAATTATCCAACCCACGATTTGGAGTTAGCAACAGTGGTCTTTGCTTTGAAAATTTGGAGACACTACTTATATGGAGAGAGAATTCAAATCTTTAGAAGCCACAAGAGCTTAAAGTACTTTTTCACTTGGAATGAGTTAAATATGAGACAACAAATGTTACTTGAGTTAGTGAAAGGTTATGACGGCGAGATTTTATACCATTCAGGTAAGGCAAAGACAGCCCACACATCAGCTTTGATCACCACACATACCCATATATTTAGTGATTTGGAACGTGCAGAGGTAGTAGTTGTAGTAGGTGAGGTTACTGCACAATTGGCTTAGTTGTTAGTTAAGCCAAACTTAAGGCAAAGAATTATTGACGCTCAAGAGGGAGATCCAAATCTGGTTAATAATTTCCTTTAAGCAAGCAAATGAATGAGTTCTCCATACCCTCAGACTTTGGACTTTTATATCAAGGGCACCTATGTGTGCCTAAAGATGTTGACCTCAAGATGAGTTATTGATTGAAGCCCACAGTTCCCCATTCTCAATACCTCCTGGTAGTACAAAGATGTATCAAGATTTGAAGCAGTATTATTCGTGGTATAACATAAAGAAAGATGTAGTAGACTTCATAAGTAAATTTCTTGTTTGCCAACAAGTAAAGGCGCCAAGACAGAAACCGACAGGTTTATTGCAATCGTTGAGTGTGCTGGAGTGGAAACGGGAACTTATATCTATAGGTTTCATCATAGGGTTGCTAGAACAGCCAAAGGCTACACAGTAATATGGGTCATCATTGACAGGCTCACCAAGTTGGTGCATTTCCTTCTTGGAAAGCTTACTTACTCCTTAGAAAGGTGGAGACAATTGTATGTAGAGGAAATAGTGAGACTTCATGGGGTGCTAATTTCAATTGCTCAGATAGACATCCTTGGGTCACATCCATTTTTTGACAAAGTTTACAAAATTCAATAAACCTTTCATCTACAAAGCATACTAAAAATTTTAATAAACTACAAAAACCTAAAACTCTTATACCTCGGAAAAAGTGACCTATACTTCTATTGTGGAAATAAGTAAAAAAGAAAAAAAAAAGATTGAGATATTAAAAGGAAATAACAACCCTCAAATAACAAAACAACTTAGGTGAGAAATTCCCAAATCAGAGAAAAGAAACTTCGACCCACACAAAGAAACTCCATTATGTGAAAATCTATTACAACTACATAGAATTCCTTTTCTGACAGCAATTATAAGAATACTCTCAAAACTCTATGCCACACACTTTTCTCAAAAGAGAATACCAGAAGTGAATTTAATTAGATTTAGTACCCAAAACTTGAAGTGTGTGTCTATATGAGGAGAAAAAAAGAAACATATGAACCTCTTTTATGGTACTTGATCAAACTCATCCCTTCATGTATTATCTTTTTCATGTGGATTTTTTTCTCCTCTAATATTTTGTAAATAACCAATCAATTCTACCTTGTGAAGATATTTGAAGAATCTAAGGCTAACTCATTTCCTTTACCATAAAATCATAATTTTCAACTCAAACAACCATAACCTATTCCACCATAAAAGTAGACTACTTTTCGTTCAAAATTTTTCTTCTTTGTCATGTTTCGATAAATCTGGCTGAAAATTAACTTTTTTTTTAGATCTGAGTGTTAGATATTGACTCAGTTTGATTCAATTCCTCAATTATGATGGTTTTCTACCACCCCATATTTGTCATTTACTCGCACATTCCATCACGACTTATATCGTCAAACATGTTCTCTCTTGCAAATATTTCTTTCATACAAATGTGCACTCTCCCTCAGTCTCTCTACACACTTTTTTTTTTCCTTAATATACTATTATCGCTTTTCATGTACATTTTTCTCTTGCTAACTTTTCTTTGTACGTAGTTTCTCACACCAACTTCCATATTTTTTTGGTCATCTAGCACATTTCTCTTATTATTTTTTTTTAAAAGAGAACTGTTGGTAATTATGGAGCTAAAACTTAAATACATATATCAAAACTACTGTAGCATGTTTTTTGGGCCAAAAAGTCAACTAAAGCTCAATAGCTTGTCTTTGTTTTCATTAGGTTTGATGATCTAATATTAATACATGTGATGGGATACTTTCCATGCCTCTTCCATCGTGAGAATAAAAGACAGAAAAAGTGGAAAAAAATTGACGGCAGCGGCTTTGAGTGATTTAGAGAGTTGTGTGGTTATACAATTGAGGGCCGTCTTGCGAACGTGTAGGTGCACGTTTTAGAGGACAGAGGCAGTATTTGGCAGAGATTCAGAGGCGAGTTTTTGAGGTTGTAGTGCATCGTCGACAACCAAGTCTCGTGAGTATTGTGAGGTTTTTCATTATTGTATTTCCTAGGATTGTATTGTTGTAATTCCTAGAAGCTAGTTGGCTTTTGTCGAGACCTCTAGATTTGAGAGATTATATTGTCCATTGTATTTATCCCAATATCATAGTAGAACTTATTGTTGCGGAAGATTGGACGTAGCCCATAGTTGGGGTGAACCAGAATAAATTTGCTTGTGTTGTTTCTATGCTTTCCTTATTTTTTTATTTTTTATTTTTTTGTGTATTTTGTGTGACTTAGTTTCACTGACAAACTGTGGAAGGGAAAATATTATTGGTTAGTAAATTTTCCCTACAAGTGGTATCAGAGCGTAGGTTGCAGAGTCACGGGAGACAAATATCAAGCATATCATTAGTATGAAGGGGTACTGAAGTTCAGTGGAGAGAATTTCAGTTTTTGGAAGATGCAAGGAGGGTCTTCTTACGTGCAAGAAGATACAAGTGGAGAGAGACCAGCAGATATCATAGACAAGGCTTGGACTGAGATGGATGTGAAGGGATGTGAATTCCGGAGCGGAAGCAGATCTTAATTGCTAATTTTCGGGATACAAAACCGAAATTGAAAGAAGGAAAATACAGGGGAAAAACCAAACCTTTGAAGAACGTTTCTTCAGTGAGTTCCCTTCGAACACCACCATCGGATCTTCCTCGCTATCCTCTGGGTATGAGACCGTGCTTGTGGGAGCAGTTCTTTGGAATGAGAGGGAGAGGTTGAGAGAGCTCTTGAGAGAGAATTGATGGGTTTCTTCTTGGTTCTGTTCTGTAACTCCTTCATCTCTTCTCCAACACACTTGAAGAAGAAGAGGGATGACGTGGGATAACTCCCCACCTCACAAAACCTCCCACTCCCCTGCAATTTTGCAGGGGACTTAATATTAATAATAACATTAATAATAATATATATATATATATATATATATATAAATATATAATAATTAAAATATATATAATAATATATATATATAGTAATTAATATATATATATATATAATAATTAATATATATATAAATAATTAATCATATTAATTAATAAATATTAGTTAATTATTAATCCAATTAATAATTAATATATATATATATATCAAATAAATAATTAACCCTTAATTATTTATCACATGAATAGAATCATATTCTATAGCATTTCTCTCGTATAACCTATAGTTCTAATGTACATCTTATGCACATTATTTTTAACCTATAGTTTTAATATGAATCTTATTCATATTAATTTTATTTGAATCTCATTCAAATAATTTCTCTCATAATATATAGTTTTAATTTATTATTAACTATATATTATAATGTATCAATATACATATAATCCCTTAAGAAATTTGAACAATTCAAATTCTTCCAAAATTTTGATTCTCGTTTTACCCATTATGAGCTACCTAATCAGTCAAACTCATTGACCGGGTTAATCAAGATTCGTTAACTACGGGTCATTCCACTAAAGACACGCAGTTGCACTCTTCTCACTGCAGAACGTTTTCGTGTCCACGGATATAGGACCATTAATGACGAGTCAATCCTTCACGAGTGCTCGTAACTCAAGTTGGGTCAAATTATCGTTTTACCCCTGAGTTACATCTTACTCCTTAAACATCACTGCTCCTCTAATGAACAACCCGGTTATGGTCCAACGAATAACCGGAAGTCCCTCTCGACTAATGAGAGGGTGGGGCCCCTTGTTCAAGTCCCGGAGTCAGCATTTAAGGGAACACTCATCTACTCTCCTAAAGTCGGGGAGGAGTGAATTCCATCTTGTGAACTTATGTTCCCAGCTCCCCACTCTGTCTCGTCTCGAAAATGGTAGGAATGTTGAGTCGGCGACTCGGGCCACTCTCACCCATGCAGATCAAAGGACGAGCCCTCACGGGCAGGAGTGTCCATAACTCACTCAGGATTGAGAATGAGTTGTCTGGTCATCCTAAGAAATAACAATCTATTAGTTAACGGTGTTACATCTAAAGATTGTCTATTTCGCGGTCCGGTCTTATACAAACTCATTGTTCATGATACCCCCACTCGCATGTCTCCACACGAACGACCTGGATCGAGTCGTCTGTAACATTTACAAAGTGGGTCGTATCCGTAGTGTTGCCAGGATAAGGTACCCAGCCTTATCCATATACTATAGACCCTTTAGGTTATTCACGGGACATTATCCATTCATATATCAGGGGTATATCAAATATATACCCCGTATATCAACTATATACCCAGTATATATACTGTCCCGATTACATCAAAATAACATTGGATGTTTAGTTTATTGGATTTGGACAATGCAATGCTATGTTTCAACAACAAATTTATTGAATATAAATTTGGTTTTACATAATACAAACTACGAGTTTAGGGCAACACACCCAACAGGATGAACAGGCCGTTGCAAACATCATAATGGCACTATCAATGGGAGTATGCAGTTTGGTGGCGAAAGAGACTAATGCGAAAGAACTATTGCAGGCCTTGCAAGATAGGTATGAGAAACCTTCTGCCAATACAAAAATATTTCTATGGACAAAGTATTTTAACATCCACATGGAGGAAGGAACCTCGGTGAATTTCCATATAAATGAGATCACCGATATCTTGAACAAATAAGAAGGGATAAGTGTCAAGATTGAGGAAGAGGTGAAGGTTATGAGGTTGTTGACATCTTTGCCTGACAGTTGGGAGACGATAAAGACCACGGTGTCGAATTTGCTGGGAGAAAATAGCTTGAAATTTTCAACTATGTGTGATGCCGCCTTATTTGAGGAAGCCTGGAGAAAATTAGGCAAAATGTCTGCAACTACTTCAGGGGCAGAAAACGGGGTTGAATCAGCTTTGGTAGCTCAGTTTTAGGGGAAGGGCAAAATGAAGTACAACGGGAAGCAGCAACATAGGAATAATAGGGGTAGTGGGAGTTCTAGTGGAGAGGTTGAATGTTTTTACTGCCATATGGAAGACCACTTCAAGAAACACTGTAGGAAGCTCAAAGAGGATCAGGAAAATGATGACACTCTAAATTACGTGTCAGCAGAGGTTTTAGCTTGTATTGACGGTAACACGATACCTGTAGACTAGTAATCAGAATAGGTGGTGGACAGTGCAGGATCGGTGTATGTATCTTCAGACAGGAGTTGGTTCACATCTCTCACTACAAGCAGTTATGGCATGGTAAGAACAGGGAATGAGAGACTCTTCAAGGTTAGAGGAATTGGGGAGGTTCATCTGAGGACTGACAGTGGGACCGAGTTAATACTGCATGATGTCAAGTTTGTACCAAGTTTCAGGATGAATTTGATATCAACGGGGAAGCTGGATGACGAAGGCCACATAAGTGAGTTTGTAGAGAATAGATGGAAACTCATGAGGGGATCGAGGTAGTGGTTGTTGACCACAGGAAAGCTTCAGTGTATGTGTTGAGGTTTGGCATTGCCAGAGGATATGAGAGACAAGTTATGCACAGGGTTGCAGATAGTTCAGGTGGAGACTTGAAAGAACTAGCAGCATTGACAGTTGGGACTAATTAGGAGAATCTGCCATCAGTTCAAGTACAACAACTAGGAAGTAGATGAAAGGGAAAGAGGAAAAGCTCAGTGAGGCATTCAACAGACTGTCAGTTTCGAGCCCCAATTGTCAGACGGATTAGCGAGCTGATGAAGTCGCATAGGCGAAAGGGTGCATTGAGAAAGACTACAGTTGGTGTTGAGGTCGATGGTGGTGTCTGTAGAATGGCAACGGACTTGGGTGAGAGTGCCAAGTCACCAGTGAAGAAGCTTTCCTTCAAGAGTCGTTGGGTGCGAGTGAAGAAGGAAGCATCGAGGACCACTTAGTTCGAGTGGGAGCACGTTACTGTGTCTCTAACATCTGGGAGACAAGACCACGTAAGATTGCTCAATCTCAGGGCAATCACAGATGGAGCCTTGGTTGGTGCTAAGAAGAAGTTAGAAACCGTTGGTGCAGTGGGAGTTGAGTCTTTGGTTGGTGCCAAGAGGATGTTGATCAGTCAGAATCTGTTGGTGCAGTTAAAACTGAGTCACGAGAGACACTGTTGTTGCAGTGAGAGGCGAGATTGTTGCTTGTGTTTCCAAGTGGGAGATTGTTGGGTAATTATGGAGCCAAAACTTAAATACATATATCAAAAGTACTGTAGCATGTTTTTTGGGCCAAAAAGTCAACTAAAGCCCAATAGCTTGTCCTTGTTTTCATTAGGTTTGATGACCTAGTATTAATACATGTGATGAGATATTTTCCATGCCTCTTCCACCGTGAGAATAAAAGACAGAAGAACTGGAAAAAGAAATTGACGGCAGTGGCTTTGAGTGATTCAGAGAGTTGTGTGGTTGCACAATTAAGGGTCGTCTTGTGAACGTGTAGGTGCACGTTTTAGAGGATAAAGGCAGTATTTGGCAGAGATTCAAAGGTGAGTTTTTGGGGTCATAGTGCATCGTCGGCAACCAAATCTCGTGAGTATTGTGAGGTTTTTCATTATTGTATTTCCTAGGATTGTATTGTTGTAGTTCCTAGAAGCTAGCTAGTTGGCTTTTGTCGAGGCTTTTAGATTTGAGAGATTATATTGTCCATTGTATTTATTCCAATATCATAGTAGAACTTGTTGTCGCAAAAGACTGGACGTAGCCCATAGTTGGGGTGAACCAATATAAATTTGCTTGTGTCGTTTCTGTGCTTTCTTTCTTTCTTTCTTTTTTTTTATATTGTGTGTGACTTAGTTTTTAGTAGAAGGGGAAAATATTATTGGCCAGTAAATTTTCCCAACAAGAACCCTTTCTCTTATTAAATTATCTCTGCACACACTTTCACTCAGTAATATCTAGTCCCCGTAAACATTCTCATCTTGCTAAATTTTCTGAAATACTTTTTCTCACAAACTTTTCTCTATACACAAACAAATCAAATTCCCACTGATCTATCTTTTGTGTCGTTTCTGTACTTTCCCACTTGATTTTTCTAGATAATCTATACATACCTTATCTCACCGATCTCTCTTTATCATATGCTAATTGAGTGCTATTACACAGAGATAATCTCAACCTTATCCCCGGAACGATGGCTAGTTTAAGAACAAATCTAGAAAGTTATGCCTACATATAAGAAGAAGATGAATCTTGAACCATCAAATTCATTCTAGAAGAGGGAGAAAGGTATTCTACAAAAGAAGTACGTATGCCTATTATTGAACAAAGGCAACTTCATTTATTCGATAGGTCAATAATAGGTGCGGTGTACTTCTTTCACTCTTCGTTTTTATATTTATTCATGTCTTGTAATTTTAACTTCATAATTAGATAATTTTAGGAATATTTATTAAGCAAATACTAAACATATAAAAAGCGCTTTTAAATAGCTCAAAGGCCGTTTTTTGAAACATTAGAATCAGTCAATAAATTAATTTATTATTATTATTAAGCACTTCATTACTTTAGTAGCTCAAGATAACAACTATTCTGTCAAAAATATTCTCAAACACAACTTTATTATATATATTTTTTGACTAGTCTTCTCAAAGATACTTGTATATATATCAAGTTTGAATAAATGTGCGGTGTGAGATTAAACCATAAATGTGTTAAAGTAGATAATTAGCGTTTAATTCATCGAACTATGTTCAGAATGACAAAAGGATGTATTAGCATTAGTATTTTTATTCACGAAAAATGTAATAAAATTAAAATTTATTTCAAAAATTTTGTTATTATTTATTTATTATGATTAATTGTATTCGTGAAATTAATTAATATTTTCAAATAAATTAACTTATGGAAAATTAGTTTAATAATTCAACTGACTTATATTGATCAAATAATAATAAAACATTTACATCAAAATAGCTTTACAATAGGTATTAAATTTTGGAAAGTAAGTTTCTAAATTAGAGTGCAACTGTTGGTTTATTTATTTTTATCCATTATAAGGTTCCATGGAACAGAGAAAAAAAAATAATGGTTGGTCGTTGGTAAAAGGAAATTAATAATAATAATAATAATTGGATATAAAATTTATCAAATTTTTTGGGTTTAAGTTACAAATTTAGTCTAGATGCAAATAGTTTCTATGCCTTTTTTGATGTAGTTTATACGTGAAATTACTTACTTTACCCTTGCTCAAATCACTCATTCTTCTTCTTCTCTATTTTTCTCTCTTCCCGAAATTATTCATTTCTTTTCTCTTCCTCTGTTCAAGTTTCGCAAACTCACGTCTTCTCTTTATTTGGAAAGAGGAAAATGTAGGTTTGGGAAACTGGAGAGTCAAATCAGAGAATAACAAACAAAAATTTACAAAAATAAAAAAGAAGAATACGTGAATTTGTGAAACCTGAGGAAGAGGAAGTGAGATAAAAGATTAATTGGCAGAAGAGACAAAAGAATAGAGAGAAGAATGAGCGGTTTAAAAAAAAATAAAAGGAAGTAATTTTAAGTGACATAGTAAAAGCATAGGAGACTTCTATTTTAAAAATCAAGTGGCCCGCGGAAAATAGCCATTTATGCAATTTTGCCTTTGAAGGTTTTGGTTTTTTTTTTATATAATAATATTTTATTAAAAACTTATTTTTTAAAACAATGCTGGTTTAAATAACATTAAATAAAAAATAATGCTTTTGAAATTATTTCGTCAAATGATCGTTATTATCAGTACTTGGTCGTCTCTTCGAGAGACAACCATATATAAAACGTGTCACTTTTTTGGCGCCACGTCAGATTTTTTTATTTTAAAATCAAGAGATGGTCGTCAGTTCTATTGACATACATTTGTTGTCGTCTCTTTAAGAGTCGACTAGCCGAATGTTGATTTTTAGAAAAAAAGAAATTATATTGTATTACATATTATGAAGTAGATTCAAAAGAAAGATAATTCTTTGTGGTATAGTGGGCACAATGCTTACCTTATATCTTATCCATCTTAGATTCGAGTTGAGTTTCATACCTTTTTTCTTTTTCTAATATTTAATAATAATATATAAAAGTAAGAAGGTAGGGTTCACATCTCATCCACTACACTACTAACAACTATATTGTATTTAAAACTACTTAATAGTATATAATAATATTTTATTTATTTTCTAAAAATCAACATCCGGGTAGTCGTCTCTTGAATGTGTCTAAATAGATGGTCGTTCATCTCTTGATTTGAAAAAAAAAAAATCAGCGTGGTGTCAAGAAAGCGCCAGTCTTATAGTTGTCTCTCGAAGAGACAATCAAGTGTTGACAATAGCATGGTCGTCTCTCAGAATCATTTCAAAAACATTATTTTTGGAATACGTTTGAAAAAATATATTTTTTCTTTAATTTTATTTAAACCAACATTATTTTAGAAACAAGGTAAAAAAACATTATTAGAAAAAACCCTGAATTTCTCACCCCAAAAATTTAAAAGCCGGTACAAATGAAGTGACAATCATCCAATTATATATAACTTGTTCAAACAATTTTGTTTGGTAATAATTGGAATGAGATTACTTATTCAATTTAAATAACATAAATCCAGATCGGCATCTTAACAAAATTACTTTTTTTTTTTTTTGGGTGGAGTTCCTTAAAGAATAAGGATTTGAATGCACGGCAAAAGCACGGAAGTGGTAATCAAGAGCCATGATGTTGCATGTGGGTATGGCTGTATGGGTGTCCCCTTCAAAATTTTCACATGGAAACTTGCAATATTTTATACCAAAAATCATTACTTTGAAAAACACCAAACTCCCACAAGAGTAAACAAATCAACAAGGTTATATGTACCAATGGAAACACATTATTATTGTTGTCATTGTTGTTATTATTTGTTTACATCTAGTCTTCGAGGTTCGAAGATGTTGTGTGATAAAAATAGGCTTGCCATCTAGAGAACAAAGAAAACTCGGAATATAGGATCTTTACCCAGAAATCTGAAGATCCTTAGTGGCCATGTGGAGAACAAAGGCCAAATATGAAAATCTGATTCACATGTGGAATTTATAATGCGTAATTTAATTATAGGATCAATATCTGTTTTGATAGTTTTGAAAGGAAGTAGTATTTACAAAGGAAATTAGTTTTGGGGTTGCGATTTTGATTAATGAGAAGACGGTATAGATTTGGATAATTTTATCATGGATATTTGTGAAACTAAGATTTAAAGCTTTAGTATTCTCGCGCTTAATCTTGGTTATGAACTCAGTATATAACGAGAAAATATCAATATTCATGAGATTTCATCTAAAATCTAATTGATTATGAGAGGAGTAGCTCATGTATATTATAAACATTTGTTAAGGTGCCTCTTATCTTTTAAATAAGGATGCTTAACATGTCCCTTCAATATGATTGCTCTTTTGGAATCACCAATCTTGACCCAAATCTCATTTGTGGACCAAATGCTGGTATGAATATATTGTTCTTTAACATCATATCAATATTTTATGGAGTTCCATGTCAAAACTAATTGGCAATAGATTATCCTTTATAATTTCACCTACGTTATAGGAAGAAAATAGAGATCAGACTAAACAATCGGAAAGAAGGAATGGAGCCGAAGAAGGAGCGGACCTGAAGCAAGGTAAGTGGGTAGGGGCCCAACAATATTTATCGATTCTCTCCCACCCCTGCACAGCCCGATCCGAGTTGACTTGGTCTCGGCCCTAAATGTAACACGAGGCCCACTCCATCTAGATTCTCAAGATTCAATTTATGTAAATTTGAAAGGGAATAGGATTCAACTGATGTAAATTCGGGAGAGATTAGGATTCGACCTATATAAATAGGAGAGTAAAGCTAAACGCTAAAGGTATGTTCACAATACCCTACACTCTATACTAAACTACTTCGATCCTAACTTAAGCATCGAAGCCTGTGTTGTAAGAGTCACACCGGTCTAAGTGCTATTCTATTTTGTAGATCTCGTTGATCCCTTTATTCTAGAAGATTGCTGTGGATTTGGCAGAATCTCAAGAGACCAAATTTCTGCATCAACAATCTATGTATAAGAAAAATATATACGTGCAAATAGTATTTCCAAACTTAATTTTTAAAAATATAAAAAAAACGAAAGGGTTATCAAATAGAGCCTTGACTCCCTATAATATATATATATATAGAGCCTTTGCTCGTTCAAAAACTCGAATAACTTAGAGAAATTACTCCCGCCTACACAAAAAAAAAAAAAAAAGAGGAAAAAGTTCATTTTGTCACCAATTTTTTTTTCGTGCTAGAGGTCACAGAGGAAAACAAAAACAATAAAATAATTGAGTGGTTCAAAAGATCCAAACACAAATTTTCTTCATATCTTTCGCTTCTCCATCCAATCCTCTCTCTCTCCCTCCATTAAATTTAATAATTATGATATTAAATTTTGAGGTCTATGAATATTATCAAACTCGAATGGCCCATTCAAACTAAACCGACGATATTTTCTATTGGACCGGACATTTATTTCTTCATTATAAGCCATGTCTCCCAAAAATTGCCTATTTTAACCCAAAATATTTTTGAGTTTAGGAAACTGATCCAAAATTTGAAAATGACTTCTTTCTGACCTTTCACAGAAGGCAAATGGATAGTTATAACCCTTATTTAAATTAAAAATCAATTGAGGGTTGAAAAAAAAACCATTCAAATCCTCGAATCTTGCTTCATTCCGAGACACCCTTGTGGGTTCCTTCGTTTTGTATTTCCTTTCGAATTACGAGATTTGAATCTCTGAAAAAAGGCTACGTTTAATTACAAGGAATCGAAATGAGAAAGAACCAAAATGAAAATCAAACAAAATCAGAAAGCTATACTAAGGAGTTCAATGTATACTTTTAATTAAAAACTAGTTTTCAAAAAATGAAGAGGTTTTATATGTTTGGCTACAGGTGTTAGGTTTGTAAAGAGTGCAAAAAAGTCTCACATTGCTTTGAGAAGAGAATGATCATGGGTATATAAAAGAGGACAATTATTTCCATTGGTATGAGGCATTTTAGGTGGAACCAAAAGCAAAGTCATGAGGGTTATGCCCAAAGCGGACAATATCATACCATTGTGGACATACTCGGGGTACGGGGGGTACCGTTGTCCTTAACAAGTGGTATCAGAGCCATGGAAACCTAGCTAAGTGGGGGACGAATCCTCAGGGTTGAACAAGAGTGATGGGTAAGCCTAATAGTTATTACGGAACTTGTGGATGAATCTCTAAGTCGGACAAAAGGTGTTCGTCGTGGGGAGCAATGACATGCTCTGTGCTCGGGTGACGAGCAAGACATGTGCCCTATCAAGTCGAGGTAGATTAATAAGAAGCCTATCACAATCGGGTAGACTAATAGGAAGAATGGGGTATCTTTGTTCGAGGGGAGGAGATTGAGGGTGGCTTAAGTGTTCCTACAAGGTGGTTCGTGTAGCAAGTGCTTTGTCTGAACGTATTAGATAGAAGCGGGCTCCCGTTACCAATCGGGAGTAGATGACTGCATCACTATTTGAGGCAATATACAAGTAACACGTTGTTCGAGGGGAAGATTGTTGGGTTTGTAAGGAGTGCAAACAAAGTCCCACGTTGGCTAGAGAAGAGAATTATCATTGGTATATAAGAGAGGACAATTATCTCCATTTGTATGAGGCCTTTTAGGTGGAACAAAAAACAAAGTCATGAGGATTATGCACAAAGCGGACAATACATACCATTGTGGAGATACTTGAGGTACGAGGGGTACCGTTGTCCTTAACAAGTCGTTACGGAACTTGTGGATGAATCTCTAAATCGGACAAAAAGTGCTCATAGTGGGGAGAAATGACATGCTCTGTGCTCGGGTGAAGAGCAAGACATGTGCCCTATCACAGTCGGGTAGACCGATAAAAAGAGTGGGGTATCTTTGTTCGGGGGGAGGAGATTGAGGGTGACCCTAAGTGTTCCCAAGTAGATGAGTGCATGACTATTCGAGGCAATATACAAGTGGCACTTTGTTCGAGGGGACATGCACAGCGGAAGCTAAGGATCATAATACACTTAATGAAGCAATTTAACTAAAATAAGCATGCTTGGAAAAATGATGAAAAAGGTAAAGAGAAAAAGATTAACTTTATACCTTTGAAAGTAAACATTAGCCTTATCCAAGTGATCTTGATCACCTATATAAAGACCAAAGACATGTCTTGCATGCCTTCCACTTCAAACTCCACTAGCATGTAAAAGATAGGTGTCATTGCCTTGAAGAAACACTTCAAAAACCACTAGTTAGTGGGAAAATTCAACTTTGATAAAACTAATTTTTATAAAAACAAAAATTGAAATATCAATTTTCTATTAAAACAAAAACCAAGCCAAATCAATATCTCATATTAATTGTTCTTTGACACCTAAGCTTGATTAATCACATTAATCAAATTACAACTCTTTTTCATGCTTTGAACTTATTTAAAACTAATTTAAATAAGTCATACTCTCCATAATAATTAAATGTCAATTATATTATATATTATATCTCATATAAAATACAATATTCCCTTAAAAACTGAATTTGAACACTTCAAATTCTTGCTTCACCTAGTTCATCAATTTTATCCTTTATGAGCTAGCATGGAGACACGTTGGACCTACAGATCATGAGCTCCAACGATTCGAGACTAACCGATCAAACTCTTTAACTTAGTTAATCAACATTCGTTAACTAATAGGACTGTCCACTATAGCCTGTAGATGCACTCCCCTCACTGTAGATATATTTGTGTCCATTCGATATAACCGTCATCGGTAAGTTGATTGATCCTTCACAGGCCGTTCGTAACCTCAGCTAGGTCAAAAAAAACCGTTTTACCCCTGAGTTACATCTTTTCTCCTTAAGTACCACTATCCCTCTAATGAACAATTGATTTAGGATCAAATCACTAAATCCAATTCCTCTCAGGCCAGTGAGAGGATGGGGCCCCTTGTTCAAGACCCGGGATCAGCCCTTAAGGGAACAACCTCTCTACTATCCCTAAATCGGGTAGGAGTGAATTCCGTCTTGCTAATTCTATGTCCCCAGCTATCTACCCAGTCTTATCCCTGAAATGGGAGGCATATTGAGCAGCGCTGATGAGCTTACTCTCATCTATGCAGATCAAGGGAGAATCCTGAATAAATAGAAGTTCATAGATGACTCAGGATTTAGATCAAGTTATTTAGGTCATCGATAAACGAAATTAATCAGTGTTATCCATAAACGGTGTTAATACGTAACAGTGATTATTTCAGGGTCAGTCTTACACAATCTCATTGTGTAGAACACCCCCGCTCACATGTTTCTACACGAACGAATCAGGATCACTTCGTTTATGACACCTTACAACATTTGTAACAATCATAAAGCGGGCCGTATTCAATAGTGTCTCCAGGAAATAGTACCCAACTTGATCCATGTACTATAGACTGTTTAGGATATTTACTTGAACTTGATCCAGTTTATGTCTCCACATAAAGTCCAAGTACTCATTATAATAGCCAAGAGTTCGTAGTTTATTGGATTTATTAAAAAAACAAATTCACTTTCAGTTAACAACATTTGTCTGAATAACCTCACATTAATGTTCACTGTTTACAAACTACGAGTTTTAGGACAGAGTACCCAACAGAACCAAAAGCAAAGCCGTGAGGGTTATGCTCAAAGCGGACAATATCATACCATTGTGGAGGTACGAGGGATACTGTTGTCCTTAACAACAAGCTCGATCTCTAATTGAGCTTTTTTGAGGCTCACGCATACTATATAGATAAGTCTAAATCTTACTTCGAACTTAAATTTTTTAAAATCCATTGTTATTCTTAAATTTTCGATCTTAAACTTTAATGTATGGTAGACGAGTAATATCTACAACCCGTAGGGTAGAATTTTAACAAGATTTTCTTAATATTTCGTCATCTTTTTTGAAATTTATTTTAAAATTTTTTTTTTTTTTATCTAATTATGCCTACTATATGATACTGAGAGAGTTTCATTTGTGTCTTAAAACTTTCTTGAATCAATGGTCAATACTACAACTTAACTGTTGGGTTTGTAAGGAATGCAAACAAAGTCTCACATTGGCTAGGGAAGGCGGTGATCCATGGTTTGAAAGAGGACAATTATCTCCATTGGTATAAGGCCTTTTGTATGGAGCCAAAAGCAAAACCGTGAGGGCTATGCCCAAAGCGGACAATATCATGCTATTGTGGAGATACTTGGAGTACTCGAGGTACCGTTATCCTCAACTAGTGGTATCAGAGCCAGGTAACCTAGCTGTGTGGGAGAAAAATCCTTGGGGGTCGAACGAGTGATTGTGGTAAGCCTAATAGTCATTACAGAACTTGTGGATGGATCTCAAGATCGAACAAAAAGTGCTCGTCATGGGGAGGAGTGGCATGCTATGTCTGTGCTCGGGTGACGAGCAAGACATGTACCCTATCAAGTAAGTGTAGATTGATAGGAAGCCTATCACAGTTGAGTACACTAAAAGGAGGGGTATCTTTGTTCGGGGGGAGGAGATTGAGGGTGGTCCTAGGTGTTCCCACAAGGTGGTGTGGTCCGTATAGCAAGTGGGGGCTCTCGTTCCCAATCGGGAGTAGAGTGCATGATTATTCAAGGCAAGATACAAGTGGGACTTTGTTCGAGGGGAGGATTGTTGGGTTTGTAAGGACTGCAAACAAAGTCCCACATTGGCTAGGGAAGGGGGTGATCTATGGTATTTAAGGGAGGACAATTATCTCCATTGGTATGAGGCCTTTTGGGTGGAACCAAAAGCAAAGCCATGAGGGCTATGCTCAAAGTGGACAATATCATACCATTGTGGAGATACGTAGGGTACGAGGGTACCGTTGTCCTTATACCCAGGGGCACTCGTACTTGACTAAGGCCCGAATTTAGGAGACATGGAGAGTTTTTGGTATTAAAGCTCACGAGAAGGTTGGAACTTGAGACCTTTAAACGAGCATGACCAAGAGACTCAAAGCCTTTGCGAACCATATAAGAGAGTGAAATTGAAGACGTTGACATGGCTTTCTCGAGAAAATGGTGGAAGATGGAAACAAAAAGAATAAGAAAAGACCCGTTTGATAACATTCTCGTTTTTTGTTTATCGTTTTCAATTTTATTAAGAAATCTAAGCATTTGACTTATGTTTCTTGTCTCCCATTTTTTAGAAACATTTTCAAAATTGTATAGCAATTTTAGAAACAACAAAACAAGTTAATTACTTATTTCTTGTTCTTGGTTCCAATTTGTTTCAACATAAATAAAGATTTTGTTTCATCGTTCTTGAATCTATGTATCGGTTGTTTGATGAAACATCTTAGCTACTAGGCGTGCCTTGTATCGAGATATGGAACCATCTGTGTTCCTTTTTATCTTGAAAACCCACTTGCAGCCCACTATATTCTTTTGATTCGGTAGAGGAGCGACCGATTCCCAAGTTCCATTTTCATAAGTATAGAATATTCTTCTTCCATGGCCTTTTTCCAATGGCTATGTTTTAAGGCTCCTTTTGCTGATGTAGGTTCAATCTCTTTATAATCAGCCAGATAAACCTTGTGTTTAAAGATTGTATTTTTCACCCTTGTTACCATGTTGTGAGTATTCTGAATAGGTGACGGATGAGCAGCTGTAATATGTATATTTGGTGACAGAAGGAACATGTAAGAGATTTTGTAGATGAAAAATATGTTTGGTGGGTGTAAAAAGGGAGGAATAAGTGAATGTGTTATAGACAAACTTGCTCCATTAGCTGTATGGATTTGCTGCCCATCCAAGACCTCAGTACTGACAGTAAGGTTGTTCAAATCATTTGTAATATGATTGGTAGAACCTGAATCCAGATACCAATTGGTATCTTGCCATGAGCATGGCTGCCATATTGTTCTGTTGGGAAAAATTATTTGATGAATGTTGTGTATTATTTATGCCATTAAACTGCATTCCAGAGTTAGGCCATTGGGTACTCGGAAGTAGCATTTATCTACAGTATGACCAAATTTATGACATATCTGGCATTGAACTCTAGGTTTGGAATACCACTGTCTACCTCCTCTTTGATTTGTACCTCTACCACGATTATTGTCAAAATGTCATCTGTTATCATATTGTTGCATATGATGATTTTTTTTTCACTATTCTGTGAGACTGAATGTTGTGTTGGGCTATATTAACACATGACAATGACGAATCGTTTGTGTTTGTAGCCGCCAAAATCTTTTTCCATTCGACTTTCATGAGATGGTAATTATAGGGAAGTGACCTCTTGAATTGAAATTGTTCATGTTTTTACAGTGATACAGAAATTGTGGACTCGTATTCTGAGCATAAGCCTGATAGTATGTGTAAAACGTGATCTTCTACGGTGATTGTCTTACCAGTAGCTTTTAAAGAATCAATTAGACTCTTAATCTGGCGCATGTAGTCTTTAAGGCTTAAATTACCTTTTCGAATATTCTGCAAACTTTGTCCTTAGTTCCATGATTTTAGCAAGATTTCTGCTAGTGAACATTTGTTCAAGATTGGTCCATATTTCTTTTGTTGTCTTGCTGTGGAGAAGATCGACAAGAATTTCTTCTCCCATTGATCTTGATAACCATGATGTTATTAGCCTGTCTTGTTTAATCCATTTTGTATATGCTGGATACAGTTTTTGTACTGGTACTGAATTTTCTGTGACTGATAGGTATCTTGGTGGGATTTCAAAATCTTTATCAATGAAGTCTTCCAATCAGTAACCTTCAAGAGCGGTAAGAATCTGGAATTTCCAAAGAAGGAAATTTCCATGGCTTAATTTCAGAGTGGTAATTTTGTTACTGGGTTTATGGTCTGTGTAGTAGCACTCTGATTGAGCTTCATTGGAATCGGTCATCTTTGAATTTTTTGTAATAGTCTGTCGGTTAGACGTACAGCTCTGATACCAAGAAGATAGGAGTGGAGAATCTTGAATTCGTAAGAATTGAATTTTGTTATGGGGCTTCACACCTTCTTTATCCACTTTTAATGATTTACCTTAACAATCAACACTTTTACTCAGGATCAAGATAACTTTAGAAGGCTCGGGAGCTTCCAACGTCGAACTTCTTGCAATAATGCAGTTCGCTCCTGTAGATGCACAACTCATCTATGATTGAAGATCCCAACCCGCCATCAACTTGCCAAGCAAACCAAGAATTACTGAGTTGGCACTGTCCCTCATGCAACCCTGACTAGAACAACGACGAACAACAAGTACAATATATAGACTTCGCACATTCCTACTAGCATACGAAGATTGCATCCGAAGTCCATTTGCTAGATAAGTTTAATGCTTTGAACAAAATCTTTTAACATGGGAAAAAATTTGAGTTGATATTACCCTCTTGCAACCATTTCAATTTGCATATTCGTCTCCAAAGTGCTTCTCCATTGTACCTATTGATAAGAGTTGGGCCCTATACAGTTCCTATTTGATAAATGAACCAATTAGAAGGCTCTTGATTCATTCAAAGAATCCAGCCCCCTAATTTAGTTAGGAGACTGTTTTTCTGAGTGTATAGGTTTCTCTATTCCAAGCTTTGATGATTGATTTTAATGCTTTCAGTTTCTGAATAATACCCTGACTGGGCCAGCCTCTTTAAAGCGATGAAATTTGGATTTTGCAACCACATATTTTCGAATGGAAAAGGTCCGCGGTCCCATTTGTATACGCCAAAGGACAACTGGATAGGAAAATGATCAGATGTGGGTCGGTTAAGTCGCTGAACAGTTGCATTTGAGAACATTTCGGGTATATAAACAGTTGGAGAGAGGGATACCTTGAGAAGTGCTGCTGGTCCCTAATAAAGGAATTGATATTTTGCATGGATATTGAAGTTGGGCTTCTATAAGTGATCAATTTCTCAGTAGTGATCCGAGTTAGGGACGTCCAGTGTATAGAGATGAATAAATCTCAAACTTTGTGGTTTCTGTGCCTTTCACTCTGCTTCCTCTTAATCAAGGGCTGAGTATCGTTTCCTCTCAATAGTTGCTAATTCTTGGTGTTGTATTCTTCACCATTAGAGGATGATTAGTAACTGGAGCCGGTGGTGGGAGTGGGACAAACACTGGCTGTTTCAGGACCACGCGAAAGGTGGATTAAAGGGTGGGAAGGGAAAGGCATGTCAATGGCCGCAGTTGTTGATTACCCTTCCATCCCCACCGGTGCCTAATCCGGTCGAGTCGGAGAATCGCTGGTTTGACCGAAGACGGGATCAAATCGAAGATCCTAAATGGGGTCCCGGCGGAGACGGGACGAGGAGACCTCATCCCCACCCCGACCTCAATACCCTTAATATTTTATATTTTATATATAATCATATTAATATATATTAATTTTAATAAAATTACTTTTAATTCTATCTAGTTTAATTTTCAATTATTTCATAAAAAAGTCTATATTTTTTAAATAATTAAAATGTTAATAAATATTTCTTTAAAAAGTATAATACATATATGTCGTGAAGGGTTTCCCACAGGTAAACTTACACTTTCCATGTTTCAGAATATGGTGGGTGCATTATCGAGAGAGAGAGGAAAAAAAGAGTGAACTTTTTGAGGTGACCAAGAGTCTGAAGAAAAATAAATTAAAAAGTTGTAGAAAAGTAAAAGATATTGGAAAGGAAAAAAGTTGGATCTTTAAAGTTAAAATTCACACGGACACAGTGTAGGAAATTTCGATCGAAAAATGGCTGAGGTTAGCATAAATTACGACGCTCGAGGTCGAGGTTGCTCGAAATCTGTCAAATACGAGCCAATTTGATTCTTCTCAACTTCATTCAAGAACACCGCGACCTCTGTTTTTTCCTTTTCAGTCTTACAGTATCGAATGCGATGTGGTATACCCGAAAGTCCTAAGACATGCCTCTTTAATACATTAAGAAAAGATGTTCGTAGGGGAGAGTATGGTCTTTATTATATCGAGACGTCACCTTCAGTCCAGTTGTTCTAAATGGTACAAGTCACATCTTTTCCATTATTTTCCATGGATTGAGGAACTTAATCCTCAATATTACTAAATATTTGACAACTCATTATATTTTTTAAAATTTTTGCATGTCTTTCTTAGTTGACAAATATTTAATTGGGTTAAACAGTAAATATCTCCTTAATTTTAAGGATACAAGTTTTTTTCCATTAGAAATATATTAGGGAAATGGAATTCCTAAAAATACATTTAATCTAATTAATGCACACTAAAGTAGAAAGATAGATAGATAAAAAAAAAGCCTAAATTATGGAGTGAGGCACATCCCTAAAACTCTATTCATAGAGGAGATGTGTGCCGCAACATCATCGTGATGCGGAGTGACCGACGTCATCCCCTGACGGGTCTCTTTCGACATTAGGGTTTGGAGTCGCCACCAATCATCTACGAGGTGTGATTGGTCACCTATTTTAAAAAACTTTGGTCTACGAAAACATAATTTTGGTTCGGGAGTCGACTGAGCGTAGGGCTGACACCCGTTCAAAAACGGTACCATATTTTGTCAAAAATTATCCTATTATACTTTGATCCAAAAAGAAAAATACTTCATATTTTACGATAAAATATGAACCAAGAAGCATGAGTGGCACAAAGACCATTAAAAAAAACAAATTATCACCTCAAGACTTGAACTTGTGACAAGAGAGTTTATATACAAACTTCTTAACAATGTGCCAACATCCTAAGATATCACTTAATATTTTATATAAATGTTTTAAGATTTGAAATCTTATAAAAACGAAAGTTTTTTTTTATATTTAAAAAACATTTTATCTAAAATAGTTGTTTGGTAAAATAATGATATAAAAAAAACATTAATTTAGGCAAGCAAAGCCTCGAACCTAAGACATACGAATTACTTCTAAGTAACCTACCACTATGCCAACACCATATAATACAACTTAGTATTAATTCTTATAATACAAATCTTTATTTAAAATAAGTTTAAAAATAAAATAAAAATAAAACAAATAAAACTAAAACGAAAAATAATAATAATAATAATGATAAAATAAAAATATTTTATTTTATTTTAGATTTGAAATTCCTCTAACAAACTTCCTTAAACTAAAAAAAAACATTTAAAAAGAACTTGTTTTTTAAAATTAAAAAAAGTCATATTTAAAACAAACTTATTTTAAAAATAATCAAATCATATTTAAAACAAATTTATTTTAAAAATAATCAAATCATATTTCTTATTTAAAAAATAATCAAATCATATTTAAAACAAACTTATTTTAAAAATAATCAAATCATATTTAAACAAATTTATTTTAAAATATATCAAATCATATTTAAACAAATTTATTTTAAAATATATCAAATCATATTTAAACAAATTTATTTTAACATATATATAATCATATTTAAAATATATCAAATCACAAAAAAAAAATTATTTTAAAATATATATATATATATATATATATATATATATATATAATATCAAATTTAAATTAGCTTATTTAAAACAAATAAAAAAAAATCAAATCATTTCTAAAACAACTTTTTTCTATACCACGTACCGCAGTGGGGAAATTCTAGGTGTGCCCACGGGTCTGAAAATTGTGAAAGAGCACTCGAGGTCGAAGTCAGGTGGTCGGTGATCCGTGCGTTGGTTGTAGAAGTTTTGCGCCGGACTACTATGGTGCAGGTTGTCTGAACTTGTGATCACCGGGGGACGTGTGCGGTCTGTGTATCGTCGGGGTCGTCGGCCTGGGTGAAGAAGAAGAGAACGTGATGGTAGAGAGAAAGAAGGGAGTGAATTCTTCTGTATGGGTGTTCTGTCTGTCCTCTCCTCCCCACTGCAGCCCTCCTTAAATACACCTAAAAATAACGATAAAAAAGAAAAAGGGGCAAGACAAGAGAGAAAAAGAAGGAGGAGAAGGAGGGGAAGGGATACACATAAAATCAAAGGGGACAAAAACCGTTTTTTTTAATCTTAAAATCAATTTAAAAAAACCAATTATTTTCAAATAAAATCTAATTTTAAAACTTAATTTGATTTCATTAAAACTTTACATTAAATTTTATAATAAAGTAAATTACGTTATTTTAAACTAAATCAATAAACATAATAATAATAATAATAATAAATAAATCAGTAATAAATTTGTTTTAAAAAAAACGAAAGCGAGTCGGACCAAATACGGTGTCTACAATCTGCTCACCGAATGATTTGACACTCCATTTTGGGAAGTTACAACAATCTTCGCATGTCAAAGAAAACTCAAAACTAATCCCCACTTGTTTATTTGCTCAAAATTATAATTCTTTTTTAAAGAAAAATTCATTGTATTTTACAGAAAACAACTTGGGGAGAACTATGTTGGACTCAGCTTTGGAAGATCTCCTATTATTAGGGTATCTAAGCTTAACCAATTGCAGCAACTCCTCCCCATAAATAGAAAGACTTGACTCACCAAGTTAAATGAATAAAATAAAAGGAATAACACGGAGAAAGTGGTAGAGACAGTGAAATATGTCAAAACAAGGGTACTTGTGTCTTTAACTTCCGCAGCTGAATGAGTGAAAATCAGTAAAGAAATTCAACAAGAGATACAAATCAAACATTCTCAAGTAATATTGAAAATCTCGAAGTAGTGGCACTTCTACCTTATGCATCATCTCTGGCATGAACTTTCGGCGCCACGAAAACCAGGTTCTACTGTCATAACAAGGACCATTTCCACAGGATTTTCACTTTCTACCTGGAGATATATTGAAGAAAGAACAATTAACAAGTATCAAAGTTTGGTGTTGCAGCATTTGCACAGAGCCATTAACACTTCCCTTGGTATGTAGGGCAATAGGGGAGAGTAGATCAGAAAATCAATCGCATATTAGAGAAAATGTTTTTCGATGGGATCGAACTCACAACCTCTTGATTAGAGATATATGTCAAATATCGTTGACATATGCTTGCTTTTGACAATGGTCGTTAATCTTAAACTTAAGAAAGTTTAAACGTCTAAGAGGTTACTGGGTATAAAATAAAACACTACATCAAAAAAGAAATGTAGACTAATCCTATGCACAATAATAGACTAGAGTTCCATATGACACCAAGAAAATAACGTTCATCATTTCCGAAAGAAAAAAAGACCTTGATAGCGTGGCATGGCACGAAAGATCAAATCGTATTAGCCCGCATATTTTATTATTTATTTTGTTTAGTTACAACCTGCATATCTTTTAACGATAGTTAATTAATTAGGGTTTGTTTGAGAATATAAAAAAAATGATTTTAGCAAAAAGATATTTAATGATAATTGAATTTGTGAAAGTGATTTTTATATAATTATTTTAATGTTTGGTTACACAAATTTTCGATCGATTTTTATATAATTAAGAATGATTTTGAATTTGAAAAATTTGTCAAATTATCTATTTAAATCTTAAAAGAGATAATTTGACAAAGTTTTTAGAATGAGAAAGGTTGGAGAGAAACAAAAATCTTAGAGAGATAAATTTTAGAGGGTGAGAGAAATTTTAGACCAGAAAATATACTTACAAAAGAAATGATAACTAAAAATTTATGGAGAAATAAAAAAAAATTAGAGAAAAAAATTAGAGAGAATAAAAAAAATTAAAGAAAAATAAAATTGGAGAGACAAAAATTTTAGAAATGAGAAAAAAAAAATTCTGAAAATCTAAGGCGTAAATAAGGTGAATAGAAAGACAATTTTGAAAATTAAAAAAATAATGATTTTAAAAACTAATTTTATATTACTTTTTTAGTAAAAAATTACATGGACAATCACTGTCCAAGTGATTGATCGGGATCACTTAAAGTGATTTTGGATTCTTCTAAAATCATTTATGAGTCCTTGCCAAACATTAATTTTAAAATGAAAGTGATTTGAACATTAGAAGAAGTGATTATGACCGTACCAAAATCAATCTCAAACATGTCCTTAGTTTCGAGTTTTCTAGTTCTGTGCCTCCCTGCTCCTTTTTATCTCCATGAACAGAAGCATCTTAATTTTGAGATACCTTACACTACATATCATAATAGATTACCCAAGTCAACAATATATAGTGCCAAATGGACAACTATATTTAAGATAAAAAATATACATTTATAACTCTCATAAAAGGGATAATGCAAAATAAATGGAAAGAGCATGCTCCAAGAAAGCATTGTTTATTATCCCCACAGTAACATCATTCATCAAGAAACAGAATTGGGGAATTTGAAAAGAAATTGGTGGAGTGACTTTTGATCTCAATGAATCTTGGCTGGGGCTTTGAATCTTTCAGTGCTTCACAGGATTTCTGATTACGTGAGATAAACGTCCATTGTGATCCAAAAGACAATCATCAAATAAGTTTACAATCATCAAGATAGTACAAGAGGACGCTTTGTTCAAGTTAACCATTTTTCCTATTTAATTTGACCCATTAAAGTCCACATAAGGAAGTGATAGTGAAGGTAAAAATGAGCTCGTTGTAAAGGGACTAATGTGCTAGAAAGAATCTATGGACTACCTTCAATTTGGTCCTTAAGTTTCAAAAAATAACAGTTCGGTCTTTGACCTTTAAAAAATAGTTCTAAAAGGTCATGGAGTAACACTTGCATAGTAATAACCGAAGGGTCATGTGGCATTGATGAGGTAGCAAATTTTATGTAATATATTAATTTTATAATATTTTAAATTTATGTGGTATTTTTTGTTTTTAATTTTCTCTTTTCTCTTCCCTCTTCTCCTTCTTCCCCAATATTCCTAATCTTCTCCAACGATGTCGTAACCCTTCCAAATCTCTACTCAAAATACCCAAAATTCATGGTTACCTCTTTCTTCTCCAATATTCCTAGTTACCTCCAACTCAAATTCCAACAATTTTGCCTGTTGTTTCTCGAGAATTAGACAGAGGTTTGAGTTTTCGACAAAGCGTTCCTAATAAGCTCTGATCAAGAGTGATGAAGGTACCACACCTAATCAACGCAAATAATTTTTGTAGGTAAGCTTTCATGTTCCTTCTTCCACCTTCTGCCTTCAAAATGTGGGGATTGGTAAAGCGAAAACGACGTCGAAACGAGCAAAGGATGAGTCGGGATCAGGCTAGGATGCGTCGGGATAGGATCGGGGATGAAAAACGGCGAAGCGGAGCGCTGCAAGCCACAAGGGCCGAGGAGGCAGCGTCGCCGCGCTAGGGGACAGTGCCGGAGGCCTGGGTGGATTCTTCCATCCGTAGCGCCATGGCGCTGTGTCGATGTTTATATAAGTGCAGTTTGCGTTTTAGGGTTTTATCTAGTCAATTTTGAGCCAATTTTCAGAGGATTTTGTGGCAGTTTCAAGGCAGAGGCTCGGGGTATTGGCAGAGGCATTGGGGTTGATCATGTTGGGTTTAGTGCCCTTAGCTTGTATATTTGTAATTTATGAATAAATTATTTATTCAATAAAGAGTTATTTATTTATTTATTTGCATTACTCATATTCCAATAAATTAAGATCCAAGGTTTTTTTTTAATGTAACTAGAACAGTATATATTTGATATACAGTATATATTTAATATACAATGTATATATTTGATATACAGTATATATTTAATATATAGTGTATATCTTTTTGATATACAGTATATATTCGATAAAAAGTGGATAATGTACCAATATGTGAATCATATCTTGAGGGTAAAATTACTAAAAACCCCTCTACAAAAGGGTTATAGAGCCAAAGAACCCTTAGAACTTGTACATTCAGACCTTTGTGGTCTGATTAATGTTCGAGCTTGAGGTGGGTATGAATATTTCATCTCTTTTATAGATGCTTATTCGAGATTTGGGTATCTTTACCTAATGCGCATAAGTCTGAAGCTCTTAAAAAGTTCAAAGAGTATAAGACTAAAGTTGAAAATTCATTAGACAAGTCCATTAAAACAATTCGATCAAATCGTGGTGGTGAGTACATGGACTTAAGATTTCAAGACTATATGATAGAACATGAAATTGATTTCCAACTCTCAGCACTTGGTACACCGCAACAAAATGATGTGCAGAAAGGAGAAACAGAACCCTATTAGACATAGTTCGGTCAATCATGAGCTATGCTCAATTGCCTGACTCGTTTTGGGGTTATGTAGTGGAGACTGCAGTTTATATTATAAACAATCTTCCATCAAAGAGTGTTTCTGAAACACTGTTTGAACTTTGGAGAGGTCGTAAACCTAGTTTAAGACTTCTCAAAGTTTGGGATGTCCAGCACATGTGCTTATGGCAAATCCAAAGAAGTTGGAACCACGTTCAAAGGTATACCTATTTGTAGGTTGTCCCAAAGAAACGAGAGGTGATTACTTCTTCGATCCTAAAAGAGAATAAAGTATTTGTATCACTAATTCTACTTTCCTAAAAGAAGACCACGTATGAGATCATCAACCACGTAGTAAAATGATATTAAATGAAATTTCCAATGAAGCTATCATTACGACAACAAGAGTTGCTGATACTGCTGGACCAGAAACAATGATTGTTGACGGAGCCATGTTATGGTTGACTTTTTACTGCAGAAATGTGTGTCGGTAGCATATTTCACCGCGATTTTGAACCTTTTCCCATAATTATTTGCCAAAAAGGATTACATATTCTTAAAGTAGAACATGCATAGAATATTTCTAGATAAAAGTCAATATATGGTACTTTAGGAAAAATATGAGAAAAATGCGGTCAAATTTGGAAGAAAATAACAGTTTTCAAGTTTTGCAGGAAATTGCGCCTGGCGCAGTTTTTAAGTCAAATTTTGCCAAAACGTGTGTTTTGATTAATGAAGGGCAAGGAAGACATTTCCTATGTGTTTGAATCAAGCTACAACCATGAGTCTAAGTCAAATAGAGGTGCATGGTTGGGTGAATCTCAACCCATTTGCACCAAAAATGGTGTGAAGTTAAACCAACCCAAGGGCCTACATAAGAAAGTCATTCCTCCAGCAGCAAATCATCCCTTCCAAGCTCGTTTTTAGCTTCATTTCATTCCTTCTTCATTGTAGAGCTCGTTCATATGCTTTAGATTCAAGTTTTAGTTGTTATTTCCATGTATTTTCATACTTTTGCTTATCGTATTGCTTTTAATTAAAGTTCTACCTTTTGTTCTTCATTTGTTCTGTTCTTCTTTAGTTCTTTAGCGACTTTACACTTCCCTCACACTTGAAAGAGAAGAGAGTCAAGCTAGAACTCTTTGTACGGCTTATTTATTCGTTTTAATTCAATGAAAAATACTTCCTTTATGTTTCCATGCATAATTATGCACCAGATTAGTTATCAACCTTTTTGTGGAATGCCTTAGTCAAAATAATTTGATTTTCAACACGCTCGGGATTTTGCGTAGAATTGCGTCTGGCACTTTTTTGGGTTGGTTTCTAAAAAACTTTTCTTTACGTTTTTTTTTTCCATTTGGGCAGTGTGAACTTGATTTATATACTAAAGCCCAACCCTGATAAGGGTGAGTTAGGTAAAATAATAGGAAACCAATATGGGATGTGACTTAGACATAAGCACATAAAACATGGTCCTAGACATAGGTCCTCTAACCAATAATGCAAATGAGTTGATAAATATTCTCTAAGATTGTAATCACACATAGACATATGATTGTAGGTTACCCTAACCTCTGCAGCAACCAAAAACGGTACTGAAAGAGTAGAACTCAGTTTCCTAAGAAAAGCCAGAATTCTGGGTTTTCTTGGGAAACTGAGTTCTGGCGCAATTTTCCAACAAAATGTGTTTTCCATGTTTGCATCTAAACTAAGGTAAGAAGCAACGATGTTGAGTTTTATTAAATTGTTTGACATTTAAAACCACAAACAACACTTTTCATCACTATTTTCTTTTCAAGTGAATTGTTTCATGTGTAATTGTGCATCCCTTTGACATTGGACTTAATTAATTGTTATATCTAACCTTTAAGGGAAGTTGTGTATGAGTATAAGATCTGGTTGGTTGACCTTTGATCTAAAGATTAAAAGAACCCTTCAAAGGATAAGGTGTGAGTAGAGGTTGAGAAAAGAAAGAGAAAATAAAAAAGAAAAAGAAGTTGAAGAAGAGACCATCGAGATAAATCGAAATCCACAAGATTCTCCAGCTCCACAAAATCCACATGTGAACGGAGATATGGCAGGTGAAGGAGCAGCAAACCGAGCAAGAGAAGTGCCTAATCCGGTCCTTGCTTTTATAGGTGTTAACTAATGTCAAGAGGGCTATTGGGTGGATCATAGCGGACATAAGAGGAATTAACCCAACTTTTTGCATGCACAAAATCATCCTAGAAGAAGGGGCCACCAATTCTATCGAGAGCCAAAGGAGGCTTAACCCCAAAATGAACGAGGTGGTCAAGAAGGAGATAATAAAATGGTTAGACGCCGGGGTGATCTACCCCATTTCAGATGGCAGTTGGAGTAGCCCGATTCAATGCGTTCCCAAGAAAGGTGGTATGACGGTAATAACTAACGATGACAATGAGTTGATCCCGACAAGAATGGTGACTGGTTGGAGAGTGTGCATGGACTATCATCGCTTAAACAAGGTAACTCGAAAAGACCATTTCCACTTCCCTTTATTGACCAAATGCTCGATCGTCTTGTAGGGAACAAGTGTTATTGCTTTCTTGACGGGTATTTTGGTCACAACCAGATTACGTGTCCCTACGAGACATTGCGTTCCGGAGGATGTCGTTCGATCTTTGTAATGCTCCTGCCACCTTCAAAAGATTCATAACTGCTATTTTCTATGATATGGTATAAAGCATGGTAGAAATATTTATGGATGATTTTTCTTTGTTTGGTGAGTCGTTTGAAGTTTGTTTAAAAAATTTAGAGAATGTTTTAAAAAAGTGTGAAGAGACTAACCTTGTGCTTAATTGGGAGAAGTGTCATTTTATGGTACGTGAAGGTATAGTCTTAGGTAAAAAAATCTCAGGAAAAGAAGTTGAGGTCAATAACACTAAGATAGACTTGATTGTCAAATTACCCTCTCCTACTACTATAAAAGGTGTTAGAAGTTTTTTAGGAAACGCGGGTTTCTATAGCGATTTTATAAAAGATTTTGCGAAAATTTCTAAACCTTTATGTCAATTGTTGGAAGTAGATCGACCTTTTGATTTTGATGAAAATTGTTTGAAAGCTTTTGAGACATTTAAGAATGCACTTAGTTCATCACCTATCATAATTGAACCAGATTGGAACTTGCCATTTGAACTAATGTGTGATGCAAGTTATTTTGCAGTAGGTGTGATGTTAAGTCAGTGAAAAGGTAAAGTTGTTCATCCTATTTATTATGCGAGTAAGACTTTGAATAGTAGCCAGTTAAACTACACTGTGACTGAGAAAGAGCTTTTAACTGTTGTTTTCGCATTTGATAAATTTCGTTAATATTTGATTGGGGACTAAGGTGATAGTTTTTACTGATCATTTTGCATTAAAATAATTGTTTGCTAAAAAAAGAAGTCAAGTCTAGGCTAATTAGAAGGATATTATTGCTACGAGAGTTTGATTTAGAGATAAGTGATAGAAAAGGAACAGAAAACCAAGTAGCAGATTACTTATCTAGGCTAGAGTCTTCTTTGTAACATGATAACTCGGAAATTAAAAAACACTTTGTGGATGAGCATCTGTTAGCTATTTCTGAAGTCCCTTGGTATGTTGATTATGCGAACTATCTGCTTATCAACATATTTCGTAATAACTTAAGCACCAGATTAAAAAGTTATTTCATGATGTTAGGTCTTATAAATGAGATGAACCTTTCTTGTTTAAACTGAGACCTGACAATATTTTTTGCAGGTGTGTCGTTGAGTATGAACATAAGAAGATTCTGGAGGCGTGCCACAAATCACCATATGGTGGACATTTCGCTAGACATAAAACTGCAACGAAGATCCTCCAAAGTGGTTTCTTTTGGCCATCCCTATTTCGAGATGCTCACATATTTGATCAAAGTGGTGACCGATGTCAAAAATCAGGTAACTTGACGCGGAAACATGTGATGGCCTTAAACCCAATATTGGAAGTTGAGTTGTTCGATGTTTGGGGCATCGACTTCATGGGTCCGTTCCCGCCTTCATTCGGTAAGAATCACATTATCTTGGCTGTTTTCTATGTTTCGAAATGGGTTGAGGCTTTGGCCACGCCTACTAACGATGCTAAGGTAGTTTCTCTCTTCTTGATTAGTGATGAGGGCACGCACTTTTTAAATAGAGCATGAGTAATTTGTTAAAAAAGTATAACATCCATCATAAGATTGCTATTGCGTATCACCCTCGATCTAATGAATTAGCAGAGATATCCAATAGAGCTATAAAATTAGTTCTAGAAAAGTCTGTGAACGTGAATAGGAAAGACTGGGCTATTAAACTTGATGATGTTTTGTGGGCTTATAGAACTACTTATAAAACTTTGTTAGGTATGTCCCCTAATCAAATTGGTTTTGGTAAAACATGTCATCTTCTGCTAGAATTAGAACATAGAGCATTTTGGGCTACACGGAAACTAAATTTTGACTATTCTGCTGTAGGTGAGGCAAGGTTGCTACAGTTACATGAGTTGGATGAGTTTCGTAAGTTTTCTTATGAGAATGCTAAGATGTATAAAGAACAAACTAAAAAATGGCACAATAAGAAAATAATGGATAAAAATTTGGAACCTGGAGACTCAGTTTTGTTATTTAAGGTTGTTTCCAGGTAAACTTAAGTCTAGATGGTTGGGGCCGATTGTAGTTGAACGTGTTTATATCCACCTGGAGCTGTGGATTTAAAGGATTCAAAAGGTAATATTTTTAAGGTAAGTGGGCATCTAGTTAAAAAATACTTTGGTGAGCATATTGACAGAGGCAAAACCTCTGTACTACTGAAAGATCCATGAAAAAACAGCGAGAACATCCCTCAGTCGGTGCTGAGGGCGTTTTTATGTAAAATATTTTTTGTCTTCTTTTTGCGAAATTTTTACACTTTCTTTAAGGCTTTTTTGTGTAGATTCCAAATCTAATTTTTGTTTTTGCATTTGAATTTTGCAGGATCAAGATCCAACCCTTGTCAAAATTGCGCCAGGCGCAATTTAAGGAAAAAAACGAATTTCGAAATTTGGCTTAATATTTTCGTGGTCTTGATTTGGGTTAGTTTAAATGGGTTTTGGGCTATTTTTAAATCACAAGAGGCTCCATTACTAAACCCTAATATATTTTTAAAATGTTTGATCAAATAAAGCAAAAGCCCTAAGTTTTCCCCACCCCTCATTTGCGATTTTTTCCCCAAATCCTTCACTTTATTTTCAAACTTTCTCTCAACAAATCTTCAAGAATCCCAAAATCTCTCACATCCCTCTCTTTTTCGACACACTTAGGGTTTGAGGGAGGAATTTTTGTGTTGATCGGGAAGCAAGAACCATGGAAGACTCTTCCTCCTACAGGCTTAAACACAATGAAAAAGGAAAGAATAAAGCATTGCTGCCACCGCCTACTCCACCGGGTATGATTCCCCTAGAACCACCCGGAACAAAGGTATTTTTTGATTCTAATGATCCTTGGGTGGTGGAAAGTTCAAAAAAGTTTGAGAGATTACACCCCAGCCTAGTAAAGAATCTACCCATAAGCAGTGTAGAATTTTGAAAAAAATACTTTAGAACCTCATGTCGCTAGGGTTAATGAAGGAGGCCATAGTGAGAATAAATGAGAAGAATTTAGCAAGGTCTATCTTCGAAAAAATCAGTCCATAAGTGATTAAGGTGCTAAATTAGATGAAAAACGAATTGCTAGGCTTAATGAGAGAGTTGACATTGAAAATAAGTAGAAAGAAATTATGGATAAAGAGAATAAGGGAATATGTGCTAGGATAGTGGAGTTAAATGAAAAATGACAATGATTTATGGAAAACTCAAGGAAGATGAGTGAAAAAAATTCAACATGAATTAAACAGTATGAGTAAACACCGTAGGTTGAACTCCTCTTAAGATAACCTCGTTTCCGAATTTTTAGAATTATCTATCCCTCCCCCGCTTTCTGCTACTATTGCTATGAATGTTGAAGGTCAGGAACAGGTTAGTGGAGAGTCTGAACACAACATTGAGCCCTTGGAGCACTCTGATTCGGCCACGGTCGAAATTCATTGCCAAAAATTCATTGCCAATGAGGGCAATTTTGGAGGATACTCTACTGACCACTCTACAAGGTATTTCGTCTCCCACTTTTCCAGATCCTATCATGACTAAAAAGCCTTTAGTTTTTGATGATTTATAACAGGAAAGGACAACATCAAAAATTGCCGAAATTTTGGTGGCTTTAAATGAAGCAAGGGGGGAGATCCATTGGAAAATGATGGAAACAGTGGGGAGGCAGAAGAAAGATTGAATGTTGAGGGAGATAATGAGGATCTTGGAGAATTACCCCAAGAAGTGCATGGAAATGAATATGAGAAAGAAGAATAAAATGACGATATCTCCCTGTATGAAGTGAGAATATGAACTCTGATGCATGAGTCACAGAAAGATGATGAGAAGTCCCCTGTACAAGAGCAAGGAGGAGCATCCGATCCTGTGGATGTCCCTAATGATGCCATGAAGGGATCATCTTCCTATTTCTCACACAGTAAGACCCCTTCTTTATCAAGTTTAAATGTTTCTGACCTGAACTTCGTTGCTACTGCACAGACCTTAGAGGAAGGAGTGTGCTTAATCAAAGTGGTGAAGAGAACACGAAAGAAGAAAATTCCGAACCAACAACATTGATATAACAGGGGTAGTGGGAGTTCCAATGGGGAAGTGAAGTGTTATTACTGCCACAAGAAGGGACACAACGCTTTTGTAGGAAGTTCAAAGAAGATTTAGAGAATGGGAACCATATTGAAAATGTTGTAATAGGAGAAGAACGGATTGAAGAGTCTCTGGCTTGTGTTGAGAGGAACATATCTGTAGACCATTGGGTAGTGAACATTGCAGCATCACGCATGTTGCTTCAGACTGACGTTGGTTCTTATCTCTTACTGCAGGTGATCATGGCTTAGTGACGATGGGGAATGAAAGTATATCTAAGGTGAGAAGAATTGGAGATATTTTTTTGATGACAAGTGAAGGGACTAAGTTGATGCTACAAGGTGTCAGATATATTCCTATCTTCATATTTAATTTGTTATCTGCAGGGAAGCTAGACGATGATGGCTACAGTAGTGAGTTTGTTAGGGGTTGCTGGAAGCTCAAGGGAATCAAGGGTGGTGGCAACAGGCCATAAGAGATCTTCTATTTATGTGTTTGATTTTGAGGTTGCCAGGGGATCTAAGAGATGGAGGATGTACATGGCTGCAGATGGTTCAGCGCGAGACTTTAAAGAATCATCATCATTAACAGTCAGGATAGATTCAATTCAAGTACAACAGCTGGGAAGTAGAAGAAAGGGAAAAAGGGAACATCTCAGTGAGGTGTTCAGTAGATTGTCAGGATAATACCTCAATTGTCAGATGGATGAGTGAGATGATGAAGTCGCATAGGCGAGAAAGTGGATCGAGGGAGAAAATTACAATTGGTACGGAAGTCTAGGGTAATGTCTCTAGAAAGGCAACAAACTTGGGTGGGAGGGCCAAGTCATCAGGGAAATATTTCTTCAAAGGCCGTTGGGTTTGATCGAGAAAGGAAGTGACGGGGACCGCTTAAATCAAGTGGGAACACGTAGTTGTGTCTCTAACGTCTACAAGACAAGACCACGTAAGATTGCTCAAGTCTTTGGGCAATCACAGACAGAGCTTGGGTAGTGCCTAGCAGTGTTGATCAGTTTATTGATAGAGCAGTCATAACTGTGCCTTGACAGAGGGTGTCAAGATGATGAGCACTGTTGATGTAGTGTGAGGTAGAGAATTGTCGCTTTGTTTCCAAGTGGGAGATTGTTGGGATTGGTGGAGCCAAACCAACGTCGGAATGAGCTAAAAATGAGTCGAGATCAAGCCGGGTCACGTCGGGATCGAAGTGGGGATGAAAACAGGAAACGGAGCTCTGCAAGCCACAATGGTCGAGGAGGCAGTGCTGTGGTGCTAGGAGGCAACACCGTGGTGCTAGGGGACAACATCGCGGTGCTGTCCTGATGGAATCACGGGGGAATTCTTCCGTACGTAGCGCCATGACGCTGTGTCGATGTTTATATAAGTGCAGTTCCCATTTTAGGGTTTTGCCCAGCCGTTTTTGAGGTGATTTTCAAAGGGTTTTGTGGTAGTTTCAAAGCAGAGGCTCGGGGTATTGACAGAGGCATTAGAGTTGATCAAGATCGACATTACTGAGGTAATTGTATCTTGATTCTTGTGAGTTTTCATTCCTGTTTCTAGTTATTAATTGTGTTAAAATACTTAGAAACTAGGCGGCTTTTGTTGGGACCTCTAAAGGATATTTTTCAGGAGAGCTTTGTCTACATCTGAGTGGAAGACTAGACGTAGTCCTTAGTGGTGAAACAATATAATCTGATGGGTCATTTATCTTGTGTTTTACAGTTTTCTTTCCTATTTGCATATCAACTTTCCTATTTGCATATTGTGGTTGTGTTTTGATATTTCATTTGGAGGAGGAAATTATACTGGACCGTTAATTTCCTAACACAAAGCGTGGCCTCTCTATTCTTATTACCCCTGCTCTCTCTCTCTCCTCCCACCACTTTCTCGCTCTAGATCAAAAGAAAAAGAAGCTCATCAATCAATCAATTGCACGTGAATTTATTGATTTCTGTCATTGGATTCAGAAGAAACTAGAGAATTTAGAGAGAGATAAAGTAGTTTTGTTCCAATTATGTGTAATTAGTTTCTTATGTCCTCTGTGACAGAGCATTCAAGGAAGAAGACGTTTTGTTCTTCAGTTCAACTTCAAGTTCTTTGGATTTGAGTTTTAGCAGATTCTCTTCCTCAAATACCGAATCAATGTATGGCTTGAAATCCTTGACACCGTCTTGTTTCGCAAAGTTCAGGCCGAAGGAAGCTAGCTGGTTTGTGTGAAGATTAATCATTAATGACGTGTACCCTCTGAGATTTTTTTTCCTTCAGTTAGAAGATTATGTAATTTGGTTAGGAGTTGTTTAAGTTTGTTGTCGTTCTTGTTTTTGTATCTATTTTCGTTTAAGGCTTAGTCCTATATAATGGGTTATTTGGTTATGTAAATCTGGAGAATGAAATCATAATAAAATTTATTCTTGAAATATCTCTTCCCTCAATTTGATGAGTTCGGACCAGCATATCAGCTCCAACATTGAATTTTGGATATTTTGGGTAGAGATTTTGAAGGGTCACGACATCACCATTAGAGAGGATGAAGAATATTCGGGGAGGAGGAGAGGGAAGAAAAAAGACAAGATTAAGAACAAAAAAATGCTACATAAATTTGAAATATTATAAAATTAAAATATTATTTAAAATTTGCCACCTCACCATCCCGTTAGTGTTACTGACGAAAGTTTTACTATAGGAACCTTTTAGAACTATTTTCTAAAGGTCAAGGACCAAACTGTCATTTTTTGAAACTTAAAGATCCAAATTGGGGTTTTTTGGCTCAATAAGCGTTTTACCAAAACATGATTGATTTTTACCAATTTTATTCTCAAAACCCATGTTTTCTAATCTTTTCCTGACATCACATGGATACCAAACATGGATACCAAATGACTCTCACTACCTCGTCACTAATATTTTAGATTCCCCCCTATTTCTTCTCTCTATCTCCCTCATTGTCTTTCCATAATTTTTTCTCGCTCTATTTTCCATTAATTCATTCTTTCTTTGTTTTGTCTTCCTTCTTTTTCTTTTCTTTTTTCATTGTTCTCTATTTCTCTCTTCTGCAACTATGGATCTTTTTCTCTCATTCTCTCATTCTCTCTAATTTGTTTTTTATTTTTCGGATTTCTCTTTTCCTTCTTCTCTCTTTCTCTCTTTTCTCTAATTAGCATTCTTCTCTTTCTTCTTTACTCACCAAAAAACACAATTTACTCACAAAAAAGCCCTAAATCTCTCATCTTTATCCTCCATCACCTGCCACCACTCCTCTCTTCCTTTTTCCTTTTTATTTCTTTTGAAACAAGTTGCCCCCACACCTTTCATCAATGTCGATGAGGGAGGCCGTTCGTCGGACAAGAAGGCTCGAGGAAGGAGGAAGTTCAGCCTACCGACAGGAAAGGTCAAAATAAACTTAGAGACAGAGCGAGCTAGAGATAGTGATGCCGAGAGAGAGGCCGAGAGAAAGAGCAAGAAAGACATTTAATTGATAACTCATTAATTAATTTATTTGGTCAAATAATTTAATTTCTTAAAATCTATTTATAAAATGAATAAATTTCCTAAATCATTGAAAGGGAGAGAGCGAGAGACAGCGAGACAGAGAAAATGGGGGTGAAACAGGGGGAAGAGATGAAACAGAAACAAAAAGATGAGAGGGAGGATGGAGAGAGAAAAAAGAGACAGAGAAAATGCAATATTTTCAAATAAGAGAGGGAAATCTAAAAAATTAGTGGAGGGGCAGTAAATGTCATTTCTATTTACGGTGATGTCAGTAGAGATTAGAAAACATGAGTTAAAAAAAAAGTGGGTAAAAATCAAAACTGCCTTGGGAAAAGACTTATTTAGTCCAAATATCCAATTAAAACATATCTTCAAATTGAGGGACTAAAAATGTATTTTACCCAATAGTATTGTTATAATATTGTTTAAGATGTAGAAAAGCATAGACAAATCATTTGATTAAAGCACAATAGATTCTGAACTGAGTCAATTAAATGATAACTGAAGGGTAGGAACTCAACCTCAAAAGACAAGTGTTCAAAATTTTTGAAAAGATTCCGTGATGTTTTCAAGGCTTTGAGTGAATCTTGCAAATATTTGGATGTGAGCTTCTTTAAGTCTCTCATCGCTCACTTGAGACTTGTCTCCTTCTTCGGGAGACTCTTGAAATTTTCCCTTCGTTGACATACTACACAAGCAAAGGTTAGTAATAACAAATAAATTTCTCACTCGTTCCCTTACTTGAGTTCTTTCGGCTTCCTCTCTTTTTGTGGGATAAGACTTGATATGGTGTGAAGACTTTTATCTTCAGATCTAGTTTGATTATTCGTGGCAAATCGACACTCGAATATGACAAGCAAAAGTCTAAGGTAATCAAGATGCAAACAATACCCAATGATAGAATACCAAATGATAAATCAAGAGATACAAGATACAAATACCTTGAGTCTAATGCTCTTGGTGATCAAGATTTGGCAACAATATGTAAGTTCAAGTTAAAGCAAACAAACAATAATATGATGTAATAAAAATTAAAGAAAACACAACTAACTTTAAACAAGGTACGAAATATAATTTATTGTTCAAAACACACACACAAAGATTTTACTAATACACGGTGAAGCTTGCGCCACATGGGGTATGTTTTGGGGCAAAAGGTGTGTCATGCGGAAGACTCGAATTGAGTTCAATCCAGAGGCAACTCAAAGCACAGTGAGTGCATTATACATACGTGGGTTATCTTGAGATTTTATAGTCATTTGGAGGGTCTGTACTCTCAAATAAAATCTCTAGCTGCACGATTCGTGGGTGAGGTGTTTAGGTGCAGTGACTGCCCTCCTTCTTTAGGGATCTCCTACTTTGACAAATTGATCCAAAAGAAAATTTTTAAATGTTGATAATCAAAAGATAATACTAGTTGTCCAAAATAAATTGATTTGGATCAGATTTGATAGGCTAAATAAATTATCAAAATTTGTCCATATTCAAATATGGAAAGTTTTCTACTGGAACTCTTCTCTTTCAAACTACTATAACATTTTCTCCCGGCCTGGATGACCGTAATCTTGGTATGCTTAGAAAGCTCTTTCAAAGACATCCAAACTGATATAAGATTTGATTATAAACAAAAAAAATGTCATTAAGATATGATCGATCTAAGTTGACAATGAGATTTCTCGGGTACTGCAGGATTTTGCAGAAAAACAGTACGAAGTAAAATAGCGATAACTTTCAGACCACTAGATGAAATTTTGTGATTCTTGTCTGGTTGGAAACGTAGCTCAATTATCTTTCAAATGATACTAGTTTCAATGGATTTGGATTTTGGAGAGAAAAGTTATGAAATTTCGAAATTTATACAACTTTGCGGGTTTTTCTTAAATTCTGTGTTTTCGAAAAAGATTGATAACTTTGGCTATAGGACTCGGTTTAACGTGAAATTTTGTTTGTTGGAAAGCTTTTTGAATGTTGAACACACATAAACAAAATTCGAACACTTTAAAATAATTTTAGAAATCAATAACTCTCATGCAAGAATGATAGAAACATAGGCACGCACAAGACAAGAACAAAGAGGATGAAAATTTTTGGTATTTTCTTATAAGAAAATTAAAGACAAAAACAAGAAAATAGCATATATCCTAATCTAGAGCCTAAACTCTGATACCAAATGATACGCAAATAGGATCGACATGACAACACTAGAGGGGATGAATAGGATTGCTTATGAACTTGTAGATTTAAAAATGTAAGTTTAAGAATAACAAAGATCGAATGAAATTGAAATGCACAAATGAAAAATGAGTAGAGTGAGATGACAGCAGGAAATTTTATAGTGGGAAAATCGTTACTCCACTCCCCATGACTCCTTCTTGGATATTTTACTATAACGACTCTCTTGCAGGCGAGACCCAAACCGATCGACCCTCCAATAATCCCATTAATTTTACTAAAGTTATGATATGAAGTTTGCTACTTAACTAAAAAAGTAACCCGTACAATAAGGAACACACTAAAAATTAACCTATACAATAAGAAACACATTATAGTTGATGCACTTATTATAACAATAATAAAATGCAAGTACTTACTCAAAACATGTGCTCGTAGACAGAACATTGTTTATACATAATAAATATTCAATACTCATTAGTCAAACATAAATCAAACAAAAAAGTCAAAATTCGGCATCTGCCAAAATAACCAAACATAATACCTATAGAACCACTTGTCCCTTTACAAACTACCTTTAACAACATCTAACACTTCTATATGTAATAGAATTGTAACAAGACCAAACGTCCTTCCATGAACTATATTCAGCAACATCGTCTTCAACGCTTTTAAGTATTTCAATTCTACTGAGACAAAAAGTAGCCCAACTACTTAACATGAAACAAACAAAATTAACGAATCCGTAAGCAATCCTGCACAAATCTTCCAGGGAGTAGTTCTCCATTTTATTTGAGCTTCGTAAATTTCTTCTTGTTGATATGCACTTTTTTTGTTAAACTACAAAGACAAAGATTGATAATACTTACATAAGAATAAATCCTATATAAACACATAAAGATAGATAATTATTCGTACAAGTTCACTTATACACATAGTACCCTCACTCTAAAGAACCCATTTGACGACAGAATTAAGATTTTGAAATTGTCTTGGAAGCTTAGAAAATACATTAAGGTAGGATAGTCCCAAGTAATTCAGGGAGTTGGATAGCATGTATTATAAATTTCAAACTTCCTCGCCTTCAAGAATCTTATCCAAAAGAATGTTTTGAGACTATAACATAAACAACAAGCATTAAAAAAAATTACAAATACTTATTTATGTTCAACAATGATGCTTGCTCCATATTTTTTATTACCCCTTCAACCATTTTAGGCAAGTTGAAGCTTCATGAAGTTTCAAGTGCGACAAATCAACCAAATTTGACGCAAACTTGGCCACCTCCTCTGTATCACGCGTCCCAATTTCCATGGACATGACTTTGCCTGTAGACAATTAAACCATCACCTTTAGATAGAGTAAGAGTTGGATTGACATTTTACCAATTTTGATAGATTCATAAAAGAATATGGAAATATAGTTTAATTAATATTATCAATATAGAAATATAATTATTGATTGGTTTTTAAATTTTTTAATTAAGCTCTTGGTGGTACAATGTGAAATTTTTTAAACCCTATCTCTTTTGAGTAGACATTCAGCAAAGAAAGGGAAAGGTAAAAGAAAGAGAGATACATCAAAGATTTATACAAATTCGTATGGATATTGATAAGAAAGATTACAACTCTTAGAACATTAGAGAAATATGTACATGTCTCAATTCCATATTTTCTTTCAAATCGAGCCAAAAGCGTCAAAAAATAGGTCTTGCATCTATCATACACCATATTTCAATATCAATTTCCTTAAAAGAAAATGCATAAACAAATCTATTGTTGCATCAGCCACCTGAAAGAGTAGTAACACAAGATCCACTTCTTGTTTGATCATGAATCTCAGAAGATCCTCTTTATTGCAAAAATTAGAGGAGCACAAGTAAAGTAGGCTAAAAAACATAAATCAAAATAGGGTTCTTCAACTAAAAAATAGCATAATTCTTTACAAATTATATATGCTAATCAATAGAAACAATTAAACGAAAATAGCGATCGAGAAGGATCTGGATAGGTTTATAGTGTAGTAATTGTGGGAGGCAGGATAACTTTTCGAGTGGAAAATTTTTAGGGGTGAAAATTAAAACGAGGGTTAAAAGTTGTGTCACTTTTAATGTTGGGCTATGTTTGATCCTAAAAAGATCAAGCTCAGAATCCACCTAGGTCGGATCGCACGTGATGATCTTCCTAGTCCTCCGAAGAACCTGTAAAACAAGGTTAGCACTCTGACGAGCAAGTTAGCTCTTATCCGATCTAACTTGATGAATGCAAATGGAATTCACGTACCTTTTACAAGGGGCAGGCATCTCTATTTATAGAGATTTGATCCAACAAAAGTCTCAACATAGGGTTTACGGTCGTCTGACCATCCGTACAACGCGGCTTGTTGTATGATTTAAAGAGCTTATTTGACATTTCCTTAAATGCACTTTCAGGTCGGCTCTGACCATTTAAATAGACTTATAGTAGAGAATGGTCAGCACAGCTCATACCTCTACTTCCAACCTGAAGGAACTTAAACAAATTATTATAATCTAAAACAGGTTTTAACCTAAGTACCTCTACGATGCTGACACGTGGTATGCGATAATCTGCCTCCAACATTGGCCCTCACTTCGGTGAGCAAGAAATCAGCTTAGCGAAGTATTCAGAGGTAACTAAAGCAGAGTGGGTTCCACGTGTCGATGTATGACGTCATAAATGACATCAGCCCTACCCTTTTATCTCAAGAACTCGAACGTCACCATGATGGGCAATCACCGTCACTGAATCTGGGTTGTTAATTTTTCCTTCATCGTACGGTTCTCGTGCTTCCGGGTTGTCCTATAAATAGGAAAGTTCCTTCACTTCATTTTTCACTTGAAGTTTTTTCAAATACCTTGGACATCATCTAAGTCAGGTACGTTTCCTTCCTCGTCAGGTAGCTTTAACGTTTCAATTATTCAAGCATGAGTAGTTCGTCTTATGATTTTTCGTGTAGATCTAGTAGCTCTTTAGATTCAGAGGGCAGTTTAGGGAATCTGAACTTAGCGTCTACCTCTGGCAATCCAAATGTAGCGTCTAACTCAGGAACTCCTGTAGCAAATCCCGTAGTCGAGCTTCCCCCTTCAACTTGTTTGGTAGGTAGATTAGCCAGCTCCGGAAGAAATACCTCGTTCCTGATTCCATAGACATTATGATACCCAATGTCGGCGAACACCTCGAGCATCCTCCTCCTGGATTCGTCGGCTTCTACCTTAAGATGTCTAGTAGAGGGGTTAGCCTGCCTCTCCGTCCATTCATCTAAAGGTTCCTTAGTGCCGTCAATCTTGCCCTAGCTCAACTATCTCCCAACAGATGGACTGCCGTAATTGGGGCCTACGTGCTATGGTGGGTTATCTGGGACGAGGAAAACGATAGACTTATAGTAGATTAGCTTCTAGCGACTCATACTGTCAAGGCCTCCAACAAGGGAGAGGATAGGTATTACCTCTCAACTCGGAGAAACATAGGTCAGCTAATTGCAAATCCTTCCTCCAATAAAAACTGGAAGGAGTGTTGGTTCCTTGTCTCCAGTGATTGGCTTGTGTCGTTCTGCCGCATCCTAGTAGAATTTGGAGATATAGGTGAGTGTCATAGGTAAGAGCTAGGTTTTCACATATTTTCAAGCTCACTTTTCTAACAAATTTTTGTGGTGCAGCTTTACCGTCTCCTGTTCCGAGGATAAAAGATAAATCTTGGGAAATCCTTAGGTGAGCTCAAGGTCGGAGTCTGAAAGATGCTTTGTGGGGTCAGGCTCTGGCATCCAACTCTCTCCTGTTCTCTTGCGGTCTTAGCCCGTACGACCAGTCAGACGAGTACAAAAGGTTACCCAAGCGTCGACAACGCAAAGCCTCCGAGAAACGCAAGGCTTTAGGTGATAACTGTCACACCTAATACTCGTATAGGTCTCAGTTCGTCCTACTAACATTTTCTTTCTTAGCAGAAATGGCTTCAAAGTTGCTCAACATTGGCAGTGGTAAACGACAGCATGCTTCGACCTCTGCTCTTCGAACTCCAGCTCTCCAAGCTCGTCAGCGTACGAGTAGTGTCGATGTTCCGGCCCCCGGGTTAGCCAACTTGGCTAAAGTCCAAGCTTTACAAGCTCAGCCTATGCAGACTATCGTAAGAGGCGAGGGGTTGTTACTCATTTGAAGAGGAAAAAGTGGGCGAGGGACTCAGTCCGATCTGAGGAGGTTACTTCCAAGTCTCTACCTTATTCCATCGAAGTTGACTCAGGGGAAGGGTCTCCTTTAGCTCGCCAGTCTTGCGGCGCGTCAAGTTTCCTTTCAAGCTCAAATTCTCGCCTCTGAGCATCCACGATGATGTAATAACAACCAATTTAATCCAATTATAATAGACGGTTAGGGAGGTTTCGTGTTAGTTGGTTTCTGTTAGGGAACTAAGTCGTTGGTGGTTTTCAGGTTTGGCTACTAGTCGTTGGCTGTTGCCTTTAAAAGGCTAGCTCTTTGTATTTTGATATTAGAATCTGAATAAAGAATTTCTTCAAGAATTGGTTTACACCAAATTTGGTATCAAAGCCCTGAAAATAACCTTAAGACCTTATGGCTAGAAAACTTCCATTCCAACAAAGAACCCGTGGATCCTTCAACTCCACAAGTTCTCTCTCCCAAATCTACCACCAATCGATTGTTGTTGATGGAAGATTCTTTGGGGGAAGTCCGTGCAAACGTCCAAGACATACACGACTTGTTAGAAAATCTGGGTAGGCAGTTGGAGCTTATATCAGACGAACAAGAGCGGCTTCGCAATGACTTACAACACAGAAGGAAGGCAAATCAACCAAGAAACAACCCAAGACCACTTGAAGCTCCAAGAAACCACGATGGAAGAGATCGAAGGAATCAAGAAATGCGTTTACAGGTTCAAGACTCTGATTCGTCGGAATACGATGATGAGTTGTTTCAAGAAAATCCTCGGTTGGCTAGGAACGGATACAATGCCAAACGAGGAGGTGTTCGCACGAATTTCAGGATGAAGATAGACCTACCAACATTCAATGGGAAAATGGATGTGGAGGCTTTTTTGGACTGGGTAAAAAATGTCGAAAATTTCTTCGACTATACAATTACTCCTGACGACAAAAAAGTGAGATTGGTGGCCTTTAAGCTTCAAGTCGGTGCGTCGGCATGGTGGGATCAACTTCAGATTAACAGACGCTGACTAGGCAAGCGACCAATTCGTAGTTGGCCGCGTATGCTTCGCCTCTTACGGGAGCGTTTCTTGCCACCCAACTTCGAGCAGATATTATCCTAGCAGTACCAACGTTGTAGACAAGGCTCCAAGACAGTCGCTGATTACACGGAAGCATTTCATCGACTGGGCACGCGTACCAACTTAACCGAAAGCGAAGGTTACAAGATTTCTCGGTTTGTGGATGGCCTCCGTGAAGACATTCAGGATCAACTGGATATGCAGCCCCTCAACCGTCTCACAGATGCCATCGTCATGGCTACAAAGATCGAAGAAAAGATAAAAAAGAAACGATTCCGAACCCCTGCTCGACGCATTCATTGGGACAAACCTTCAACATCCAAGGCAGCCTCAGTAGATGCGGGTAAACAACTTCAAATTGGCGGCTCCTCCAATACTGTATAAAGTAAACTCACGATGAGCAAGCTAAGTCGTTTCCTATTAAGCCTACTGATCCTTCTTATAAACGAGGCACTAATCCTTATGTCCGCACAACTTTGGGCTAATATTTTAGGTGTGGACAGCTTGGACATATATCTAACGAATGTCCCCAACAACGTGCGTTGGCCTTAGTGGATGATGAGGACAATTTGGATCAAGATTCCACTTTTTTAGCGAGTATGATCCCACGTATGTCGAGCCTGATGAGGGGGATGCCATTAGCTGCGTCCTTCAAAAAATTCTTCTCACACCTAAGGTCGAAGTCCAACCCCAATGCAATTCCTTTTTCAGAACCCGCTGCACCATCAATGGCAAGGTATGTAACGTCATCATTGATAGTGGTAGCAGAAAAAACATGGTTATTATATATATATGTTATATATTATTAATATTAATAATATTATTAATAATAATATTAATAATATTATTAAACTCCTCTGCAAATTTGCAGGGGAGTAGGGAGTTAATATGACGTGGGGAGTTACCCCACGTCATTCTTCTTTCTTTTTGTATTGCAGAACAGTTCTGCAATAGGAACGGTACAGAGAAAAAGAAAGAACTCCCACCCAATCTCTCTCAAGCTCTCTCTCAATACTCCCACTCATTCCAAACAAGGTGCTCTCACAAGCACGGTCTCAAGACCCAAGAGGATGGCGAGGAAGACTCGGTGGTGGTGTTCGAGGGGAATTCGTTGAAGAAGAGTTATTCAAAGGTATGGTTTTCCCTTGTGTTTTTTGTTCTTTGCATATTGATTTTGTTTCCCAAATATCACGAACAACGGTCCGCTTCCGCTCCGGGATTCACATCCCTTCAATTGGTATCAGAGCAAGGTTGTTGTTCTGATTTTTTGGGAGCAAGATCGGTGTTTTTGGTGGGTGTTTTAATATTTTCGAAATATGGGTTTGCGAGTTGGAAAATTTCCGGTTTTTGGCATGTAGATTGCGATTGAAGTCTTGATTTGATCATGTAAGGGCCCGATGTTTTGGGCATTGTGTTTCTAACTGTTTCTGTCAGTCCGGGTCGTTCGAAAGTCGTTCATGGCGTCAGATTTGGCGAAAATTTGCAGAAAACAACGAAGAAGACTAAGCAGACTGCGCAGATAGCGCCATGGCGCTGCGGGGACAGCACACAGCGCCACGGCGCTGCACTGTAGCGCCGCAGCGCTGTGCAGCACCACGGCGCTGCCCTTAGGCGCCAAGGCGCTGTTCTGGGTGTTTTTCAGCCCGTTTCCGTGGTTCCGATTCGCAGTTCGAGGGCAGTTGCAGTCGCTTTCTTTTTTTTGTATTATTTTGCTTTCTTAGGGTGCCAAAAACCGTTCCAACTTTGCTATTTTATTATTTTATGCATTATGAATGTATATTTTAATTAAAAGCATATTGCATATTGTATGCCATATAGTTTTAAAATTCCACCATAGGTTACATGCATAATATGTATGTTTGATATATAGTATGTATGTATGGTCATGCATCATATAGTTATAAATGCTATAATGTATGAATGCATGTTTTATTTTCATAATTAATATAAGTGTTGTATTAATTAGATGAAAATAAAGTTGCATTGAGCATGACATTACTTTGGTTAATATAATTGTTATATTAATGTATGCTTACAATGCATGATTATAGTTTTAAATTCTTAAATTTTATAAGAGTTATAAAATGTGGTAGAAAGAAATTAAAATCTATAATAAAGAATTGCATGCAAACATAGGGTCTAAGTTAATTAATTTTAAAGAGGTTTAAAATGAAATGATAAAAGACTAAATATAAAATATTGCCAGGGAACCCTGTCTAAGGAAGGTTCTGTCTAGATTGAGGTATTTAAGCTGACCGTAAGGGAACACCTCTACTTGGGAACCGACCTAGGAGTTGAATTAGTCAATATTTTATATACATGAAATAATGTCATCGGTGTATTAAAGTGTTTAATAAACTAAAACATTATTGTACAACTACCAATATAATAGTTATATTGGGCCGAGTAAAAAATCACTTAGTTATTTTCACTTAGCCAAGATTTATCTAAGTAATATACCCTAGTCTTAGAATACTAAGTGGGAGCTAAAGAGAAAATGTAATATACAGCGTATATATTTGATATACAAAGTATATATAACATACTTTTCTCTCTCTATCACATTCGCCTTTATATTCACACTGTGAGTTCCATGCTCGGCCTCGTGTCGCCCTGGGCGCGGCCTCCCTACGGAAGGTGTTTGCATGATTCAATATTGAGGTGAATGGAGATAGTATTCATAGTAAGTGGGAGAAGGACGTGTGACAACACATCCTGCGGTCTCCGCCATTGGTTTGCACCGTGAGGTTTCATACATGACTTGCGTGTCGTCCTGGAGCGACCATCCCTACGGAGGGTTCATTGTATGGAATCAAAACCAAGGCAAACTCCATAAATGGATAAGAGTCTCTTAGGTTTTGCTCCAATATTTCTCTTCCCTACGGCGGGATTATTGGGGTGGATCTCTGAGGTCCGAAAATGACGGGTCTCACTTACGGAGAGTTGTTAAGTTAGTTAGCAATTTCCTAACCAAATAAAAGATGACTAAAGTTTATAGGAATAAGAGTTATTCTGGTGTAAAATTTAGTTGAGAACGTCTCAATTCAGTGAAGGAGTACATGTCTGCCCTACGGTAGCAGTTGCTCTAAATCACTGAAGCGTCGTTGCAAAACAATTTTGTTAGGGTGCTTAATTACTTTTGCTAAAATTTGATTAGGTTTAAAAGCTAATGCATGAAACTGATATAGTTTGTTTTTACTTTCAACATGTCTACTTCCATTATTGCACTCCTAGCCGCTCAAAAACTTAACGGTGAGAATTACAAACAATGGAAATCGAATCTAAACACTATTCTCGTGATAGATGATCATAGGTTCGTCTTGCAAGAGGATTGTCCTCAAGCTCCTGCGCCTAACACCACTGTGGCGGTGCGCAACGCCTATGGCAGGTGAATCAAGGCCAATGACAAGGCCAAGGTCTACATCTTGGCGAGCATATTTGATGTTCTTGCCAAGAAGCACGAGGATACGGTCACCGCTAAGGAGATCATGGACTCGCTGCAGAGCATGTTTGGACAACCATCCTTACAGGCTCGACATGAAGTCCTTGAGTTCGTTTACAACTCCTGCATGAAGGAGGGTTCCTCAGTGCGAGAACACGTTCTCAACCTGATGGTCCACTTCAATGTGGTTGAGTCGAACGGGGCCGTCATAGACGAGCAGAGTCAGGTCAGCTTCATTCTGGAATCTCTTCCGAAGAGTTTCCTACCATTCCGCAGTAATGCGGTTATGAATAAGTTGGAGTACCTTCTTACCACGCTCTTAAACAAGCTGCATACCTACTAGTTTCTTATGAAAAGTAAGGGACAATAAGGGGAGGCAAACGTTGCCACCTCAAAGAGGTTCAACCGAGGTTCATCCTCTGGAACCAAGTATGCGCCCTCTTCTTCTGGAAGTAAGACTTTCAAGAAGAAGAAGGCTGCTGGTAAGGGCTCTAAACCTGATTCCGCTGCTGTCGCTACCAAGAAAGGCAAGGCCAAGGTTGCAGAGAAAGGTAAGTGTTTCCATTGCAATATGGAGAGGCATTGGAAGCACAACTGCCCAAAGTACTTGGTCGAAAAGAAGAAAGCTAACGGAGGTAAATATGATTTACTTGTTTTGGAAACATGTTTAGTGGAAAACGATGACCCCGCCTGGATACTGGATTCAGGAGCCACTAATCATGTTTGTTCTTAATTTCAAGGAATTAGTTCCTGGAGGCAGCTTGAAGCCGGAGAGATGACTCTCAAGGTCGGAACGAGAGAGGTTGTCTCAGCTGTGGCGGTAGGGGAGCTCAAGTTGTTTACAAACAAGAATATGTATATATTATTAGATAATGTGTACGTGGTTCCTAAAATTAAAAGGAACTTAATTTCAGTTTCTTATTTGTTAGAACATATGTATTCCATTTCATTTCATTTGAATGAAGCATTCATTTCGAGAAATGGTGTTAATATTTATTCTGCTTTGCTTGAAAACAACTTGTATGTGCTAAGACCAACCATAACTAAAGCAGTTTTAAATACCGAGTTGTTTAGAAATGCTAGAACTCAAAATAAAAAGCAAAAAGTTTCTCAAAAAGAACATACATATATTTGGCACTTAAGATTAGGTCACATTAATCTCAATAGGATTTGGAGGTTGGTTAAGAATGACATTCTAAGTGAGTTAGAAGACGATTCTTTACCACCATGTGAGTCTTGTCTTGAAGACAAGATGACTAAAAGACCTTTTAGTAGAAAAGGTTATAGAGCCAAAGAGCCCTTAGAACTTATACATTAAGACCTTTGTGGTCCAATGAATGTTAAAGCTCGAGGAGGGTATGAATACTTCATCTCTTTTATAGATGATTATTCAAGGTATGATTATTTATACCTAATGCAACATAAGTCTGAAGCCCTTGAAAAGTTCAAGGAGTACAAGACTAAAGTTGAAATCAAATATAAGGGTATCGTGCCTCGGCCTCAGTCATAGAATTACTCGTATAATGAACCGGACTCTGACGTCCCTTTTCTTCCCTGATAAACACCGAGCTAATCGCCTCTTTAGAGATGGCTAAGTTTAAATACAGCACGTCGCCACGCAATGGCTTGAATAGCAGCGGAGCCTTGTCGAGGTATTGCTTCAATTGTTGGAATGCGGTCTTGCAATCCTCGGACCATTCAAAGCGACCTTTCTTTCTCAACATTTCGAAGAAAGGAAGGCACTTCCATCTCTGGAGCGAGATACAAAGTGATTTAGGGTTGCGGGTCGCCCATTCAACTTATGGAACTGCTTGATGTTCCTCGGCACTGCAGCCCTTATCTTACCCAGATTGGGCTTCAATTCCCCATTGATGAACCATAAATCTGAGGAATTTTCCTCATGGAACCCCGAAGGCATACTTGCTCGGATTAAGCTTCATCTGATACTTTCGGAGCACACCAAATGTTTCTGCGAGATCGGCTATATGCGAGCTCGTTTGCTTGCCTTTGACTAACATGTCTCCACGTACACCTCTATGTTACGGTCGATCTGCTTGGCGAACATCATATTCACCATTCGTTGGTAGGTCGCACCTGCATTTTTCCGATCGAAGGGCGTGACGTTGTAGCAGGACAACCCTTAGTCAGTGACGAATGAGGTATGCTCCAGATATGGGTCGTGTATCTTTATCTGGTTGTATCTAGAGTAGGCGTCCATAAATGTAAGTAGCTCATGGCCTGCTGTCGCGTCGACACGCCTTGTTGAGGCTCGTCATATCAATAGAAACGCGCCACTTCCCATTAGATATTTTAAGTAAAACAACATTAGAAAGCCATGCAGGATAATGAACTTCTCTTATGAAATTAGCTCGTAAAAGTTTTTTGACTTCTTCGCTAATTACATTGCTACGCTCGGCATCGACAGACCGACGTTTTTGCTTTATAGGTCTAAAAAACGGATCTACATTAAGCCTATGCACCATAATTTTGAGGTCTATATCGGGAATGTCGTCATGGGACCATGCAAACATGTCGAAGTTTGGTTGCAGAAAGTGGACGAGCTCCTCTTTCACATTGACCCCCAGCTTGCTACCGATACTGACCTGCTTATCTGGTCAAAGTAACGGTACAAACTCTAGTTCCTCGGTCAGAGTGCCGTGAACAAGCTACATCTCGGTTCTTTGTTGCGATGTTGGTGCGTCAAGTTCCATGATTGCTGCACAAGTAGCGAACCACCTCAGAGCCGTTGCATAACATTCTCTCGATGTTTTCTGCTCACCTCGGATCTTAGCAATCCCCACTAGGGTTAGATAATTCAGAACCTGATGATATGTAAACGGAACTGCCTTGAAGTCGTGGATTAGTGGTTAGCCAAGAATGGCATTGTAGGCTGAGCTTCGATCTATTACGACGAACTCAGTGACCCTAGTGACCTGGTGCTCCCCTTCTCTGAGGGTTACTAGTAGTGATATACACCCTTCGGCGATAACCGAGTCACTCGCAAAGCCGATCAAAGGTGTAGGGCTGGACTTCAAGTACCTTCTCTCCCACCCTAAAGTGGAGTAGGTCGAGAAAGACAACGTTCGTCGAAGCTCCACCATCACCTAGAACTCTTTTAACCTTCACATGGTCGATTAGAGGGGCAATTACCAGGGCCTCGATACGAGGCATATGTATCCCTTCAGCATCTTGCTCGTTGAATAGGATCGGGACCACGGGATCCTTGGAATACGAAGTGTAGACCTCATGCACGACCTCCCAAACTAAGGCCTTTCTCTTATGTTCCAACTGGCCCCACTCGGACCTCCGTGGATGGTGTTTATGAGTAGAAGGCAATGCTCCTTCTGTCTAGGTGACCTCGATCTTTCTCGTTTCTCTTCCTTAGTCGACTTTTCTAGCTCGGCTCGCTTTTTGTTGCTAACATACTTCTTTAAATAACCCCGCCATATCAAATCCTCGACTTACTCCTTCAAGTGAAAGCAACGAGAGGTCTCGTGGCCGTGATGCTTGATTACGCTTGTTTACATGCGTAAAAAGAAGGTTTTAGATGCTGTTTTTACTATGTTTTAACTTTGTTTTGGACTTTTTCTCGGTCGTTTGAGTTCCAATTCATGCAAAATTCATATAAGATGGTTTGTGGTTGGCTTATATTGTATTTATGACATTTTAGGACCATTTGGGAGTTCAAATTAATCCAAAGAAGCAAAACGACGGAAAAACCTTAATTGGAGGCGCTAGGCGCCTGGTAGGCTGCAGAAATCCTGGTTTTCTTCCAACTTTGCCCTTAATGAAACGCGTCTTCCAATGCATTTTAGTGGTTCCAACCGATGCATACGTGTAGAAGAAGTGTTCCACTATCAGTTTGAGCACGATTTGGTCAGTCAAAGGAGTTGAAAATGGCTGATCCACCAGCGTTTTAGGACCTACCTAACCAATTCTGCACAGCTATAAATTCTGCACAGCTTCTCCACCAAAATCATCAAGCCTTGCTTCCTTCTCTTGATCATTCTTAGTGTTTCTTTATTGCTTTCTAAGTACTTTTGAGTTGCTTTCATTAGTTGCTTTTAGTTTTTAAATCCGGAGCACTTTACATTCCTTTATTGAGCTTTGTTTTGTTTCCGTTGTTACTTAGTTATTTTCTACCTATTCAAATTTATAAAAATCTAGCACTTAGCTTATCTTTACTTTATTTTTAGTTAAGAGAATTGTGTTTTTGGAGGAAAGAGCGCGTGACACTCCCCCTTGCTTGAAAGAGAAGAGTGAAGCTCTCAATCCCGAGCAAAACTCTCCGTTAGTTAACTTTTGTTTTTCACACATGCATTTCAATTTCAACAATTTTACTTGCTGTATTTTCTTCAATATGTCTTTCTAAATTCCCGTCTCTAGCCTGGTTATGGATAGTTAGCCTTTTATTTCTAAAAAGGGTTGCTAAGAAGTAGTGTTTTTGCTTTCCACTCATTGCTCAACATGTTTTCCCAAAAAGTTAGGATTTAGAGAAGGCCACTGTAAGTCTTAACAAGTCAATACTGAAAAGGTTGCTTATTCGCATTATTGAGTGTTTAAACCGAGTAGAGGAGCGTCTTAAACATAAGGGTTCCGGTTAAGTAGCCTAGACATAGGACCTTAACCCGAGGTTGCGACTATTTCCATCCTAAAACTAAGATATCTCTCATAATAGACATATTAGGGAATGTCTTAGGACTTTGAACTTGCTTAGACATAAATCAAGTGAAAAGCGTAGTCGTTGGTTCCTAAAGTAAAATGCATATCATCCTTAGCGTATCCTTGATTCTTTGTTGGCTAACTTGAATTAATTCGGGCTAGGTTTTACCATTATAAGACCAAATCCCAAATCCAAAACCATTATTTGTGACCACTTCCCATTTTACAAGAATCACTCATTTCAACGTTCACTATTCATTACAACTTTAGAGTTTGGAAATTATTTAGAAGTCCTTGAGGATCGATACTTGGATACTCCATCCATTTTATAGTACTCTGACAGGTGTGTGCTTGCATCTATAGAATTGTTACCACGCTTAGTGCGTGCGTTCATCATAACCCCAGTCAAGTTTTTGGCGCCGTGCGACGTCGCTGCAGTTCTGCGCACGGGTTGAGCAGCAGCGGTGCGCCTTCAGCCCTTTTTCGGCGTATCACACGGGTCTGGAACCCAAACCCGGGGCGGTTCCAGTTTTCTGCAGTGGCTGTGCCGTTTCTGCGGCGTTCCGACGACGGCCCGTGGCCGTACGTGCTCCGACGACCACCCGCAGCCCCGATCTGTGGCCTTTGCTTCCCCTCGACGACTTTAGATGCTTACCCACACCTGTCCGGAGTTCAATTCGCGGTACCCACCCCTATTTAGACTCAAGCAAGCATTACCCTTCGCTTTTGACATCGAAACAGCAAGCATAAGGACATTCGAACTCAGTTTTGATGCCCGAACCTCCTCGGCGTCGACCCACTCCTTACCCAAGAGGTTTTATGGTGAGATAGTAGGTAACGGATCATCTAAACTCACTTTTGATGCAAACTAAGTGTTTCTAACATGAACTCTAATCAAGTTTGGTTTGCTTTTGGATTTAGGAACCCTTCAGTGAACTTGGTAGCGCATTAGAACTTTGTTGTAAGTAGTTTCTTACTGGAGGGATTGGTTGTTGTGTGCTAATATGATATGGTTGTTTGCTCGTGTGCCCATGTGTGATACTTTCATGTCGCTTGTCGTTGTTATCATTTAGTAAACGTCATTGTTGATAAAACTGTTGATATATCTTGGGAAAATTATGTTGTTGTGTGAAGAAATTGTAGCCAGGTAATCCTGGATGACTATGATTGAATTGCTATTATGTTCTAATTGATTTTCATGATGAAATTTGTATGCCGGTACTATAATCTGTTGTTTCGAAAGCGTATTGAATATTTATGAGAAATCGGTTGTGTTTGATGTATGCTGGGTATTTATCAATTATATTTTTGTTAAGTGGTTGATTGTGCTTTTTCTGTGAACGATGCCTGCTGGAGCTGTTGGATCATGTTGGACTATTTTAGATTGATTGGCTTTTACATATGATCATTTTGGTGTATCGCATATTGGACTGTTATGAGATTGTTGATGCATGAGGCATGGCGTATGAGGCATGGCGTAGTGGCCAGTAGGACTCTTATGAGAATTTTGGGACATAACAAAGTAAGTAGACAAGGGGCGTGTGCGTGCGTTAATGTATATTAGTTGGCTTCCATTGTGCTGTTTTGTGATGTTTAATATTGAATTTCGATACACTATCGTGCTAGGTAACTCTCATTTGTGTTAATCTGTATGCTTGGTGTAGTGTTGCATATTCGTCGGTGATAATAGTGGAATTTTGTATTGATGAGCTGCTGAGATTTGTTGTAGAATGACGTGTGTTTGTAGGGAATGCTCGTTAAAGTGGACTTATTGTGGCGATGTTTGTTGTCTGAATTTTGCATAAGTTGTTTGGCGTGTCTGACGTGTTTATTTATGTCTAGCAATGCTTATTGATTACGGATGTTGGATGATTTCTTCGAATGTTGGATATTAAGTGTTTGGATGAATTGTGTTGGGCGTGTTCTTGAAAGTTTTCTGAACTGCTATGTGAAAATTATGTTATGTGAAGCATGCCATAAGGTTGTTTGTTGGAGCTCTTATGTTCTCTATATTGTGAATAGGTTGGTTGTTGTCAAACTTTGTGTTTTTGAGATCTGTGATGCATTGAAATCATACTAGTGGTTGTGTCGTGATGGCCGTTGTGGTGGTTGGTGTTATTAGGGAAGTATACTGAAATCCTGGTTGGAGGCTAGAAATGATATGTGGAGTTACGAAAGTTACGAAGTGAATGGGTGAGTGTCAGGGCCTCGGGTATAAATGGTCGAGGGCTGATACGTCACTAATTGGGATCGAGGCCTCGGGTATAAATGGTCAGGGGTCGATACGCCAATATTGGATAAAGATGAGCGTCGAGGCCTCGGGTATAAATGGTCGGGGGTCGATGCGAGGAGTCTTTCGAAAGGAGAACTATTGGGGCCTTGGGTACAAATGGTCAAGGGCCAATAGAAGGTGAAGTCATCGGGGCCTCGGGTATAAATGGTCGAGGGCCGATGCTGCAGGGTCGGGGCTCTGGGTATAAATGGTCAGGGGCCAACTCTACTCGAAGAAGTTAACTGTGGAAGGCTAGAGTAGCTGTGATAAGTGTAGAGGTACTTGAGATGTTAGGGAGACTAGAGGTTGGTGGTTAATGTGTTACTGGTTGTGGTTGTCACCGAAGTTTATAGAATGTGTCTATGTTTGAATGTATAATGTGATGAAAGGCATGACTGTGAATGTTTGATGATTTGGTTGAGCATGATGTGTGTGTGTCGATTCTTTAATAAGCGTGACACGTTGTTCCTTGATAAGTATGCTGTTTGTGCGTGACCTTTCAAATAAGGGCTGCTTACTAAGTACTGTGGTTGTACTCATACATCTTTTTCCCCTCCAGTTCGCAGGTATCGAGCTAGCTCCTGGGTTGGTGATGGCGAGAAGGAGACTTGATCGGAAAGACCATTAGCTATGCTGTGTGCAATTAATTTCTTTTAGCTAGGATAGTTGTGGCCATTTAATATTGTAGTTGAGTTGGTAGTGGCTGGTTTTCTTTAGTTTTATTGTCTAAAAGATGTTGTAAGGTTGCCGATTCATTATTCTTTTAGAGCATTAATTTTGTTAGCCTCTTGAACTATGTGATTGTAATCTACTTAGGATATTTATGAATACATTTGTTTAAGTTGATCGTACTTGAATTAGCTTTTGCTTCATTGCCATTCGAGATGTTAATATTCATTTAGTGGATGGTTTATAGTTAGTAAGGTTTCCTTGAAGGGTTTCGTTAATGTGAAGTCGGTATTAAATGGTTTATCTGTATAGGATGTGAGTTTCTCTTAAAACATTAGTGTTGTTGTTCTAATTTTTCAAGCTCTCGTGAGTGTTGGAAATCAGAGTAGTGCAGCAGAAGCATGGTAGTTTTATTGCTTAGTGTTGTTGTGATGAAAATTCTCTTGTTTATGCGAAAATTTTAGGTAGGCTTAGTAACGGTCCCTGTTTGGAAATGGTGAAATTTATGGGGCATTACACAACAGCTGCGAGATCAGGTTCGAGAAGTCGTGCAACATATCTACAACTTGAGGGCTTCATTGGATTTTGCAGTTTTACCTTCATGGCCTCCAGCGCTAGCTGCTATCCTTGGTCATCCATCTTCCAGTACCGACACTGATCCTAGTCCACAACCTCCAACTTCATGAAGGGGAGGTTCCTTCTTTGCTAGTTTTTGTGTTTTATTCTTTTGGTTAATGACGTCGTTTGCATATTCTAGCCTTACTACGCATGTTTTTTGTATTGATTATGTTTCGAGCTCAGTTGAAGCATGCATAAATTAGTATCGTTTATCTTCTGATCACTTAAAGTATGCCTTCACTTAACCTTAGTTTTGCTTTTCACATGCCTACTTTGAAGCACTTGTGATGTGCATGTGATTTCATGTCAATGATGATTCTAAGAGATTGTTGAGTTTTGTGTTCTATGCCTGACTAAGCTTCGAGCTATTTCCTTCGTTTATGTGATAAACTCATTTTCTTTTATGTCTTTTTGATCTTTACAGACTTTAAGCTTTTTCTTTGCCCCTATATAGGAAGTCCTTGTCCTTTTTGTTGTTAAGCCTTTTTCATCAGATGCAAAAGTCTTTTCCCAATGAGGACACTGTCTCTCATAAGTTTGGGGGGGACAGTCGTTGTGTCAGTCATTGTTTCAGAAAGATAAAGTGTTATTTATATTTGAAAAATCATGCTATTTTCTTTTGAAAAAGAGTCAGTTGGAAAGAGTGGTAAAAACAATGAGAGTTAAAGAAAATGTATTTATGATTTTCGAGTCCTACTGTAGACACCCATTTAGTTTTAGGTTGGGTGTTGACTTTGAAAATAGCAGTAAGGATGGTGATAAGTGACTTCGTGTTTTTCATTGTCGTCGTCTTACGACCTAGCTGTTAGTTTTAAAGTCTTTCTACGAGTAGTTGTGGTTGAAACCGATGTTAGTGTGTGGAAACCTCAGGGGCTAGTAGCCGGTCTTTCAGATGTAAAAGTCTCAATGTAAAAAGGGAGTGTGCAGATTCCTTAGGGGTATTTGAAAACGTTTTTTGTTTTTGAAAGGAAAAAAAGGATTTTGAAAGAGAAAGTTTTTATCATTTCAAACTTGTTTTATAGTGACTAAGCTTACAAAGGCAATAGAATGGTATGCTTTGACATCTTTTCCGTGAGACAATTTATGATTGAACATCTCGGTTGATTTTGCTTTACCTTGTCCATGTGTTAGAAAGCTGATTAAAGTTGCTAAGTTTTGCTTGAGAAAAAGCAAAAAGTTAAGTTTGGGGGTGTGATTACGCTTGTTTACATGCGTAAAAAGAAGGTTTTAGATGCTGTTTTCACTATGTTTTAACTTTGTTTCGGACTTTTTCTCGGTCGTTTGAGTTCCAATTCATGCAAAATTCATATATGATGGTTTGTGGTTGGCTTATATTGTATTTATGACATTTTAGGACCATTTGGGAGTGCAAATTAATCAAAAGAAGCAAAAAGACGGAAAAACCTTCATTGGAGGCGCCAGGCGCCTGGTAGGCTGCAGAAATCCTGGTTTTCTTCCAACTTTGCCCTTAATGAAACGCGTCTTCCAATGCATTTTGGTGGTTCCAACCGATGCATACGTGTAGAAGAAGTGTTCCACTATCAGTTTGAGCACGATTTGGTCAGTCAAAGGAGTTGGAAATGGGTGATCCACCAGCGTTTTAGGACCTACCTAACCAATTCTGCACAGCTATAAATTCCAGCAGCTTCTCCACCAAAATCATCAAGCCTTGCTTCCTTCTCTTCATCATTCTTAGTGTTTCTTTGTTGCTTTCTAAGTACTTTTGAGTTGCTTTCATTAGTTGCATTTAGTTTTTAAATCTCGAGCACTTTACATTCCTTTATTAAGCTTTGTTTTGTTTCCATTGTTACTTAGTTATTTTCTACCTATTCAAATTTATAAAAATCCAGTACTTAGCTTATCTTTACTTTGCCTTTACTTTATTTTTAGTTATGAGAATTGTGTTTTTGGAGGAAAGAGCACGTGACACTCCCCCTTACTTGGAAGAGAAGGGCGAAGCTCTCAATCCCGAGCAAAACTCTCCGTTAGTTAACTTTTGTTTTTCACACATGCATTTCAATTTCAACCATTTTACTTGATGTATTTTCTTCAATATGTCTTTCTAAATTCCCGTCTCTAGCCCGGTTATAGATAGTTAGCCTTTTATTTCTAAAAAGGGTTGCTAAGAAGTAGTGGTTTTGCTTTCCACTCATTGCTCAACATGTTTTCCCAAAAAGTTAGGATTTAGAGAAGGCCACTGTAAGTCTTAACAAGTCAATACTGAAAAGGTTGCTTATTCGCATTGTTGAGTGGTTAAACCGAGGAGAGGAGCGCCTTAAACATAAAAGTTCCGGTTAAGTAGCCTAGACATAGGACCTTAACCCAAGGTTGCGACTATTTCCATCCTAAAACTAAGATATCTCTCATAATAGACATATTAGGGAATGTCTTAGGACTTTGAACTTGCTTAGACATAAGTCAAGTGAAAAGCGTAGTCGTTGGTTCCTAAAGTAAAATGTATATTGTGCTTAGCGTATCCTTGATTCTTTGTTGGCTAACTTGAATAATTCGGGCTAGGTTTTACTATTATAAGACCAAATCCCAAATCCAAAACCATTATTTGTGACCACTCCCCATTTTACAAGAATCACTCATTTCAACGTTCACTATTCATTACAACTTCAGAGTTTGGAAATTATTTAGAAGTCCTTGAGGATCGATACTTGGATACTCCATCCATTTTATTTTACTCTGACAGGTGTGCGCTTGCATCTATAGAATTGTTACCACGCTTAGTGCGTGCGTTCAGCATAACCTCAGTCAATGCTTATGGAATCGGTAATAAAACGCTTGTCTCGTTTTTCTGAAGGTTGACAAAGCTTATCAAGCACTGTGAATAACGTCTCTAGGTCTGTATATTTGACCGCCGCGTAGGTCTCAGCAATTGAGGCATTTAGTAGAGTAAACTTGTCGAACCTTGGCCCACGTCGATTTGAGGGGCTCTTGTCGTCTCGCCAGTTTCCATTCTTATCATCGCTGGCTCGTCGAGACGAGCTTCGATCATCATCGTGTCGCATCTTAGAAGATGGAGACTTGGAGTATTTATCTTTGCTGCGGCTACTACGTTCGACTCCGTTGGCCTTCCACAATTCTAGCCTATCAATATGTTGACGAGCTCTGGCAAGCATATCGTTCAGGGAAGCTGGTGGACGACTCTGGAACTCGATTTTCAAATTTCGGTCATTTAACCCTGTCGTAATATACATCATGGTGATGTCGTCTGTGCAACTCACCACCTTCACATGCTCGTCCATAAAGTGGGCGATGTACCCTAAAGGACTCATTGTCACGCTGCTTCACAATTTCGAGGTGGTATGGTGGCAGCTTCAATAGTTGCCTATCCGAGAACTGGTTTATGAACAACTTGCACAATTGTTGGTAACTAACTGTCAATCGACTTTGGTTACAACTATCGATACCACAGCCTTGCCGAGCCCTCTAAATTTATTTAGAATGCTCGGCACTTCATTGCGTCCCTTGTGGCTAAGAAATTCATCTTCCTTTCAAACACCTCAACATACGACACTAGATCTCCGAACCCATCGTACAAGCTCATGGTCGGAGCTTTTAATTTGGCGAGATGGGTGCATACAAGATCGCTTGGGAGAAAGGCGGCTCTTCATATTTGATCGTCCGTTGCGAATCTAAAGGTCTACACCGCTTTCTTAGATCCTCTATCTTCCTTTGGAACGAGTCTCGGAGGTGATCCACTTCAAATCGAATGTCTTGGTCTCCTTGAGAGGACTTCTGCCGATCATTCACCTCAAATTTCCTCTCCCTCTGTGCATCAAACTGATACTCCTGACCTTCAGGCACAGTCCACCGACGCCGAGGTGGATCATCATCCTGACCCTGACGGTCGTTGTCATTGCCAAGCAGTACTTGAAGACTCAGAAGAAGCCGAACCTTTGGGCGTTGATCTCTCACCAAGTTGTCTTGCTGGGGGTGACCTAGCACCGGGTCTTTCGGAGTACTACCCAATTATGGGCGTTGAAGTCTCGGAGAAGGCGATCCAATCCGGATCAGCCAAGAAATGGTACTTCGTCCTCTTGGTCGGATGTGCAGGCTCCTTTCCCTTGATAGGTCTTCAGAGACGGAGGAGTCTGAAATCTCTCCTCCCTTCTCAACTACTTCCAACCACGCCTTTACCTCCGTCAGTTCAGCAATCACGTTCTCCATGATGGTGGGATCTACACCCACGTCAATACTTGCCCCATAACGCGCACTTGTGTCACCTCAGCTGTGCACACGGGGAGCGTGAGGTGGTACACCATTCCTCTGAGCTGTGAGCGGTGGAAACTATTCTTGGACGAGGTTTAAATTTCAGTCTTGAGTTGGGTCAACCACAGTAGGCTGACCTCTATTTCCCGCAACAGCTCCAGTCGAGAGTTGAACCGGGAGTTGAAGTTCAGGTACTTGCTCTCAGGCAGCTAGCTTGGAGATAGGGCAGTCATGTGCTGCTGGCCTCGCCCCACAGTAGAGGTTCCCGCCACATGAGAGTAGGTACGGCGGGAATAGGTGTAAGGGACAGTAGCAGCTGCCCTAGAAGAGCGGATTGGCGTGTGGGACAATTGGGAGCGTGTTTGGTCCATAAGTTCGGTTGTTAAGGTAGGAATGACTTCACAGCTGTCTTCCCTACAGACCGTGCCAAATGTTTGATCCTAAAAAGACCAAGCTTGGAATCCACGTAGGTTGGATCACACAGGATGATCTTCCTGGTCCTTTGAAGAACCTACAAAACAAGGTTAGCACTCCGACGAGTAAGTTAGCTTTTATCCGATCTAACTTGATGAATGCAAATGGATTCATGTAGCTTTTAGCTGATCTAACTTGATGAATGCAAATGGATTCACGCACCATGTACTAGGGGCAGACATCTCTATTAATAGAGATTGGATCCGACAAAAGTCCTGACATGGGGCTAACGGTCGTCTGACCGTCCGTAAAACGCGACGTGTTGTCTGATTTAAAGAGGTTATTCAACATTTTCTTAAATGCACTTGCAGGTCAACTCAGACCATTTAAATAGACTTATAGTAGAGAATGGTTAGCTCAGCTCATACCGTTTCCGACCTAAAGGGACTTAAACAAATTATTATAATCTAAAACAGGTTTTAACCCAAGTACCTTTACGATGCTGACACGTGGTATACGATAATCTGCCTCCAACAGGCTAGGCCCGACATGAAACGGAGACATTCGAAACTTACATTTTTGTTTATATCATTTTAGAGTCTTTTTTACCTTGTGTGCCACTGTTCCTCCATATTTTAGTTTTGTCTAAACATTAAAACCCAAAATTATTGTTGTGATTACCAACATTCAGATCTATCTTAAGCTTGTTTCTAAATTAGTTTAGTTCCTTATTTAGTTTCACACTGGTTCATCTTTTGATAGTTCAATTCTTTATGATTTCGTTTAGTTTTCGAAGCAATTTCCAGCTTTACATTTTCTTTACTTGTAAACTGTACTAGATTTACAAAATTACAGCATTATTCATTCATTCCATCTCGTCTTCACTTTGTTGCCTTGAAAGCACCTTGTAATCACACATCCTTGTCGAATAGAACGGGTTTTTACTTTTCTAAATTTACAGCGTTTTTCTCCTTCCTTTCTTCTTTATGTATGTCTTCAATTTACCACTCGAATCAATTCTGTTTTTACCTAAAAATATGAGCTAAAATTCATTTTCCTAGCTTCGTTGCGGAGAATTAACCCTTCTTTAAAAAAGAGGATAGGGGCAAAAGATTTTCTGTAACTTCCTTATAAATTAAGTTGTTTTCAAAAGCTAATGATTTAGTTTGGTCAATTAATTAGTAAATTCAATACTGAAAAGGCTGAACATTTTTTACAACTTAGTTGGATTTAACCAAGGAGCGGAAAAGACTTTAGATATAAAATTTTTGTTAGAGTAGCCTAAACATAGGACGCCTTGATTCTTGGTTTTGTGATTAGTTTTTAATAACTAAGACCTCTTTCTTAATAGACATATTTGTTTGGGACTTGGTACTTTTTCATCGCTTAGATATAAGTAGGTGAAGAAGTAGAATTGTTCCTTGCATAACTAGGGGCACCTGGGGCCTAGCTCTGTTCCTTATCGTGTTTTTGGTTAATTAGAATTAAATGGGTTGGGCTTTATTAATAGTGTTTTCAAATCAAAACCAACAACATTCCCATTTATTTATACCATAAAGTTAATTACACTCCACCAATCACCATATGTTAAAAAGTCACAATTTGTCCATAAGCATCGATACTCGTAATACTTTTCCAATTGCTACTTGTGACGGTGCGCTCACACTCTAATCATTTGCGATTTAGTCAGCTTTGAACATATGGTTCTTGTATCAATCAAGAAAATTCATAAACAATTTATCTTGTCGTTGCATCAATCTGGGATTTGTTAAAAATTACTCTGTGTAATGCTACTAAGTTCATTGAGGTTAGCTTTTGGAACAAATTATTGCCCAATACAACAAATTACTTGCTCATGTTAACAAACTACTTTACAACTTTATTTTGGAATTTGAGTTCATTTCTTCACATTCTCCATTGGAGTGGTGTGTGAGATTTTAATTTTCAACTCCCTTGATTCTCTTCATTGTTTCACCCATTGCAAAATTTACGGCTCAGCCCCAAGTGTTTTTATTATTCTGGTAGGATTTTCTCTAAACATTGCGTGATTTTTCATCTAAAAAATATTCAAGAAGATGACTGAATGAAGTTTCCCTATCGATAACCTCAATCGACGTCGATTTCACCTCCATGACAGCCAACTCCGACATCGCATTCCCTCCCATTGTCTGATTTAATCCGACTCATGAAACAACTTCAATTTGATCTTCTAACAACATAACAAACTCTAAACTCTCAGCTAAGCTAGCTCTTCGTTTTGGTGAATTCTCTCAACTCCAATATGACAAAATTCCTTATTATTTTCTTTATCACTAAAGTTTTCTATCTTAGCTCTCACGACAATTTTCGTTTTGTTACTCATTATGAAATTTTACGTCGGTCATTTTTCTTGTTTTTCTTCAAAGGTTGATAAAATGGTTCCAGAGAGAGATGGTGTTAGGAAATTAATGACTCTTGTTGGGATTTTTGGATACAAAATAAAATAAATAAATAAGACCGAAGGAGTGAAAACAAATAATGGGCCAAAAGCCCAAACCATTATTTTTAAGTTTCACATACTCATATATATATATGAGTTTTATGTTTTGTGGGGAGTAGCCATCAGAATTTTAGCTAGGGGCAGCTGAATTGGGGTTTTTGGCAGCAGTTTTCGTGACAGTAGCTCGGGATTGTTGGCAGCAGATTGGAAGATTAAGATTATATTATTCAAGGTAAATTGTGTCTTTGATTATTGTGAGTTTTCTCATTCCTGTTACTTAGTAATTGCTTTAGATTGATTAGAAGCTAAGGGGCTTTTGTTGGGACCTCTAGGGGATATTATTGGAGAGAGTTATTGTAATCCAATCCTTACCATTATTATTGAATTACCCACATCTAAGTGGAAGACTAGACGTAGTGCTTAGTGGTGAACCAGTATAATTTTGATGTGTCGTTTTCTTGTTCTTTATAGTTTTCTTCCTTATTTGCATATTGTGGTCGTGTGTGAATATTTTATGTGGAAGGGAAAATAATACAAGGACTATTAATTTCCCAACAAGTGGTATCAGAGCTGTAGGGTTGCAGTATCATGGGAGAAAATTTTAGTTTTTGGAAGATGTAGGTAAAGATCTTCTTACGTGCAAGAAGATACACAAGACTTTGGGGGAGAGATCAACGGAGATGACTAACAAGGATTAGAATGAGATGGATGAGCAGGCCGTTGCGAACATTTGAATGTCGTTGTCAATGAATGTTTGTAGTTGATAACTCTCCAAAAGAGAGTTATTCGAGTGCATATTTGGGTGTTTTTATGCAATGAAATGTCAAAATGTATCGGTTTTAGCTCTTAAGCATCATGAAAAATCTTATAAACCGAACTTCGAGCTAAAAGTCATTGGTCTTTAATGTTTTGGCTAAATATTGCATTAAATGCTGTTATTTCTGGTGTAAACGCACATGTTAGGAAGCATAAGACATAGTATGAAGAAAGTGCTGAGCCCAGAGAAGAGTAGATGAAGCTCATGTTCAAGATAGAGCAAATGAAAGCTAAAGCAAAGAAGCGTGGGAGCATGAAATTACCGTGCAGTAACAGCCCAGACATGGGAATTACCGTGTTTGTACAAACTTCAGTTGGGAGCCCTAAAAATGGGACCCAATATAAAAGGGACATTTAACCCTAGCCGCCACACACAGATCCCAATAGACACATGTTTTTTAGAGTTGAAACGACAAGGAAGAGGAATCTCTCCATTTTTGGGGGTCGAAAGCTGACGATAGAGGGGATATTCGACTGCTGCATCGAGCTGTCATATTCTTCCTTGGTTTTCTGCAACCTCCTCTAAATGAGTTGTCTTGTTCTTTTACCCATTGTATTTTCTTCTTTATCCATGAGCTAAGCTCCACTTCGAGGGAGATGTACATGTTGTAGTTGATGAACAACCAAACCTCTAGCTGCTACATTCGTTTTTTAATAAAGTTGCTTATATTTCTTCATTCTTGACATTGTTGGCCACTTTGTCTTGTCTGCTAGCTTCTGTATTGACCCAGGAGGACTTATAGATTGTCGACTTGCTTTATTTGTGATTAGTACCTTTCTATAGTAATTTGTGGATGCTCAGGAATGGGATCCCCTAATCATGCCTAGAACTTGTTATTATTGCTTCGAAACTTAGCAACGAGAGTTATGGGTATCCATGTTTGGGTGTCTCGGAAGAGAACCAAGTTGAGTTCGGTACTAATGAATGTATGCTAGCTAGTGGGTAGGTTGAGAAGTCGGTGAAGGCATGTTAAATCTCCCCCACTTTTTCATATCTGTTAACTCCTTTTTTTCTTGTTCTGTGCTATAACCTCTTCCTATTATCAGCTTTGTGAAGTGTGGCTGCTACTGAGATCTTTTACTGCCTTGTTTATTATATTTCGTTTTGTCACAACACAACACCTATATTTCCTTGTTTTTATATTTTGGTACCTGCAAACATCGTTAGAATATTATCCAAAGTCCTTGTGGATTCGACCTCGTTTCGTGCTACAATAAGCAATTTCGTGTATACTTGCACGTATTGTCAACACGATTGTGTGGACACAACAGTAGTCTGGTGACGAAACAGACTACAACGAAGAAATTGTAGTAGGCCTTGCAAGACAGGTATGAAAAACCTTCTGGCAATACAAAAATACTTTTATGGACGAAGTATTTTAATATCCACATAGAGGTGGGAACCTCGGTGAATTCCCACATTAATGAGCTCACCGATATCTTGAAGAAATTAGTAGTGATAGGTGTCAAGATTGAGAAAGTGGTGAAAGCTATGAAGCTGTTGGCATCTTTACCTGACAGTTGGGAGACGATCAAGACCGTGGTGTCGAAATCGCTAAGGAAAAATAGCTTGAAATTTTCAGCTATTTGTGATGTCCTCTTATTTGAGGAAGGCCAGAGAAAATTAGGGAAAATGTCTGCGTCTACTTTAGGGGCAGAAAACAGCGTTGAATCAGCTTTGGTAGCTCAAAACAAAGAAAAGGCAAAGATGAATTACAATGGGAAGCATCATAATAGATATAACAGGGATAGTGGGAGTTATAGTGGGGAAGTGGAGTGTTATTACAGCTACAAGAAGGGACACGTCAAACGCTGTTGCAGGAAGTTCAAAGAAGATTTTAAGAAGGAAAACAATAATGCAAATGTTGTAACAGAAGAAGAATGGATTGAAGAGTTTCTGGCTTGTACTTAAAGGAACATATCGGTAGCCAATGGGTAGTGGAGACTACAGGATCAACGAACGTTGCTTCAGACAGATGTTGGTTCTCATCTCTTGCTATATGTGATAATGGCTTAGTAAGGATGGGGAATGGCAGTATCTCCAAGGTGACACTACAACAATTCGGACCTTTAATGTCGGTTGGCCATTTATAAACAATGTCAGTTGACTAAATGGTGTCGATTTTTTTAGTAGACACCCGATTTTTCATAAATTTGATAGACGATGTCAGTTTAGAACTGACATTAAACAGTTCAAATTAATGTCGGTTAATAAACGTCATGGTAGAAAAAGAAAAATATGTGCGCACGATTTGGTTGAAAATGACGTCGTTTTGGTAAAGGAAAAATGACGTCATTTTCATTTAAATTTATAAATGACATTAAATTTTACATACAATATCGGTTTAGAAACGATATTAAATGTCTAGCATTAACGTCAGTTTAGAAATGTCATGTAAGAGAAGAAGAAATCGCGCACATTATGGTACAAAACGACGTTGTTTGTCTAAAGCAAAAACGACGTCGTTTGGTTTTAATTTTATAAATGATATTAAAATTTACATACAATGTCGATTTAGAAACGACATTAAACGTCTAGCATTAATGTCAACTCTTATGGGCTAAACAAATGAGATTCGACGACAGGAGATCTACTATGGGCAAAATGTGAAAAGGCCCAATTATACTCCCATATGTTCTATCCAACTGACTTACATAGCCCGACTGATATGGGCCGATCATTTATAGGGCAAGCCCAATAAGTAAGAAATCTTATGCACACTAGGATCCGACATGTAAAGGTATTAGAATTCGACTTCGATAAATAAGAAGCTTAGCAAAACCTTAGAGGTAGGCTGAAATACCCTACTCTCCATACTCGATTACTCTGATTATGACTTAAGCATCAGAGCCTGTATAGCAAAAGTCGTACCAGTTTGTAGTGCTATTCTATTTTGTAGGTCTCGGTGATCCATTTTATTCTAGAAGATTGGTGCGAAATTGGCAGCATCCCAGGAGGCCAAATTTCTTAATCAACAATTGGCGCCGTCTGTGGGAACGATGAGAGATCTAGAATTTATTGACATGAACCCTTGGTAGAGTCTGCAACACTCTGACGATGAGTCCCCGAGGAAGAGAGCGAATCGGGACGTACTTTTGCCCGAGAGAGTTAAAGGTGAGACAAGCCGACAAATCCTCCAACATATTCGAGGAGAAACAAGCCGACAGGTTTCAGGGCATAAGGGAAAACCAATTGAAGTTCTAGATCAGCAGGAGGACAAGTTGGCTGCTTTAGAAGAGTAGGTCGAGTATATCTCTAATTCTAAAAAAACTGGAACAACAAAAAGTGAGGCCACCAGCACTCGTCTGAGATCCACGAAAGGGTAAAGCTCCAGTGGTTGAGGAAGTTGAAGAGTCAACCAGTAACACTCGAAGCAAATTAAAGATAAGAGGAAACGAAGGAACCTGAACCAGTGCTTTTGGTCTGTTAGGTCAACAAGCGACTTCACAATAGTATAGGTCTGTGATACACGACAGAAGCAAAAACTTCCAAGGTGACCGAGCAGGTCTCGGGCGGACTATCTTCTATAAAAGGAGACCACCTGGCTGAGCCGAGCAGTCCGAGAAGCTATCAAGAGAACAAGGATAACAGCGGCCATCGCGAGAATGTTAATACACCTCATTGAAAGGCAATTGAGGAACCTGATAAGATCTTTATCTTAAAACAATATTTCATTTATATGTTTAACTTTCTAATCATTAGATAGGTTTAGATTTTATTTACCAGCGACCGCATGTTTGGTTAAGTTTTTTTTTTCTTTTTATGGTAATTGCATACCTGTTTCAATCTAGGGTAAGTTTTATGTTTCCGAAGAATATTTATTCTTTCTTTAAAGTTATAGTATTTTGAAATTGATTGTCTTTCTACTTCAGCAGTAATCTTTATTCTAAATATAAGCTCCTCAAGTGGGGTCTTAGGTGGTACAATACTAATTAACAAAAAAATTTGGTTAAGAATCTCGAACCAGGCCAAGCCATAGGTAGGTCAACCAGTTAGAAGCCATTCAGTGAAACCGAGAAGATTAAAACCATTTTGGAGGTGCTTCAGTGGCAAGCAAATGAGTCCAACAATGTCACAGCAAAAAGCAGGACAAACGAGACAAGGCAAGCAACAAAACCCATGGGTATAAAGCCATTAGCAAAAGGCCAAGATAGGTTAAAAACCCATGAATGTTGAAGGTGAGCAAACTAGTCTAGCTAAAGTTAGAGCCTAAAGCCAACAAAGAAACTAGCAGTGAATTAAATCGGATAGTAGTGTCCAAGAGACTTAATTCGAAGCTTCAATATAAAATAACAAACTGAAAATTTATCCTCAACAATAAAACAGCGATATAGAAAAGATGAAATACAGATCATCAAGCATGAACAACCTTACAAACAAAAACATGAGCGCTAACCCAGTGAAGGTCATCAAGATTGGTGTTAATATTTTTTTGTGGGTCGGAGTACCAAGAATCCGACCCAATTGGTAATCTGCAAAGCCCTTGCCAGAGACCGAACGCTCTCTTCAGATATACCAGTTCATCAGTGTCAGCAGAGTAGGCCCTGGGAAAGGAAAGACTGAGGCTAAAGAAGAAGATCTTGAATGACCACACGAGGAATAAACGGTTGATACCCCTTGAAGGTGAGATGAACATCAGGGAGCAATAGGGGGCATCGAGGATCATATGTGGTATTGGTTAGATGGGGGGTCGTCATCAAATAAGTCTGTCACATCAATGTTTGAAGCTCGGCTCGACCCAGCCACCGAGCTTCGGTTGTTGCATTGTTGTTCTCTCTCAAACAAGGAAGTTGCGCGCCTCGACATCCCTATGAAGCATGAAAAGAAAGAGCACGAATTAAGAACAAAAGCCACATGCTCCAAAGAACTAGATGAGCAACCAGTGATCACCTGAAGATTGATGAAGAGGTAAAAGAGCACAATCAACTAAATTTTGTTCCTTTACTGTTAGGGTTGACTTTTTTCAGCAAAAATATGTGTCGGTAGTGAAAGAGTATAACTCAGTTTCCTAAATAAAGCTAGCATTGCGCCTGGTGCATTTTTCCAAAAAAGTGTGTTTTCCATGTTTTGCATCAAACTAAGGTAAGAAGCAAAGATGTTGAGTTTTATTAAATTGCTTGATATTTAAAACCCCAAACAACAACACTTCATCACAATTCTCTTCATAAAACACAATTGCATATTTGAACCATTCACTTCTTCAAAATTGATTTGAAAGCAACAAGTCCTTGAACATTCGACCTCGGATTACTCCCAAGTATTACTTGTGACCGTGTGTGCTTGTACGAGTCTCTAATTTTTTTAAAGGTAGAGAAAGTCCCAACAAGTTTTTGGCGTCGTTGCCGGCGACTTAATTTTTCAAAATCAAGTGAATTGTTTCATTTGTGATTGTTGCATACCTCTGTCATTGGACTTAATTATTATATCTAATATTTAAGGGAGTTTTGTATGAGCACAGGGTCTAGTTGGTTGACCTTTGATCTAGAGATTGAAAGAACCCTTAAAAGGATAAGGCGTGAGCAGAGGTTGAGAAAAGAATGAGAAAATCAAAAAGAGAGAAATTGAAGAAGTAGAAGTTGAAGAAGAGACCATCGAGATGAATCTAAATCCACAAGGATCTCCACCTCCACAAGATCCATCTGTGAATAGAGATATGGCAGGTGAAGGAGCAGAAAACCGAGCAGCAGGAGAAGTTCCTAATCCGATCCATCTAGCAGATACCCGAGATGTAGCTATGCGGAACTATGTCACTCATGTGTTCCACGACTTTAATTCAGGGATAAATAATCCTTTACCCCAAGCCGCACAGCTCGAGCTTAAGCTAGTCATGTTCCATATGATTCAGACAATGGGCCAGTTCGGAGGATTGACTAACGAAGATCCTTACTCCCATCTCAAATCTTTTATTGAAATAGATAATGCATTTCAACTTCCTGGTGTCTTTAAAGATGCACTAAGACAAAATGATTCCTTTTTCTCTCAGGGACAGTGCAAGCACTTGGCTAAACATGCTAGAACCAAATTCTATCACCACGTGGGTGGAACCGACGGAGAAATTTTTGGCAAAGTACCCTACTTTGACCAGGAACGCAGATCTTCAAGAAGACATGGTGTCTTTTCAACAAAAGGAGAACGAAGCATTTCAAGAACCTTGGAAGCATTTCAAAGAGTTACTTAAAGATGCCCGAGCCATTGATGGCTCGTATGTGTGCAGATAGAGTAGTTCTATAGAGGATTGGATCATTCATCGAGAATAATGTTGAACACCATAGTCGATGGCTCATTGTTAGAAAAGTCGATTAATGAGATCGTTGATATCTTGAAAAAAATGACAAACATTAATGACTAAGGAGAAGTAGGAAGGTCATTGCCAAAGAAGCAAACATGAGCCGAAATCTTTGAGTTAGACACAGTAGCCTTAATGCAATCCCAAATGGTGGCTATGAGCCAGATGTTGAAGCAACTAATGGAGAAGGAAACCAAAACCGCCACTTCAGCGGCGATTCTTGAACTCTCTCATGTTTTACCAATTTCAGATATATCCTGTGTTATTGTGGTGATAACCACTTGTATGAGAACTGTCCACCTAATCCAGCATTTGTTTTCTATGTAGATCAAGGTGCCCAATGGAGTTTCAATATGTATTCAAATACCTACAACCTTGGATGGAGGCACCATCCAAATTTTTCTTGGAGTAACCAAGGGGAGCAAGTAGAAGTGTGCAAGCACCTGCTCAATGTGAGAGTCCTATTAGGGGTATAGGGGAATATTATTAGTTGTTAGTGAAGGGGTATTATGGTAATTAGATTAGGGTGAGTTTGTTATAAATAGGAGTAGGAGGGAGAGGAGAAGGATATATCTTGGAGAATAGTATTTTGGTAGGGAACGTGAGAGAGTTCTTCAAGAGAGAGATAGCCCTCTCGAAAGGCTATTGGTTCTTGTAATTACTCTTTGGTATTGCAATATAGTGTTCTTGTTAGGTTCTTGTATTCGGGTACCTAACAAATTGGTATTAGAGCAAGTTCGTCCTGACCATGAATCTGAATCTTTCATTCGAGACAGTTACGAGGATACGAAGATTATTGATAGGAATGGAGTTGCAGGAATTGTTGAGAGAAGTGACGAAACGTTCAAATGAAATGATTCGAATAACGAAAGAAATGCAAAAGGGCTTTACCGTTAGAGAGGAAGAAGAGAGATCAAGGAAGGAAGAGGTAACGACAAAGAGCATTTGGAAGTAGGGACGAAGGATTGCTGGAAGCCGACGATCAGACTAGAGAATGTGGACTGGAGTTCGATGGAAAATCAACCAAAGAGAAGGAATGTCTTCGTGCAGGTACTCCTCGAGAACGGAGGAGATAAATTGCCCTCAGAAGAGGCTAAGGAAGAGAGAAACAATGCAACAACAACGAAAATATTGAAGGAAAAAATGTAACAACGAAACGATGGAAGGAAAGAATAGAGAAGAAATTGAATGTTCAATAAAGAAGAACACGAGTCCGAAGATGGTTGAATTGGTTTTGCAGCACGGGAGTTTTCGATGAAGAAGCGCCAGAAAAGGAAAAGAGAACAGATATCGGGAAGGAAGGCTCGGATTCGATTTAAAATGGAACGGCGAAGAGTAATGGACAACAAGGTTGTACGACACCGTAGTTGAGCGTTCGGGTTTCGATTTGTATGATCAGGTTTTGGGTTTGGATTTAAAACAAATATTGACCCGGCCCGCAACTCGAACTCATTTTGCCCATTCTTCTTTTCTGAATCACAATGGGCCTTATTCCCTTCTTTAAAATGGAGCCCATTCCCAACTAACTTCTCAAACCCTTGGCCCAATTGTTTTACAGGATCTTCTTCTTCCTTGTCATTCGTCGTGTGATTAGGGTTCTTCATCTTTTCTTCCTTGCGTCGTTCCACCTCTCCTTAAATAACAGCAATATCCATGGCTGTTCCACTATGAAGCTTGCGATGCCTCACCCCGTTCTTCAGCTCCCACCATAGAAGCGGTTGCCATTGATGAACTCCCTCCGAAGATCCTTCTTCCTCATGTTGTTCTTTTCGTTACTGTACATCCCCATTCTCCCACTTCTTTTTCTGCCACTCCTTCATTGTCAACGGTGTCGTACAACCTTGTTGTCCATTACTCTTCGTCGTTCAATTTTAAATCAAATCCGAGCCCTCACCCTAATCTAATTACCATAATACCCCTTCACTAACAACTAATAATATTCCCCTATACCCCTAATAGGACTCTCACACTCAACAATACAAGTAAAACTACACTTCTCCTAGTTTTCCTACTCAATCGACGTTGTGGCCACAACAATACAATCAACAAAGAGCTCAAAATAGCACTCAACAAAGTGGTAACAATGAAAGTTTGGAGGCCATGATGAAGGAATACATGACAAGAAATGATGCTGCAATGAGAAGCTTGGAGATGCAAGTGAGGCAGCTACCGAATGACCTAAAATCTAGACCACAAGGCACATTACCATGACACGCAGAGAATCCAAAGCTGAATCGTGAAGGTAAGGAACAATGCAAGGCAGCCATCACATTATAATGGACCTTCACTTCCAGATGGGGGAACCGATGTAACCTGTTCCTGCATCCACCTCCACTCCACAATCAAAAGAGAAAGCAGAACCCGTAAGTTCATAACAGAAAGGTAAGAAGATGGACAAAGGTAAGCAAGTAGTGCCTTACACTACTCCACAAGTGAGTAACGTTAAGATTCCTCCACCTTTCCCCCAAAGATTAGTTAAGAAAAATCAGGATAGTCATTTTAAGAAGTTCTTTGAGATTCTAAAACAGTTGCATATAAATATACCTTTCATAGATGCCTTAGAGCAAATGCCTAACTACACCAAGTTTTTGAAAGATATTATTTCTAGGCGTAAGAAGTTGGGATAACATGAAATGGTAGCCCTAACAAAGTGCAGTAATGATGCTCTAGGGAATCCATTGTCTGTTAAGTGTAAGGATCCAGGTAGTTTTACTATCCCTTGCTAGATAGGTGGTAAGAATCTAGGTAGAGCATTGTGTGACTTAGGGACAAACTTTAATCTTATGCCTCTTTCAATCTTTAAAGAGTTAAACATAGGACAAGCTCTTCCCACTACTGTCACTTTGCAACCAGCTGATAGGTCCATGAGGAAATCGACAAGGAAAATAGAAGATGTGCTTGTTAAGATTGATAAGTTTATTTTTTCTGCTGATTTCATAATTTTGGATTCTGAAGCAGATCGTAAGGTGTCGATCATTCTTGGGAGGCTGTTTTTAGCAACTGAAGACACAGTATTCAACGTTAGGAAAGGAGAAATCACTATGAAGGTCAATGATGAGCAAGTCACCTTCAACGTTCTTCATGCAATGCGACTCCCAGATAAAGTCGAGGAGTGCTCTACAATAGGGGCAACTTTGGAGGAACTCCAGCAAATGATTGCGGAAGACTTAGAAGCAGATTTGGAGACTGTAATTGCGCCTAGCGCAATTTTGACACAATATGAGCATTTTAAGTTTTTGCAGCCAAGAGTAGCTGATTTGAAAGCCTTACAACCTTCCATCATTGAATCTCCATAACTAGAGAAGAAACCCCTACCCTCTCATCTAAAATATGCTTATTTGAGTTTAAACGATATTTTGTCGGTTATCACTTCTTTGTATTTCACTAATGAATATGAATCGTTGCTTTTGTAGGTTTTGTCAAAGTACAAGAGAGCTATTAGATGGACCATAGCGAAAATAAGAGGAATTAGCCCTAGTTTTTGCATGCATAAAATCATCCTAGAAGAAGGCGCCACCAATTCTATCGAGAGCTGAAGGAGGCTCAACCCTAAAATGAAAAAGGTGGTAAAAAATGAGATAATAAAATGGTTAGACGCTCGGGTGATCTACCCCATTTCAGACAGCAGTTGGGTTAGCCTGGTTCAATGCGTTCTCAAGAAGGGTGGTATGGCGGTGATTACTAACGATGACAACGAGTTGATCCCGACGAGGACGGTGACTGATAGGAGAGTGTGGAAGAGTGTTATTGCTTTATAGACAGGTATTCTGGTTACAACCAGATTACAATAGCTCTGAAGGACCAAGAAAAGACTACTTTCACGTTCCCTATGAGACATTGCATTCTTGAGGATGTCGTTCGGTCTTTGTAACGCTCCTGCCACCTTCCATAGATGCATGATCACTATTTTTATGGACGATTTTTCTGTGTTTGGTGAGTCGTTTGAAGTTTGTTTAGAGAATTTAGTGAATGTTTTAAAAATGTGTGAAGAGACTAACCTTGTGCTTAATTCGGAGAAGTGTCATTATATGGTACGTGAAGGTATAGTCCTAGGTCACAAAATTTCAGGAAAAGGAATTAAGGTCGATAGGGCTAAAATAGACTTGATTGCTAAATTACCCCCTCCCACTACTGTAACAGGTGTTAGAAGTTTCTTAGGACGCGCGGGTTTCTACCTTCGTTTTTTGAAAGATTTTGCGAAAGTTTTTAAACCTTTGTGTCTGTTGTTAGAAGTGGATCGACCCTTTGTTTTTTATAAAGAATGTTTGAAAACTTTTGAGAAACTTAAGGATGCACTTAGCTCAGCACCTGTCATAATTGAACCAGATTGGAACTTGTCATTTGAACTAATGTGTGAAGCAAGTGATTTTCCTGTAGATGCGATGTTGGGTCAACGAAAAGGTGAAGATCTTCATCCTATTTATTATGCAAGTAAGACCTTGAATAGTAGTCAGTTAAACTACACTGTGACTGAGAAAGAGCTTTTAGCTGTTGTTTTCGTATTTGATAAATTTTGTTCATATTTGATTGGGACAAAGGTGATAGTTTTTACGGATCACTCTACATTAAAATAGTTGTTGGCTAAAAAAGAAGCCAATCTCACGTTAATTAGATGGATATTATGGCTACAAGAGTTTGATTTAGAGATAAGTGTTAGGAAAGGAACAGAAAACCAAGTAGCATATCATTTATCTAGGCTAGAGTCTTCTTTGCAGCATGATACTTGTGAAATTAAAGAGCATTTTGTTGATGAGCATCTTTTAGCTATTTCTGAAGTCCCCTGGCATGCTGATTTTGTGAACTATCTTGTTTGCAATGTACTTCCCAATGGCTTAAGTAAACACCAGATAAAGAAGGATCTTTCATGATGTTAGGTTTCATAGATGTGATGAACGTTACTTGTTTAAACTGGGACCTGAGAATATTCTTCACAGGTGTGTTGTTGAGCATGAACTGAAGGAGATTCTGGAGGTGTGCCACAAATCACCATATGGTGGACATTTCGCTAGACGTAAACTGCAGCAAAGGTCCTCTAACGTGGTTTCTTTTGGCCATCCCTATTCGGAGATGCTCACATATTCGCTTAAGGTTGTGATCGCTGTCAATGATCAGGTAACTTAACACGGAAACATGAGATGCCCTTAAACCCAATATTGGAAGTAGAGTTGTTTGATGTTTGGGGTTATCGACTTCATGGATCTGTTCCCGCCTTCATTTAGTAAGAATTACATTATCTTGGCTGTTGACAATGTATCGAAATGGGTTGAGGCTTTGGCCACCCCTACTAATGATGCCAAGATAGTTTTTCTCTTCTTGCAAATGTTTATTTTCTCTAGATATTATACACCTAAGATGTTTGATTAGTGATGAGGGCACGCACTTTTTAAATAGAGCAGTAAGTAATTTGTTAAAAAATTATAACATTTATCATAAGATTGCTATTGCATATCACCCTCAAACTAATGGATTAGTATAGGTATCAAATAGTGCAATAAAGTCAATTTTAGAGAAGTCTGTGAATGTGAATAGGAAGGCCTGGTGTAACACCCCAGAACGTTCTACACGCTTCTAGGTAACGTTAACTAACCACCTGTCTAACCTTATCTCTAAACACGAGATAACTAACTCCCTGTGAAATAATTATATAAAATAAAGCTTCAACTCCCATCAATTCACCAAGAATCAATCCTATAGATTATCAATCAATCGTCATCCGTGGACAACTCCATAGAGCAATTTCATTATTCCAACTAAGCAAATTCAATGAATGGAAGGAACTAAAATAAACACCTATTCTGAATCAAAGTAGACAACAAGTGGGAACATCCCAATTAATCAGATAGGAACAAGTAGTTTGTTGTCCAAGCAATAAAGTATAAACCATCTAAACCTAAGTTAAACAAGAGTAACTACACAGCCTATGGTCCTCGCTCGTCATGTCTCCTCTACGTCATCACCATGGTCGTCAACGAATTCTCCGCCTGAAACAATAATTGTAGAGGGGGGGGTGAGTATATAAAGATATACTCCGTAAGTAGCCTTCACCAACAACACACAAACATCATGCTCAAAAATCATGAAACATTCACAGTCATGCTCTTCATCACATTATACAATCAAACATAGACACGCTCTATAAGATCCGGCGATAACCACAACCATGAACGATTCAACTACCAACCTCGAGGCTCCCTAACATCTCAAGCACCTCTACGCTCATCATAGCTATCCTAGCTTTCCAAAGCGAACTCTTTCGAGTAGGGTTGGCCCCTGACCATTTTTACCCGGAGCCCCGACACTGCTGCATCGACCTTCGACCATTTTTACCCAAGGCCTCGATGGCTTTACAATCTATTGGCCCTTGACCATTTTTACCCAAGGCCCCAATAGTTTTCCTTTCAAAAGACTCCTCGCATCGACCATCGACCATTTATACCTGAGACCTCGACACTCATCTTTTTCCAATATTGGCGTATCGACCCTCGACCGTTTTTACCCGAGGCCTCGATACCCCATTAGTGACGTATCAGCCCCCGACCATTTATACCCGAGGCCCTGACACTCACCCACTCACTTTCCACAAGAATCCAACGTTCCTTATCATAACCAACCCCACAACAACCCTTATCCTGCGAACAGGGTCCGAAAACATGCTTCTATTACACCCCTATCTCATAAGAAAATGATATGACTCGGACCAACACGCTCGCATCATACAGAAACGTTCATATATACTCAACCAGCATGCTCACATCATAAAGAAACGTTTATATGTACTCAACCAGCATGCTCACATAATAAAGAAACGTTTATATATACTCAACCAGCATGCTCACATCATAAAGAAACGTTTATATACACTCAACCAGCATGCTCACATCATAAAGAAATATTTATATAAACTGTACTAGCACGCTCACATCATAAGAAAGTATAATCGCAATAATCCCATTTTAACGAGCATCCTTCGTAAACACACATCGTTCCACAACAATTCTCAGCAGTTTAACAATACAAAATTTCACTATTATCACCGGCGAATATTCAACACCACACCAAGCATACAGATTAACACAAACAAGAGTTACCTAGCACAATAGCGTATCAAAATCAATATTAAACATCACAAAACAGCACAATGGAAAACCAAATAATACACATTAACACACGCACACGCCCCTTGTCACTTACTCACAACCACGCCCCTAAGTTTTGCATCGATCTCACACCTAAGCACAAAAAACAGAAAAACAGCAAGTTATATATACGATTCAGCCTTCGAAATCAATTCTAAGAGGGTTCAAATGGCTCATTATCGCAAAATCGACTTCGTGTAGGTGTGGGTAACTTAGATCTAGCTTGCAAATGTGTGGGTAGTATAAATCGGGCTTTGAACGGATGTGGGTAATCACCAAACACCACAAACACTACAGTTTGCATTTTACAGCAGGGGAAAATGCTCCAAATCCTCCTTCGACACTGTTGAACGCTAAAGCAAACGTCTGGGTCACCCAAACTACGCTTCCACGGGTCGAGGTTATCAACCGAAACTCCAAGACGCCGCCAAAAACACCTACGCTGAAAAACGCCAAAGAAAAACACCGAGGAAGATCGTGCTGCTGCAAAACTCATCGCGTCGCCGCGGCCAATGGGAAAATTGCGTCACCGAAGAACACGTCGTGCCGTCGCTGAAGTTTAAAGAAACGCCGCCGTTGTTGTCGAGAGGTTGTGTCGCTGCTGGAACACCGGAAAAGAGACACCGCCACTGCTCGAAGGATGCCGGCACAAATCTACTACTTCTACAGGTTCGCCAGATGGGGAAGCGTCGCCGGTCACTGCTGTTGCCGCCGTGAGGTGCTGTCGCCGGAGAATGGGGAGCAATGGTGGGTGGCGACTAAAAGTGGGGAAGAGGAAAAGATGATTTTGATTCTTTTCCCTAGGGTTTCTTTTATTTTTTTCCCCCCTTTGTTTTAAAACCAAACCAACCCAACTAAAAGCCCAACATAAACAAACCCAAAAGAAAAACCCATCCCAACCTGAGATAAAACCAATAACGCAAAATCCGATATACAGATTTTCAATTAAAATTAATTTAAAATTAAATGAAATCTCCTAATTCGAGACTAACTAACCTGAAGGACTCGGGGCGTTACACCTGGGCTATTAAATTTGATGATTCATTGTGGGCTTATAGAATTGCTTATAAAACTTCGTTAGGCATGTCCCCTTGTCACATTATTTTTGGTAAAGCATGTATCTTCCGTTAGAATTAGAACATAGAGCATTTTGGGCTACGTGGAAACTAAATTTTGATTATGTTGCTACAGGTGAAGCAAGACTGCTACAGTTAAATGAGTTCGATGAGCTTCGTCAGTTTTCTTATGAGAATGCTAATTAGATGTATAAAGAACAAACCAAAAAGTGGCACGATAAGAAAATAATGGATAAGAATTTGGTACCTGGAGACTCAGTTTTGTTGTTCAATTTTAGATTAAGTTTGTTTATAGGTAAGCTTAAGTCTAGATGGTCGAGCCCGTTTGTAGTTGAACGTGTTTATTGATAACTCTCCAAAAGAGAGTTATTTGTGCAAGACTTCATATAAATTAGCTAAGGATAGCATCACTAACACTCAATCTACACTGGTTTTGTGCAAATAATGTTTCAAATTCACTGACATCCCTACATTTGTAAATGATGTTGAGAGTTATGAAGAATGGCCTCATTTTGAATGATGTTGAGAGATAATTTAAGGTTGTTTCCAGGAAAGCTTAAGTCTAGATGGTCGAGCCCATTTGTAGCTGAACGTGTTTATCGATAACTCTCCAAAAGAGAGTTATTTGTGCAAAAATTCATATAAATTAGCTAAGGATAGCATCACTAACACTCAATCTACACTGGTTTTATGCAAATAATGTTTCAAATTCACTGACATTCCTACATTTGTAAATGATGTTGAGAGTTATGAAGAATGGCGTCATTTTGAATGTTTTGTTGCAGCATTGTTGATGCTGCAGCATCAGAAGCAAAAAGGCAGAAAAAGACAGAGTTGACAGTGACAACTTTTACCCAAGAAATTACTGCAATAAAACGGAAAAATACCTGATATGTTGAGTTGGGGCGCACTTTATCATTTGTGTTGCCCTAAAATCAAGAAGGGTATAAAAGCTTGCATTTGAGGGGTGCCTCTAACATTCCCCATCCCATCACTTCACTCTCACATCAAGGAAGCTCCCAAGAAACCGTTGAAGAAGACAACAAAGAGAGAAGGACTGCTGCTATTCTTCATTTTCTTCTTCTTCTATACTCTTAAGTGCATCGGTTTTGTATTTTCTTCTTCTCTTTTCTTGTATGGTATTGAGTAGCTAAGTCTATTTGTAAGGGGGAGGATGTTGTGAACTTGTTCTTGGGCTATAAACTTTGCTTTGGCTTTAATGTTGATATATATACTGAGTTGAAGTTGTTTTTGACGTTTTATTTTCAATGTTTTTGGCCAACATATTGGAATATCTTCTTATTAGCTGTTGGAAAATTGTAATAGGAAGTGTTTGACTTCAACTCGTGCTAGATCTACTTGAGTTAGAGTGTGGGTACTTAGGAATAAGGCTCACCTAGCAAGTTTATAAAGTGAGTATATATGTTGTCAAGTTTATCTAAAAACGTGAATAGCAGAAAATCTAGAACCTGGGAAGATTTCGTGTCTATTTGGTCAGTATATCAACATCGTTAATGTTGCGGCATCGTTAGAGTAGCCTAGAAAATGTCACGTAAACTCTTCCCCCTTACCCTTTTAAATATCATTAGTTAACCTCTTGTTTGCATATTTTTCTTTAATTGATTTGGTTCTTACTTGTTTTTACTCAAGAAATCATCTATGCACTATTTTGTTTGATTTCCTTTAGTTTTTCTTGTTCAAACATATTTTGTTAATTTGTTTATTTTCTTAAGTAATTGTGGAAGTATTTTGTTATCAATTCCTGTGGATACGATCTTTTTATCAGTTGCTACAATAGTTGTGTACACTTGCAAAAAGGGTTCTAAACTGCAACAACATTTATCCACATGAAGCTGTGGATTTAAGGAATTTGAAAGGTAATATTTTTAAAGTAAATGGGCATGGAGTCAAGAAATACTTTGGTGAGTATATTGATAGAGACAAAACCTCTGTACTACTGAAAGATCCATGAAAAGACAATGAAAACAGTCCCCCGATCGGTGTTGAGGGCATTTTTATGTGAAATATTTGTTGTCTTCTTTTTACAAAATTTTTACATTTTCTTTAAGGCTATTTTGTGTAGGTTTAAAATCTAGTTTTTATTTTTGCATTTGAATTTTTGTAAGATCAAGATCTTACCCACGTAAAAATTGCGCCATACGCAATTTAAGGAAAAAAATTTTGATTTTTGAGTTATGGAGCATGGTTTTCGTGGGCTTTATTTGGGTTATGTTTAAATAGGCTTTGAGTTATTTTTAAAACATAAGAGGCCCAGGTGCAATTTAAGGAAAAAAAATTTGATTTTTGAGTTATGGAGGTGGGCTCTATTTGAGTTATGTTTAAATGGGCTCTGGGTTGTTTTTAAAACATAAGAGGTCTCATTACTAAACCCTAATGTGTTTTAAAAATGTTTTAAAACATAAGAAAATGCCCTAAGTCCATTACACCCCTCATTTGCGATTTCCACCCCAAATCCCTCACTTTGTTTTCAAATTTTCTCTCAATAAATCTTCAAGAATCCAAAATTCTCTCACATCCCTCTATTTTTCGGTACACTTGGGGTTTGAAGGTGGAATTTTTGTGTTGATCGTGAAGCAAGAACGCAAGAACCATGGAAGGCTCTTCCTCCTCCAAGCCATGCGATAAAGAGAAGGGGAAGAAGAAGGTGTTGTTGTCGCTACCAACTAAACCGAGTATGATTCCTCTTTAACCTCCTAAAATTTATCATGAAAAGATAGCTTTTGATCCTAGGGAAGAAAGAAAGAAATTAAAGGAGACTTTATGAATAAACCCTAGAAAGAACATATCCATAGGTAATGCAAGTTCTGAAAAAAATCGATTTAGAACTTCATGTTGCTACAGTTAATGAAGGAGGTCATAGTGAGAAGAAATTAGAAGAATTTAGCAAGGTCTATCATCGAAAAAATCAATATGTGAGTGATAAAGGTGCTGAGTTAGAAAAAAGAATTGTCAAGCTTAATAAGAGAGCGGACATTGTAAATAAAAAGAAAGAAATTAGGGATAAAGAGAATGATGACATTTGTGCTAAGATGGAAGAACTAAACGAAAAATGCAAAGATTTATGGAAAACTCGAGGAGAATGAGTGAGGAAATTCAAGTTGAATTAAATAGTATGAGTATACACCGTAAGTTGAATTCTTCTCAAGATAATCCCGTTTCAGAATGTGTAGAATTATCTATCCCTCCCCCTCTTTCCACTACTTTTGGTATGAATGTTAAAGATCAAGAACAAGTTAGTGGACACTTTAAACAGGATACGGAGCCCTTGGAGCATTCAGATGCGGTCACAGTCGAAATTCACTACCACATTGCATCTGGAGCAATTTTGGATGACACTCCACCGGCCACTCTACAAGGTATTTTGTCTCCCACTTTTCCAGATCTATCTTGACTAAAAAGCCTTTAGTTTTTTATGATTTAGAATAGGAAAGGACAACATCAAAAATTGTCGAAATTTGGTGGCGTTGAATAAAGCGACGGGAAAGGATCCATTGGAGGATGATGGAAATAGTGGGGAAGCACAAGAAAGATTGAATGTTGAGGAAGAGAATGAGGACCTTGGATAATTACCCCAAGAAGTGCATGGAGATGAGTATGAGGAAGAAGAAGAAAATGATGACATCTCTCAATATGAAGTGAGAATACGAACTTCGGTGCACGAGTCACAGCAAGCTGATGAAGAGTCCCCAAAATGTAAGTCTCATTCTTTATCAAATTTGAATGTTTCTGACCCAAATTTCGTTGCTCTTGCAGAGACCTCAGAGGAAGAGGTGTGCTTGACCAAAGTGGTGAAGAAAACACGAAAGAAGAAAAATCTGGCTGAAATTGCGCTTGGCGCAATTTCCAGGCCGAGCATCTGAGCCGTTGTAGCACATTTGGCCATCCAAAAAGAAGCCGAGGCTGGTCCATCCAAAAAAGCCAAAAGGACTATGGTACTAAGAGAGACGAAAGAGCCACTTGAGGAGGCCAACGAAAAGAGCTCGCTTCTACCAATCAAACACCATCCAAAGCCAAAAGGGTGAGGTTGAAAGTGAAAAGGCTTGACTTCACTACGTGTGAGATCCAAGTTGAGAAGGGCTTTGATGAAGCCCAAGAGCCCGTGCCAGAATATGTCAAGAGAAGGCTTGTGGAGAATGGTTGGGGATGTTGTTTGTCTCAACTACGTGTGTATCCAAGGCATTGGTGAAGGAGTTCTACGCTGTCATCAACCCAAATCGAGGAGATGTAGTGAGAGTAAGGGTAAAGTGGTAAAATTTTCACCTTCCATTATTAACACTCATTATGGTTTGTCGAATGACTCACTATGGTTTGTCAGATGTATTTAATGTCGTAGGTAATGATGTTTTGGTGCATTCATCGGACGAGCAACTGGAGGAGGCACGTAGACTTATTTGTAGACCACACAAAACATCAATGAACCGTCCATTTGCCCTTACTCATAGACATGGACCGTCTCAACAATAGGGAAGCTTTCCTTAAAGCCCCTTGACATCAATGAACAAGCAACGGTTTGGACGTATGTGGTGAAGAATAGGTTGATCCCCACTTTTCATGATTCGTCCATTAAGTGCATTATGGCGATGATGGTGTATATCTTGATGAAGGACATTGAGTTCAATTTTGGGGAACTCATAAGAAATGAGATACGGAGTTGCTCGGAGAAAATGGTTGGTGCACTTCTTTTTCCTGGACTAATAACTGAGTTATGTTTACAGGCGAGAGTAGAGGCTGATGATGCGGACGTAGTAATAACCAAGAAGTCGATCACATCCCTACGGAGAGTTCGAGGATTGTTCGAGAGGAAGATTCTCTCATTACCGTCGCGACCCTGAGACTCGATGAGTGGTGACTAGGGAGCAATATGACGAACTAAGGCGCAAGTACGAGCTTCTAACTGCTACTCAACATGCCACATGTGAGTTCCTAAAGAAGTTATACGGTGATGAAGCACCTTCGTTCCCAAATGAGCTTATGGCCGACCTACCATCTTCATCCCGACCTACCTGTGATGATTACTCAAATGAAGATGATGATGACTAGGGGAGTATATCTCTCTTTTCGCTTTGATATTGGATGTGTGGATATTGATCTTGTACAATATGTTAGTTTGTTTAGGTTGCTTGTTTTTTGTGTTTTTAGTCTGTTTGTTAGGTTGTTTAGCTTAGTTTTAGTTTTAGTTTTAGGTTAGTTGTTGGGATGTTGTGCTGTTACGAATGAGTATGTTAGTTGTGTTTTTGCATAGGATTAAGTTCAAGCTTGCATGCTTCCTTGTTCTAGCTACTAGCTTGTCCTGAGCTTCTTCAATGCATCTTTTATAAACTCCCAACATGTTCATCTTTGTAATGAAATGCTTTCCTTTCTTCTTTGTTTTTGTATCATGTCGATGATGATACTTAAGGGCATGAATATGTTACATTTCCTAGTTTTGTAATCATGTCATAAGTCATTTTCCACTTTTTGTTTTGGTTATAAAATTGTGTTATGCTTCTTTTTGCTTTGAAACCTAAGTTTTTTCATTGCTTTGGAAGTCTTTGTCCTTTTTGTGCCAAAATTTTGCATCTTTCAAAATTTCTTTTCCATGTGAAGACACTGTTTCCCATAAGTTTGGGGGGGACAGTGTAACAACCCGTATTTTCTAATACGGTCATTCTGACAAAATGCGGAAACGTAACTTTTAAGAAACCATAAGAACTAACATTATTCAGCGGAAGCAATTTCTTTACAGAATTTTTCTAAACTAACTTAACTAAATAGGAAGATGACTTCCAAACTCAATGCCAGTACGCTAAACTTCACCTTCTACCAGAACAATCACTCAATCCTTCATCTGAAAAACATTTAGGAAAAAAAAGATGAGTGCAAAAATACTCAATAAGAAATTTCCATATCGAATTTTGAAATTCATTTTCCTTTCAAAACATTCGTAAACAAAAATACGAACAGATCAAAACTTTTAAAGCCCTTTAAGATATTTAATACAATTTTCAAAACTTTCAAAACAAACTAGATTTTCAGAAACAAAAGTCTTCAAATATGAAAAAATTTCCAGTCAATCAAAACAAACATTCATTCTTTCAAAACAAACTTCCACTCATTCAAAACAAATTTTCATTCGATCAAACTTCAAATCTTTCAAAACAAACTTTCTTTCAATCAAAACTTTCAAAGTTCATTCTAAAACACTTGGTACAACTTTCAAACTTTTCAATAACTAAATCATTCAAACATTCAAAACAATCTTACATTCATTCATACTTTCAAAATCAGAGTGGAAGGTTGCATTATTTGGGTAGCCTACAGAACATATTTGGTTACCCGTCGTTAACACTAATCAATCAGAAGCTTCTATCAGAGTTGTCGGATTAATATCGACCAGAACAGAGTTGTCGAAATAATATCGACCTGAACAGAGTTACTTAAGTGTGAGGCCATGTGAGTGAATAACAAACACATGAATCTTCATTCCCAAGGAATGCCAAACCACAAAAGTGTCTTCCCACAAATAAGCCAGAACAGAAATCCATCAATTCCAAATTAGGCTACTACCCCAAATAAGCAAAACATTCCTCAAAACAAAATCATGACATATCCAGATAGCCCCATCAAATCAATCAAAATATCTTTAAAAAAAAATGCAAAACAAACACTTACTTTCGATATTAAATTAATTCAAAACATTGAACTAATTTAAAACAAACTTTATCAATCCTCGAAAAAAATGATTTCAAATATTTCACAAATAAACAAAATATCAATTTCAAACCTTAAATAAATATAAACAAAACTTTATCAAATCATTTAAAAATACTACAAATACTTTGCAAATAAACATAATTTCAATTATCAAATTAGTTTTCAAATCCATAATAAAACTTCAATTTCATATGCAAGATATCAATTTCAAATCTTCCTATCAAATCCAAAATACTAGTTTTTGAAATATGACAAATCAACACTTTTCGAAGGGATATGGTAAATTACTTACCTCTTTCAGAAATCCTACGAATCTAAATAACTTCTTCCTTGGCAGTTGTCAACTTAGAGGCCAATAAACAATCAATATCCAAAATCAATCCTTAAATCCTATCTAAGGATTTAAAATTCAACCAATTACTAACTCAAATCTTATCTACCCAGTTTTCCCATTCAAAACACTTTTTATGCAAAATAATTAGGAAAGTATGGATTTGGGGCTACAAAACCATATCTGAAAACTAGATTAAAAAGTCTCTAAATTCAACAATAACAAACTTTAAAAATAGAAGAATCGATAGAAATCAATACGAACTAAATTTACAAAAAGTTTCTCAATAAAACCAGCTTAAAAACCTTCTAAACAATTAAAAATTTGGGGATTTTAAATCTGAAAAATTTTCTGTTTTATAAAATCAAACATCCAAGAATTTTCCACAAAACAATTAACAATTTATTGATTTTTATAGAAAAATTAGATCTAAAAACTTTATAGAAAACCTTTAAAACTTGGTAAAAACATATAATTTTTTATGTAAAAATCAGAACAACAAACTATAATTTATAGGTAGGTAAACTTTTTATGCGAAAAGAGTCTCAAAATAGCCCAAAAACAGTCTCATAAATAAAAAGATTCAAACCAAAAATTCTAGAAAATTTTTAGGGTAAAAAGTCCTTAAAATTTTTAGGGTAAAAAGTTCTCAAAACTTTTCTCAATAAACTGAATTAAAGAACTACAAATAAAAAAAATAAAACTAAAACAATGAGGAAGAAAATGTTACCGATCTTTGAGAGAAAATACCAAAACTCTTCTTCTTTTCTTTTCTTTTTCTCTTTGAGAGAAAACTACGTCTAGCAGTTTAAGAAAAAATAAAACCAAGGGTTTAAGGGCTTTTATATTAAACCCTAATGAATCCTTATTTAAAAAAGATAATAAAAAGATAAAGATTTAATAAAACTCTTTCTTTTTATTTTTTTTAAATTCTAAGAACAAATTATCTTTTAAAAGTAATTTCTAAAACAAAAAGGTTTATCTTTGAGAAAATAAAAGAAAACAACTAAACAATAATAATTTAAATATATATATATATTTATATATTTTTTCGGTTGTTACGGGGAGAAAGTTTAAGAATAATGTAATTTAAAAAACTAATTACAAAAATAATGTATATTTAAAAATAATAACAAAATAAATGTAGTATAAATAAAAAATTACAAAATTAAGTTATACATTCAAACTATTGACAAAAATAGGTTAGGTACCAGTCAAAGTCAAAAATCGCGATTTAGGTGCCAACATGACATGGATGAGGTGGAGCTCGAATAATGACTCAGCAAGGAAATCGCGTACATTGTACGCGACTTTCCATTTATAGAAATCGCGTACATTGTACGCAATTTCTATTTATGGAAAGTCGCGTACAATGAACGCGATTTTCATTTAAAATATTTATATATTTATTTATTTAGTCTTTTATTTATTTTATGAATAAAATATTTTATTTTATGAATATTTTATTTATTTTCTATTTTCTATTTTCTATATAGTTTTTATTTATTTTACGTATAAAATATAATTTATTTTATTATAAGTAAAAGTATACATTCATCTAGAACATATTTTTTCAATAAATCTTAGATCATACTAAACATTACAATAATTTATATAAAAAGAATCACATGTATGTAACGACAACAAACAATTGAAAATAACAAGGAGTTAAAAAAGAGAAAATGAAATTAAAAAAAAAGGTAAAAAGAGAACATTAAATTAAAAAAAAGGTTAAAAGAGAAATTGAAGAAAAAAAAGTTAAAAAAACATTGGAAGAGTAAAAATTGAAAATAAAAAGAAGTTAATAGCGAAAATAAAATAAAAAAACGGTTAAAAGAGAAATTGGAATAGAAAAATGTAAAAAACGTGGAGCAGGAAAATTGGAAGAAAAAAAAGAATTAAAAGAGAAAACGAAATAGAAAAGATTAAAAGAAAAATTGATTGAAAAAAATTAAAAAAAAAAAGTAAAAAGAGAAATGAAATAAATAAAAAAAAAAACGTGAAAAGAGAAATGGAAAAAAAAGTTAAAACAAAAGTCAAAAGAGAACGAAATAGAAAATGTTAAAAGAGAAATTGAAAGGAAAAAAAAAAACTTAAAAGAAAGTAAAAAGAGAAAGATTGAAAAAAATGAATGTCAAAACGCCAGAGCGGGGATAAGAACCCCGAAATTGAGGGTTGATAATGACCTTTATGACCAATGCTACAAATTTCTTACCGTTGAACGAAATGACAAAATAATATATGTAGCATATAAATCTCGCAGCAACTGCATGCTCAACACGTGGCATCCTTAAAGCCATGTCACATCGAAGTCGCGGCCAATGACCGCGAAGTTGCAGTCATTGGCTGCGATTTCGGCCCAAAATCGCAGCCATTACATGCGATTTACCTGAATCGCAGCCAATGGCTGCGATTTCACTACCCTACTTTTGAAAATACTTTCAAACATACCTTATTTGTGTCATTTGTTTTTTAAAAAACATTATTTTTAAAAAAAAATCTTTGTTACAGACAGTGTGTGTTTTTTGTTTTAGAAAGAAAATGTCTTTTATGTTTCAAAAAAGAATCAGAAATAAAATACATGCAATAAAAAGGAGTCTTATGCAAAAGAGCCATATGCAAGAAATTTTTTTGAAAAAATAGTATGAAAAAAGAGTTCAAAATAAGAAAAAAGAAGTTAAAAAAGAGTTTTGAGAGAAAATAAGAGTGGGAGAAAGAAGAGAAAAATAAAAGTGAGAGAAAGACAAAAGTGGTAAAAAACATGAGCGACAAGAAAACGTACTTACTTTTTCGCAAGTCCCCACTATAGACATTCATTTACATTAAATGGGTGGCGTTAGCATCTTGGAGGGTAGTAGTCTACATATTAAAGTGACTTCGTGAAAGCCATTGTCGACATCATTTTATTTCAGGTTGCTACCTAATGAGTTTCTATGAGTGGCTGTGGTTTGAAACTGATGTTAGTGTGTGGAAAACCTCAGGGGCTAGTAGTCGGTGCACATGCCTTCTTAAAGTTAGGAAGTTTGGCTTGTGGAGTCATTCCTGAGACAATATGATTCATTTACTTAGAATCTTGGGATTGTTGCTTATTCATCTTCCAAACATGTTGATTGTTTTAGATTTGTTGTTGTTGTTTTTGCTTGAGGACAAGCAAATGACTAAGTTTGGGGGTGTGTTAGTGTACACTATTTTATGGAAAAATATCTGTCGGTAGGCCGTTTGACCACGATTTTGAACCCTTTCCCATCATTATTTTCAAAAAAGAGCTGCATATTCTTAAAAGTAGAACATACATAGAACATTTCTGGATAAATTGCAATATATGGTATTTTAGGAAACAAATGAGAAAAACATGGTCAAAGTTCGAAGAAAATAACAGTTTTCTGTTTTTGCAGGAATTGCGCCTGGTGCAATTTTGAAGTCCAATTTTGCCAAAACATGTGTTTTGATTAATGAAGGGCAAGGAGGATATTTCCTATGTGTTTAAATCAAGCTACATCCGTGAGTCTAAGTCAAATGGAAGTGATTAGGTAAATCCCAATTCATTTCCACCTAAAATGGTGGAAAGTTCAACCAACTCAAAGGCCTATATAAGAAAGTCATTCCTCCAGCAGCAAATCTCTTATAAGCTCGTTTTCAGCTTCATTTACTTTCACGTTCATTTTTGAACTCGTTCTTAGGCTTTAAATTGAAGTTTTAGTTGTTATTTCCTTGTATTTTCATACTTTTGCTTACCGTATTGCTTTTAATTCAAGTTCTATCTTTTGTTCTGAATTTATTCTGTTATTCTTAAGTTCTTTAGCAAGTTTACACTGCTCTCGCGCTCAAGAGAGAAGGGGGTCAAACTAGAACTCTTTCTACGACTCATTTATTCGTTTTAATTCAATGAAAAATACTTCATTTACGTTTTCGTGCATTTTCCTTCCTTTTATAATGTTTTAAATTAGTTATCAACCTCTTTGTGGAATGCCTTAGTCAAAATGATTTGATGTTCAACACGCTCAGGATTTGTCCAGAATTGCGCCTGACACTTTTTCTCGTTGGTTTCTAAAAACTTCTCTTTACGTCTTTTTTCCATGTGGCCAGTGGGAACTTGATTTATACACTAAAGCCCAAACCTGAGAAGGGTGAGTTAGGTATAATAATAGGAAACCAATATGGGATGTAACTTAGACATAAGCACATAAATCATGGTCCTAGACATAGGTCCTCTAACCCATAATGCATATGAGTTGATAAATATTCCCTAGAATTATAATCACACATAGACATATGATTGTAGGTTACTCTAGTCTCTACAGCAAACAAAAGCAGTAGTGAAAGAGTATAACTCAATTTCCCAAACTAAGGTAGGAACCAAAGAGGTTGAGTTTTATTAAATTGCTTGATAGTTAAAACCCCAAACAACAACATTTCATCACTATTTTCTTTATAAAACATAATTGCATATTCGAACCATTCACTTCTTAAAAACTATTTTGAAAGTATCAACTCCCCGAGGATTCGACCTTGGATTACTCCTAAGTATTACTTGTGACCGTGTGCGCTTGCACGAGTCTCTAATCTTTCTAAAGGTAGAGAAAGTCCCAACATTCACCAAAGTTGGACCTCACCGTTCTTCCTCCGACCAGTAAACAACAGCATTGCAAAAGGACAAAGCTGCCAACGTAAGCTCAGAATGATGCGGGGGTAACAAAGAGAGAAGAGCAACGATTAGAAAATAAAAAGTATAGTCCCAAAAGAGTTAAGGAATCTACTCACCTAACTCCCTACACTCTGTCGGGACTGGAAAGTACAACCCATTATCATCTCGGGCAAGCTAGTCACCGCCTATGAAGTACCACTCGTCCTTCAAATTTTTTATGGAGGAAGGACCAACGATCAGAGCTTGGTTGTGAGAGCTAACATAAAAATGAAGATAATTTTCAGGGCTATGCTTCATGTAATATAGAGACATAAAAGTCGCAACGGTCTGTGAAGGGGCTAATTGGTTATAAGCCAAGAAGTTTTGAAGAAAAAGATAAAGGGGTAAGCGAATGCTAAACTTAAACATCGCAGGATAAAATACGATTTCTCCAAGAGAAGATCCATCAACACTCTTGCCAGGTCGCGGAAGTATAAGGCTAATGGATTTAGGAATATGGTATTTCACACGAAGATGATGCAAATCGTCCTTAGTCAAAGTAGAATTATCAAATCACGAGGGGTGATATGATCCAAATTCAGAAGATGGATTTGAAGAAAGCTCGTCATCTCAATAACCATTGTACCTCTCAAATACCTCAATAAACGATGAAGAGCATTCCAATGTTCTTTACTAGGATTATGTGTATATCTACTCAATCTACTTACAGCATATGCAATATCACGTCTAGTGTAGTTCATTAAAAACATGACATTACCTATGATCTTTGCGTATTCAGATTGAGATACACTTTCACCCTTATTTTTTAAGGCTTATGCTCGCATCATAGGGCGTTCTAACAGGTGGTTTGTCAAAGCAATCAAATTTCTTCAACATTTTCTCAATATAATGTGATTGACATAAGGAGAAACCGTTATCATTTTTCCTTATTTTAACACCAAGTATTACATCAGCCTCTCCTAAATCTTTTATTTCAAAATGTGAAAAAAGCAATGATTTGTATTATTAATGACATCTATTTTTGTACTAAAAATAAGCATGTCATCAACATATAAGCATATAATCCCACATTCAGCTCCAAACATCTTTGAATAAATACATGTATCATAGCAATTTAAATTATAGCCATTGTTTACTAAAGTAACATTAAATTTTTCATACCACTATTTAGGAACTTGTTTTAGATCATAGAGTGATTTTTTAAGCTTGCATACTTTATTTTCTTGACCAACCACTACCACACCTTCAGGCAATCTCCTCTTCTAAATCTCCATTAAGAAAAGTTGTTTTTACATCCATCTGATGTATTAGCAGGCCACGAATAGCAACTAGAGCAATTACAGATCTAATAGTGGCTATTTTGGTTATAGGCGAATAAGTATCAAAATAATCAATATCAAATTTCTGTGTGTAACCAACAACTACTAATTTGGCCTAGTATTTTTCTATTGAACCATCTGTTCTAATTTTATTTTTTAAGATCCATTTGCTTCTAATAGGTTTGTTTCCTACAAGTAGATCTGCCAAGTTCCAAGTTTGATTCAAAATTATAGAGTCTAATTCACTTTTAATTGCATCTTTCCATAAGCTATAATTTATTGAATTTGTTGCTTCCTGATAGATTTTAGGATCTTCATCTATTAGATACATGTAAGCAAAATGATCATATATCTTATCACAATTTTCAATCAAGAAGGTAGTTAAGAAGTCAGGCCAAAAGCTTTTGCTAGTCCTTTGCCTTTTGCTTCTCCTAGGTTCGGGATTCACCACATCAGTTCTTGTTTCTATCATAGTATCACAAGTAGAAGGAACATACATAGGCACTTGTTCTAAATTTCCACTAGATTCACTAAAAGATTTTAACATGGGAAATATATTTTCAAAGAACACAGCATCTCTATATTCACAAATTGAATGATCACTTAAGTTAATGAATCTATATGCAAAACTATTTTGAGCATACTCAATAAACACATAGTCAAAGGTTTTAGATTCTACCGTGGGTTTTTTGAATTCTGGAAACGCTACCTTTGTCAAGCACCCCCACACTCTCGGTAGCTTAGGTTAGATGGATATCCTTTCCAGAGCTCATATGGTATCTCATCCAATTTTTTGTGAGGAACCATGTTAAGAACGAAACGAGCAGAAAGAACAACTTATCCCCACATACAGTCAGATAAACCATAACTCAAAAGCATAGCATTCATCATTTCTGTTAGAGTTCTATTCTTACGTTTAGCTATTCCATTCTGTTAAGGTGAATAAGGTGCAGTAACTTCATGTATAATACCATGTAATTCACAAAATTCTTTAAGTGAGTTGTCATTATATTCACCACCCCTATCAGATCTTAGCCTTTTATCTTTCTATCTAATTGATTTTCTACTTCAACTTTGAATTTAAAAAACATGCTGTTTGCTTCATCTTTAGATTTTAGAAGATAAATTTTTATGTATCTAGAGTAATCATCTACAAATGAAATATAGTACTTTTTCCCGCTTTTACTAGTGGTGCTCTGGAAATGAGCTAAATAAGAATGAATTAGTTTTAACAGTTCAGTGCTCCTAGTTCAGACAGGTTTCAACGATTTTTTAACAAATTTTGCTTCTACACAAACAGGACATTTTCTAGTTTCGTGCAATTCAGTAGCATTGATTAAATTTAAACTTTTATGTATTTTAATCGATGTATTATTCACATGACCTAGCCTACTATGCCATATATCAATGGATTCAACGATATAAGTAGAACGAAAATTAATTTCATTTATTGTACCAGGAGCAGACATAATGTTAAGAACAAATAGACCATCAGCCAGATATCCCTTACCAACAAAATCATCATTTTTAGTGATGATAACCTTGTTAGCCTCAAAGACAATCCTAAGCCCCGCCCTGTTTAGTAAACTTCCAGAAACCAGATTCCTACGTAGAGAAGGAACATACAAAACATCACTTAAGGATAAAGTTTTATCATATGTAAGTTTTAGAAGAATCTTCTCTTTTTCAAGGACTCCAACTGTGGCCAAATTACCCATGAAGACACATTCACCATCAGTGGAGTCATGAAACTTGTGAAAGAGCTCTCAGTTTGAGCAAAAGTATCGGGAATCTCCAGTGTCGAGAATCCAGCCGAACTTGTTTTCAACCAAATTTTCCTCCACAACTACAGCAGCAATGATGTCGTCTGTCTCAACAATTTTGGCTTGTGAAGCATGCTTTTGTTCTGGCTTTCCTTTCCTCTGGTTGTACTGGTAGGACTTGTGTCCCGGTTTCCTGCCCACGAAACAGATTATCTTTGATTTTTCAATTCTTCCACCGGAACTTTTGAATTGAAACCCCTTCTTCTTTTAGACTCTTTCCTTGGCAGCTTGCTTTCCTTTACTTTTGAACGTCATACGCTTGAAACAGGGACCGAGAGGGAAAAAGGAGAGGGTCGAGGGCCAAAGGGATCGGCGCCAAGGTGGGGTGGCCCCTTGGTACGCCGGCCTTCGTGCCTTGGTCCGGCTCTGCTTGTTGATGGTCCCGATTGTCCTTCCTGATGTAGTCCAATCTTCTATCGTATTGCTCTATACATAACAATAGCCCCCACTCTCAAAACTGAATATGAAATTTGTGATCACGGTAAGATTCATGTTTTAAGAGTATTCGTTATTCGTGGTTGCTACGAGGCTTGTTTTGCAATGTAGTTCATATTTGTCATTAGTACTGAATTCTTAGCTAACGCCAAGGTTCCTAATTTACTGAGCTCTACCAAAAACTTTTGTATCTAGCTTTCAGATTTAAAATCCCGGTTTTTTGTTATTAGTTGTGTACCAACACCAAGTTGTCTCATGAATTGGAAGTCTTTCCGATTTTCATGTTTTGTCGAATTGCTTGTTTATGATCGAGTCTCCAGAGCCTTGGGATCTAACTTTAGCAGAGCTAATGTCGAAGTCTTTGGATTTGCAACTTGCTTGGCATTCGCCAAATAGTTTTATATCCTGACCCTATTCGCCTGCCTTTGTTTTGACCTTGCTAAGCCTTTTCTGGCTTGCTTCTTAGTCTGTCCCCTCTTGAGTTTCTTGAACGGTGGAGACATTTACGCACAATGCCCCCTACTTGAGAAAGTTGTTTTCATAGAAACATTAAAGCTCAAGTATCATGTTAAATGGCATAAACTTTCATTAAAACGAAAATTGTTCTAATATAATAAAATAACCAATCGTTTGACATAAACAAGTGCAACAGTCGCTCATAAAATAAATAGAATGTGTCACCAATATAGTGGTAGTATTTCTTGAGATGTTGTGCATGCCATGGATGAGGTATGATTTTTCCATGTGAATCTTCCAGGGCGTAGGTGCCTATTCGAACCACTTTGGTGACCTTGCATAGGCCCTCCCATGTCGGTCCGAGAACCCTGTTGGTTAGGTGTTTCGTATTAGGCATGACTTTTCTCAAAACCAAGTCACCTTTTCTGAAGCGACGCTTCTTGACTTTTGAGTCGTAATATCGAGCGATCTAATTTTTGTACTCGGTCGTTCGTAGCGTGCTACCTCTCGATGTTCCTCCAGTATATCGAGGTTAAGTTGAATAAACTCGTCGTTTTCAAGTAGACTGAATCATTCTACCCTTGGGTAAGGAAGTCTGATTTCCACTAGCACTACTGCCTCAGAACCAAACGATAATGAAAATGGTGTTTCACCAGTTGATGTGTAGGGTGTTGTTTTGTAGGTCCATCGTGCACTGGGAAGTTCTTTCGCCCACTGCCCCTTAAGCTTCTCTCATCTTGTTTTTAGAGTTCTTTTCATGATTTTGTTAACTGCTTCGACCTGGCCGTTAGCTTGCGGCTGTGCTGGCGAAGAGCAGATGTGCTTCATACCCAATTCTCGACAAAAGTCCCGAAAAGCTGCATTGTCTAATTGTTTTCCATTATCACTGATAATGGTGTAGGGCATCCCAATGCGGCAAATTATGCTTCTTCAAATAAAGTCGGTGATCTTCTTCTCGGTAATTGTCGCTAGGGCTTTAGTCTCGGCCCATTTGGTGAAATAATCAACTGCTACCACTGCAAACTTGGTTTGGCCTTTTCCTTGTGGGAGAGGCCCTATGAGGTTTATTCCCGATTGGGCAAATGGCCAGGGACTTATTATGTTGGTTAACGGCTCTGGCGGCTGCCTAGGCACTATTGCGAACCGCTGACATTTGTCGCATTTCCTCTTGAACTGTTTTGCATCGCTTAGCATGGTCGGCCAGTAATATCCCTGCCGAATGATTTTGTGGCTCAGGGACCACGCCCCAAAATGGTTACCACAAACGCTTTCGTGTATCTCCCTCATAACGTAGTCGGCTTCTTCTTGTGCTAAACACTTTAAAAGTGGCAAAGAGTAGCTTCTCTTATACAGGTTTCCATCTCTCAGCACATACCTAGCTGCTCGCCGTTGGAATTGTTGGGCCTCTACCCTTTCGTCAGGCAGGGTCCCATCCCTTAAATACTCGATCTAAGAGTTCATCCAATTCTTCTCGAGTTGACCTGGTTCGTCTATATCTATTGCCTCCTAGACCTTTATGCTCGGCTCGGGTAAAATTTCTACTGGTACAGTTCTTCCCAGGTCGGTTTCATAGGCTGCCGCCAGTCGTGCTAATGCATCTGTGTTGACATTCTGCGTACGTGGAATCGACCGGATTTCGTATTTCGAAACTTGGCCGAGCTGGTCTCTTACTCGGGAAAGGTACCTCGCCATCCGTGGTTTTTGGTTTGGAATTCCTCTTTCACCTTACTCACAATCAACTGTGAATCACTAAGTATTAATATGTCCGTGACTCCGATATACCTGGCTACTCTCAATCCTGCTATTAGAGCTTCATACTCTGCCTCATTGTTAGAGGCATGGAAACTAAATCGCAGCACATATTCGAACCTCTCCCTGTCTGGGGAAACTAATAGAAGTCCCGCCCCGCAGCCTCTGAAGTTTGAGGACCCATCTACGTACAAGGTCCAGGGCCGCTCTGCTTCATCAGCCTGTGGGACGATGCTACATACTTGATGTTCTACCGGTGTTAATTCTGCTATAAAGTCTGCTACGGCTTGTCCCTTCATTGCAGTTCTCAGCTTGTATTGGATGTCGTATTCGCTGAGCTCCACAGCCCATTTTACCAGTTGACCAGAAGTCTCGGGCCTTTGTAGAATCTACTGTAGAGGGAAGTTGGTGAGGACGGTTATCCTGTGGACTTGGAAATATAGGCGTAATCTCCGGGTCGAGGTAACTAATGCCAATGCCAGCTTTTCCACTTGTGGGTATCTAACTTCTACATCCACCATTGCTTTGCTCGTGTAGTAGGTTGGAGACTGTCGCCCGTTTTACTCCTTTATCAACGTTGAACTCACCGCGGTGTCAGATACGGCTAGGTACTAGTAGATTTCATCTAATGTGACTGGTTTTGAGAGTAGCGGGATTGCCCCCAAGTATTGTTTTAACTCTCTTAACGTAGTCCACACTTTTCAATCCATTCAAATTGTCTTTTTTTTTTTTGCTTAGGACTTTAAATAATGGCAGGCACTTGTCCGTTAAGCGACTGACGAACCTGTTGAGTGCTGCTATCCTCCCGTTAAGCCCTTGTAGTTGCTTTAAATTTCTAGGGGGACTCATCTCTAACACAGCTTTGATTTTATCTGAGTTGGCTTCAATTCCCCGTTAGTGTACTAAGAATCCAAGGAATTTCCCCGAGGTCACCCCAAACGTGCACTTGCTGGGATTCAGCTTCATCTTGTATTTCCTCAAAACCCCAAATGCTTTTGCTAGATCTGCTTCGTGTTGATTGCTTTTACCCTGTCGAAGGTGGCCGGATTTGGTAGCTAATCAAGGCTCGGACATATCTCTCCCGAGCCGTCGACTGTCCTATCCCCGGGTGTCAGGGTTATGGATTCTACCCCTCCAGCCAGTTCTCCCTTGTCGAAGGTGGTCGGGTTTGGTTGATGACCAGGGCTCGAACATATTTCTCCCGAGCCGTTGGCTGCCACCTGGGGGCTCTCTTCTTCGAAACACTGTTGACCTTCAGGGTTCACATCAACTCGTTTCATTCCGACCTTCCTCGGATTTGGGCTTCGTCTCAGTTCTTGGCTTGTATCGTCCCCACAGACAGCGCCAAATGTTGATGTTGGGATTCTAGTAGACCGGTTCTGTCCACTCCACACCCTAACTCAAATACTTCGGGACCAAATACCTACAAAACCAAACAAAAATCCTAACCCGGTGTGACCTCAGTCACACTGGCTCCGATGCCTAAGTTAGCTAGAGAAGAGATCACTAAACAAGTAAGACACTTGAGTGTGTGGTTTTTGCTTACCTTCAAGGGTAACGCCCTCCCTATTTATAGTCGATTTGTCCCCCTAGGGTTTCTCAGAACGTCAACCCTAGGTTTGATATTCATCGGCTTTGGACCGGGATACCTCGAGCATCGGTAGACGAACGAGTACAGGGCTGGGCTTTGGGGCCCGAACGTCATACGCTTGAAATAGGTACCGAGAGGGAAAAAGGAGAGTGCCGAGGGCCGAAGGGATCGGCACCTCAACGCCGAGAAGAGGTCGGCACTGAGGTGGGGTCGGCCCCTTGGTGGGTCGGCCTCCGTGCCTTGGGCTGGCTCTGCTTGTCGATGGACTCGATTGTCCTTCCTGATGTCTTGGGTCGGCTCTGCTTGTCGATTGTCCCGGTTGTCCTTCCTGATGTAGTCCAATCTTCTATCGTATTGCTCCATACATAACATCAATATTTGACATTTCATTCTCCTAAAAAGCAAAAAGAAAAAGACATTATCAGATGAAGTTTATTACAATCAAATATGAAAATAAAAAATAAAGTTATAAATAAGGAATAATTTCAAAATGATAGATTTGATTCAAAACCAAGAATAAGCTAGAGATGAATTACAATTAATATGAAACAAATAAGTTTTAGAAGAAAAAAGAGAGAGAAAAAAATTGGAGAACTTATCCTACCTTATTTGAAACCTACAATTTTCCTTAACAAAGTTCGGAATTTAAAAAAAAAAAAAAAAAAAAAAAACTCGGTAGATTGACTTGCAAGGTATGGTACGGTGCCACATTTCCACATTCAAATATTCCAAACAATAAGGACCATTATTGGGACTTTCAAATTTGTTCATGTGCTCAATGAATATGTTGTCTAAACAATATATCAAACATAAAAAAATAAGATAGAACTCCTTTAAAATGCCATGTAATCTACTAAACTGTACATAATTAGTGCAAAAAAATTTAGTTTCTATTAACTTCTATATGCCACAACATTTTTCTAAAAATCGAATTAAAAAACATACCATGAAATTAAATGAACAAACATAATATCAAGCATAAGCCGGAGTAGATACCACGAACAAGCATATTTAAGTTCAACTCAAGATAAAGTTTAAGGAGGTAAGAAGCCACAACCAAAACTATAATCCACAGTTACACCACCAACAGAAGAAAGCAATTGAAATTGGATTTAATACAAGTACTAAAGAAAATAACAGAATTGGAGAATTACAAAGGAAAACCAATTTTAAACTGCACCAAAGATAACCTAATTACCACACTCACAACAATTATGGAACGAAATTTTAAGATTTAACACATATAAATAACTGCCTAACTAAGTTTATGTTACCAAATTATCCAACAAAAACTTGGAGGAAATAAGATCAATTAGCTATCTTTAGCATGCGAAACAATTTTAGGCATGCTTCAATTCATCAGTTGAACAAAAATATATTACCACTGAAATATTAATATAACCTGCATGAGAAAGAGTATGTCATTTATAGTAAATAGCTTTTAGTGAGTTCTCTTTCTCGAAATAGCCTTTTAAACATCTAAATTCTTACATCTCTCACTTTATAACTCTGTTAAATTAGAGAAGAAATGCTTTGATTTCATGCTACTTATGTCTTTTAACCTTGTAAAATCAGGCATTTGTTCCTTATGTTTCATCTAGCTGAAAATGCATCATTCAGTAGGATTTGAATACTGTAAAAGCAAAAATAAAAGCTTTCACATTAAACCACAATGGTTTAAATAAATTAAAGAATAAAACGGTAACCAATTATGTTAAATTCTGTCGGGCTCTCGACCCAGTTATGTTGCAAAACCATCGGTTGGGAATTGGATACAAAATAAAATAAATAATAAATAATAAATAAAGAAGAGGAGTGACAGTCTTTGGGTCATGAAAAGGGCGCAAAGTTTTGTTGTCATATTTTTGTTTTAACACATATATATTTCACTTTGTGTTGGTGGGTGGTTGTGGAACAAAGTATGAGCCGTGAATTGGGTTTTTCAGTAGCCGACTTTGACACGGATTTTGACAACATATTTGTGGCAACGACTCCAGTGTTGGCAGCGAAGATTAGGGAGATCGAGATCGTTGTTTTTGGATAATATATTCTTGATTACTCTGTGAGTGTTTTCATTCATGTACCTAAGTAATTGTGTTAGATTGTTTAGAAGCTAGCGGACTTTTTGTTGGGACCTCTAGGAATCTTTTTGGGGAGAGTTTATTGTAATCTAATTCTTGACAATATTAGTGAATTACCCACATCTAAGTGGAAGACAAGACGTAGCCCATAGTTTCTGAACCAGTATAATTTTGTTGTGTCGTATTCTTGTGTTTTACAGTTTCTTCCTTATTTGCATATTGTGGTGCGTGTTTAGATATTTATGTGGAAGGAGGAATGATTCAAGATCATCAATTTCCCAACAAGTGGTATTAGAGCCAAGTTGCATAATCATGGGACACAAATATCATGCACACCATTACTATTAATGGGTTTTAAAGTTCACTAGAAATAATTTCAGTCTTTGGAAGATGCAAGTAAATGATCTTTTTACATACAAAAAGATACACAAGACTTCGAGGGAAAGACCAGTGGGGATGACTGACAAGGATTGGAATGAGATGGACGAGCAGACTGTGGTAAACGTCAGGATGTCTTTAGCGATGGGTGTATCTAACATCGTGGCGAAAGAGACGACATCGAAAGAACTGATGAAGGCCTTGCAGGACAGGTATGGGAAACCTTCTACCAACACTAAAATACTTCTCTAAACGAAGTATTTCAATATCCACATGGAGAAGGAAACATCGATGAATTTCCATATTATTGAGCTCACTGACATATTGAACAAACTAGAAAGGATGAGTATCAAGATCGATGAGGAGGTGAAGGCTATGAGGCTGCTGACATCTTTTCCTGATAGTTGGAGACGATGAAGACCCAGTATTGAATTCGTTGGGGGATAATAGTGTGAAATTTGCAGCTTTGGTAGCTCAGAGCAAGGGGAAGACCAAGATGAATTACACCGGGAAGCAACGACATAGAAGTAACAGTGCTAGTGGAAGTTTCAACGAGGAAGTGAAGTGTTATTACTACCACAAGAAGGGACACATTAAACAGTTTTGCATAAAGTTCAAAGAAGAGTTTGGGAAAAAGAACAACACTGCAAATGTTATAACAGAAGAAGAATGATTTGAATAGTTTCTAGCTTGCATAGAGAGGAACACATCTGAAGACCATTCATTAGAGTGGATAGTGGACACGGCAACATCAACGCATGTTACTTCAGATAGAATTTGGTTCTCATCTTTTGCTGCATGTGATTATGGCTCAGTGAAGATGGGGAATGAGAGTGTCTCCAAAGTGAAAGGAATTTGAGATGTTTGTTGAAGACAGGTGAAAGGGCAGTGTTGGTATTGTGAGACGTCAAGTATATTCCTAACTTCATATTGAATCTGTATCTCCAGAGAAGCTAGATGATGATGGCTATAACAGTGAGTTGTTTGGGGTTGCTGGAAGCTCAAGAAGGAATTCAGGTTAGTGGCCACAAGCCACAAGAGATCTTCTGTTTATGTGTTAGAGTTTGGAGTTGTCAAGGGTTTACTGAGAATGCATAGAGTAGCTGCAGATGGTTCAGGACGATCACTGCCATCAGCTCAAGTTAAAAAGCTGGGAAGTATAGAAAAAGGAAATGAGAATTTGATAGGTCATCAAGTTCATACCTTAGCTATCAGATGTTCAAGCGAGCTGGTGAAGTCGCATAGGCGAATTAGTGCATCGTAGGGTATGAACTCTGTTTCTAGTGTGGCAACATGCTTGGGTGGGAACGCCAAGCCTAATGTAGAGAGAAAATCTTCTTTTAGAGGTCAGTTGGTTCGATCAAAGAAAGAAGCAGCAGGAACCACTTAGATCAAGTCGGAGTATGTGACTATGTCTCTAAGTCTGAGGGACAAAACCACATAAAGCCGCCTAGTCTCGGGGCAGAATCAAACAAAGCTTAGGGAGGGCGGAGCAGTGTGGATCAGTTCGTTGACAAAGCAGTTAGAACTGACCTTGGCGGGGTTGCCAAGATGATGGGATATTGTTGATGTAGTTGCAGGTAAAATTGTTATTTGTCTCCAAGTGGAAGATTGTTCGGAATTGGATACGAAATAAAATTAAAATAAAATAAAAAAGTGAAACCTTTGGGCCATGAAAAGGGACCAAACTTTTATTACCCTATTTTTGTTTTAACACACATATATATATTTCTCTTTGTGTTGGTTGGTGATTGTGGAACAAAATAGGAATCCTGAATTGGGTTTTTTAGCAGCCTACTTTGATAGGGATTTTGGCAACATATTTGTCGTAGCAGCTCCATTGATGGCAGCATAAATTGGGGGAATCGAGATCGCTGTTTTGGGGTAATTTGTTATTAATTATTCTATGAGTGTTTTCATTCCTATACTTTAGTAATTGTGTTAGATTGCTTTGAAGCTAGAGCCTTTTGTTGGGACCTCTAGCGGATATTTTTGGGATAGAGTTTATTGTAATACAGTTCTTGAAAAATTAAGTAAATTACCCACATTTGAGTGGAAGACTTAACATAGCCTTTATGGTGAACCAGTATAATTTTACTGTGTCGTATTCTTGTGTTACGTTTTACAGTTTCTTCCTTATTTGCATATTGTAGTGTGTGTTTGGATATTCCTGTGGAAGGGGAAATTATTCAGAGTTGTTGGAAAATTAACAATCCTTGTATAATTTTCCCTTCTTGCAAATAAGGAAGAAAACTATAAAGAACAAGAAAACGACACTGCAAAATTATACTGGTTCACCACTGAGGGCTACGTCCAGTCTTCCACTCAAATGTGGATAATTCAATAATAAAGTCAAGGATTGGATTACAATAACTCTCCCTAATAATATCCCCTAGAGGTCCCATCAAAAGTCCTCTAGCTTTTAACCAATCTAACACAATTACTAATATATAAGAATGAAAAAACTCACAATAATCAAGATACAATTTACCCTTAATAATATGATCTTAATCTCCCAATCTGCTGCCAACAATGTCGAGCCGCTGACACGACAAACTGCTACCAAAAACCAAGTTCGGCTGCTCCTAAAATTCTGACAACTACTCCCCACAAAACATAAAACTCATATATATATATGAGTATGAGAAACCTAAAAATCAAGGTTTAGGCTTTTTGCCCATTATTTGTTTCCACTCATTCATTTTTATTTATTTATTTTATTTTGTATTAAAAAATCCCAACAATCTCCCACTTGGAGACAAAATAACAATTTCGCCTCCCACAGCATCAATAGTGTCTCATCATCTTGGCATCCTCTATCAAAGCACAATTCTGACTACTCTATCAATGAACTGATCCATACTGCTCGACCCAACTCAAGCTCTGTCTGTGATGTAATTGCCCCGAGACTGAGCAATCCTATATGGTCTTATCTCTCAAATGCTAGAGACACAGTCATGTGCTTCCAGTCGATCCAAGTGATCCATGTCGCTTCCTTTCTTGATCAAACCCAACAACCTCTGAAGGAAGATCCCCGGATGACTTGACACTCCCACCCAAGTCTGTTACCTTTCTAGAGACATTACCCTTGACTTCAGCACCAACTTTAGTCTTCTCCCTCGGTACACTCCCTTGTTTATACGACTTCATCAACCCGCTATTCCGTCTGACAACTGGGGCTTGAAACCGACAACCTGTTGAACACCTATTTGAGTTGTTCTCCTTACCATTTCCTCTACTTCCTAGCTATTGTACTTTAACTAATGGTAGACTCTTCTAATCTGTCCTGGTTGTCAATGCTGCTGATTCTTTCAAGTCTCACCCGAAACCATCTGTAGCTACTCTGTGCATCATCTGTCTCTCAGATCCCCTGGCAACCTCATACTCAGACACATAAATAGAAGATCTTTTTTGGCCTATTGCCACCATCCTGGATTCCCTCTTGAGCTTCCAGCAACCTCAACAAACTGACTGCTGTAGTCATCGTCATCTAGCTTCCTTGAGGATAACAAATTAAATCTGAAGCTAGGAATGTACCTGATACCTCGTAGCACCAACTCGGCCCCTTTGCTTGTCTTCAAACAAACATCTCCAATTCCTCTAACAAGAATTTCATAACTATGTGTACTCAAGCTAGAATCAAAAGACATCTTATGGTTACCAACACCCCTTAACAAAAATGGTTTAGTAGAAAGACACAATAGAATCATTCTCGAGAGGGTGAGATGCATGCTATCTAATGTCAAATTACCTACGATGTTTTGGGAAGAAGCTGTAAATGTAGCAGCATATCCCATTAATTGGTGTCTCTCAACATATCTAAATATGAAGACACCTCAAGAGATTTGGACTAGAAAACCTGAAATTTAAGCCACTTATGAACTTATGGTTGTACTGCTTACACATATGAAAAATAAGTTAAATTAGAGCTCCGTGCAAGGAAATGCATCTTCATCAGCTACCCAAAGGGAACAAGGGAATATAGATTGTTGTTACTTGAATCAAATGTGGGAATCTGCATAGTCAAACGGATGTAAAATTTGATGAGTCAGACATGCCATAGAAGGATTAGAAGTTTAAACTACAAAGAAAATTTGGATCAAAATCAAAATTCTTATAAGACTAAGTTAGAAACTTCAAAAAGAATGCGTTTCAACTTCAAATGATCAGCAGCAGATCACTCACATTTTTTAAGATACAGTCCAACAGAGTCCTAAAATTCCACAAGAAACTAGTGAATCTCAAGAACAAAATACTGTTGATTCTAAAATACAAGATTATCAACTCGAGAGAGAAAGGAGATCCATTAGACCCCTGCAAGCTATCCACAAGTTGATTGTATTATTGAACAAACTGATGAAATATTGTCTATGCTCTTAATTGCAGTAATGATCATTTTGGGACATGACCAATAACATTTAATGAGGCAGATAAATAAAAAAAAATAGTGAAGAATGGCACAAGGCAATGTCAGATGAAGTTATGTCAGTTTACAAGAACAAAACTTGGGAATTAATGGAAAAGCAAGAAGGACATAAGCTTATTGATTGCAAGTGGATTTACAAGCTATAAGCATGAAGCAGGTAGTAAACCTAGATACAAGGCGAGTCTTGTAACAAGGTGGTTTACACAAGAGGATTAGATTATAACTAAATCTATTCCTCGGTGGTAAGACTCTCTTCCATAAGAATCCTATTATCTGTGGCTACTCACTTTAATTTAGAGTTAGAACAGATGGATGTAACGACATTTTTCTTACATGGTGAGTTCGAAGAGGAAATCTATATGAGGTAACCACCAAGATTCATAAAACCAGGAAATGAACATAGGCTATATGTCGTCTAAGAAAATCCCTCTATGGTCTTAAACAATCTCCTAGCTAGTGATATAAACGCTTTGACACCTTTATGATTAATTGTGGTTTTACACGTAGTCTAAATGGTAGTTATGTATATGTCAAATCAATTTCAAAAGAAATTTTAGTCTACTTATTGGTTTATGTGGATGATATGTTGATATCCTCAAAAAGTAAGAAATAAATTGTTGAATTGAAAGCTAAAGTAAGTAGGGAAATTCAAAATGAAAGACCTTGGTGAAGCTTCCAAGATAGTGAGAATGGAAATAAAGAGGAATAAATTCCAAAAAAAGCCATGAAAATCATTCAATCGAATACCTTAGCAAAATTGTAAACAAATTCCAATTAGCATCAGTTAAGATTGTGAAGATTGTGAAGGTGCCACTAGATCATCACTTTAAGCTATCTAAGGACAAGCACCTACAATTACTTAGAATATGCAGGCTATGATTAATGTACCTTACTCAAATGCAGTCGACAACTTGATATATAGGATGACTTGTACTAGATCGGATTTAGCTCATGCCACGAGCATTATTAGTCGGTTTATGAGCTGTCTGTTGTCTTTTTCGCCCTTAATCTCAAATTAACTAATTTTAATTAATTAATTAATTAATGTTTTGATGATAACAAACTTAATTTTTATTTATTGATATTTTTAGTTTTTTAAAGTGTCCACAGCGTAGATCTCGTTACAACGATTCCAACGACTATTAGATCATTTAAATCAGAGCTCAGACGGCGAAGTTACGATCGGAACAAGAAAGGAAAATACCCTAGAAGATGACGTGAACAATCCGTAGGTTGACAAATGACAAGATTGTTTTGTTAATATATATATAGAAAAGGAAAAGAAAAAAATGGTAAAAAAAATTAATTACACCATGTCAGCATTAAATGCTGACATGTGTCAGTTTATAAAAAAAAAAAAAGTTTTGAAAATTTTTTTTACCGTTTCTCACATATATATATATAATAATAATAAAAATGAATTAAGAGTTATATAATAATAAAATTATATATATATATATATTAGTTTTTATTATATAATTCTTAATTCATTTTTTCAAATTTATCTCAACTCTTCATTTTTAATAATTAAGATCTAATGGTCCAAAATTAAACTTGATTTTTTTTACCATTTTCTTCCCTCTATTTAAACTCAACTTCTCATTCAAAATCATACAAATTTCTCTTATTCTCAATCCTCCATAACTTCAAAATTATCATTCGCTAATCTTTCCAAGTTCTCAATTTCTCTTTTCATCTTATTTGTGAGAGAAATTTATTGTTGTAAGGATTGAATTTTTGTGAGCTCAAATTTGTACATGTACTATATTTGAGAGTTTTTAGATGTGTTTCGAAATTTCCAATTCATTGTAGCTGTGTGATCCTCACCGTGGAGAGGATCATCTTTGCTCTTGTGAAGAGTAGTGTACCTGTTTGACTCCTACCGTGGAAAGAGTCAGAATTTCAATTTAGAACCCAATAGGTGCTTGGGAAGTGGAGTAGGACAGTTGTGCCGAACCACTATAAAAATTCCCGATATAAAAATTTCTCTAACCTCTTATTTATTTTTGCAATTAATCTTAGAATTTTATTGTTTGCTTTAAATTTCTCTTGTTTGCCTTAGAATTTATTTTATCTTACTTTGTTAAAATTGCATATCTCAAAAAGTGTATTATTTTTGTTTAAATTGGGCCCATTTATTAAAAAGTTTATATTTTGTTAATTAAACCCTATTCACCCCCTCCCCCCCCCCCCCCCTCTCTAGGGTTGCCATACCAATCCAACAATTGGTATTAGAGCATGGTTGCTGTTCTTTGATAAACTTAATTGTTTTTTAGCTATGACAACTTTAGGTTTCATCTCTTTTACCATTAGTCAATATATTACTAAGTCTCCTTTCTTTAATGGTAATAATTATAGTTTTTAGAAAAATAGAATGAAATTTTTCTTGCTTTCTACTCACTATGATTTGGTGGGATGTTGTTGAAGAAGGATTTAAAATTCCAACAAAAGATATTGATAGTATTAGAGTTGTAAAGCCTAAAGAAGAATGGTCTATAATTGAAAAGAAAGCATGTTTTTAAATGCTAAAGCTATTAATTGCTTGTTTTGTGCTTTGAATGAAGTTGAGTATAATAGGGTGTCTATTTGTAAAACCGCTAAAGATATATGGGATAAATTAGAAATTACTCATGAAGGAACTAGTCAAGTAAAAGAAACAAAGATTGACATGTTAGTTCATCAATATGAAATGTTTAAAATTGATGAAAATGAAGCTATTTCCGATATGTTTATTAGATTTACTAACATTGTCAATGCTTTAGAAAGGCTTGGAGAAGAATATTCAAATCTTGAGAAGGTAAAGAAGCTCTTATGGTCCTTCATTCAAGGTAAAGAAGCCTAAAGTCACCGTCATTCAAGAGGCAAAGGATCTCAAGACTCTCTCCATGGACGAACTCGTTGGTTCGTTGATGACGTATGAGATAAAGATCAAGAAAAACATGGAGGATGAGAAGAAAAAGAAAGAGAAGAGCATAGCATTAAAGGCCATCACCTTGGAAGTTGACTCCGAATGTAAGAATGCCTTTGATGAAGATGATGTGACCTATTGACTGAGGTTATGCTGAATGCACGCACTAAGCGTGGTAACAATTCTATAGATGGAGTATCAAGCTATCGATCCTCAAGGAATTCTAAATAATTTCCAAACTCTAAAGTTTTAATGAATAGTGAACGTTGAAATGAGTGATTCTTGTAAAATGGGAAGTGGTCACAAATAATGGTTTTGAATTTGGGATTTAGACTTATAATGATAAAACCTAGCCCGAATTACTTCAAGTTAGCCAACAAAGAATCAAGGATACGCTAAGGACGGTATGCATTTTACTTTAGGAACCAACGACTACGCTTTTCACTTGACTTATGTCTAAGCAAGTTCAAAGTCCTAAGACATTCCGTAATATGTCTATTATGAGAGATATCTTAGTTTTAGGATGGAAATAGTCGCAACTTCGGGTTAAGGTCCTATGTCTAGGCTACTTAACCGGAAGCCTTATGTCTAAGGCGCTCCTCTCCTCGGTTTAACCACTCAACAATGCAAATAAGCAACCTTTTCAGTATTGACTTGTTAAGACTTACAGTGGCCTTCTCTAAATCCTAACTTTTTGGGAAAACATGTTGAGCAATGAGTGGAAAGCAAAAACACTACTTCTTAGCAACCCTTTTTAGAAATAAAAGGCTAACTATCCATAACCGGGCTAGAGACGGGAATTTAGAAAGACATATTGAAGAAAATAAAGCAAGTAAAATGGTTGAAATTGAAATGCATGTGTGAAAAAAAAAAGTTAACTAACGGAGAGTTTTGCTCGGGATTGAGAGCTTCGCTCTTCTCTTTCAAGCAAGGGGGAGTGTCACGTGCTCTTTCCTCCAAAAACACAATTCTCTTAACTAAAAATAAAGTAAAGGCAAAGTAAAGATAAGCTAAGTGTTGGATTTTTATAAATTTGAATGGGTAGAAAATAACTAAGTAACAATGGAAACAAAACAAAGCTCAATAAAGGAATGTAAAGTGCTCGGGATTTAAAAACTAAAAGCAACTAATGAAAGCAACTCAAAAGTAGTTAGAAAGCAACAAAGAAACACTAAGAATGATCAAGAGAAGGAAGCAAGGCTTGATGAATTTGGTGGAGAAGCTGCTGGAATTTATAGTTGTGCAAAATTGGTTATGTAACGACCCAGAAATCTCACCCACCTCTAGGTCACATGAACTACCCAACTAATCAGTTTTAGCCCCGATTACAACTTGCCAACTTCCTTTGAACATAAACTTATAAAATCAAGCTACAAACCTCATCAAATTAACGATAAACCAATCTAAAAAAAAATGCAACAACGTTCGTGAACTACTTCACGAGGCAAGTTTATTATTCAATCTAAATGATTCTAAGCAAATGGGATAAAGCTCAAATAGGCACCTAACCCGAGGTATAACTAACAACAAGGAAAAATCTCCCAATTAGTCAAAGGTACATAATCCGTTTATTGGCCACAACATAAGGCCCTAACAAAAGAATTAGACTAAATAAGAAAAACTAAGCAGCCTATAGTCCTCGTTTGTCAGGTCTCCCCCGTCCCATCAGCAAGGTCACCCTCGATTCCTTCACCTGAAACAATCATTGTAGAAGGGGGGTGAGTATATAAAATATACTCCGTAAGTAGCCCTCATCAAGCACACACACACATCACGCTCAAAAACCATAAAGAAAACATACATCGTCATGCTCAAAACATAAGGGAAACATACATTGTCATGCTCTATCATTACAGTATGCGAACAACTATAGACATGCTCCACAATGACATCATACATTCAATCATGAACGTGTTTTATATAACCCGATGCTAACCACAATCGTAAACAAATCAACTACAAATCACATGGCGCCCTAGCGCTTCAGGCAACTCTAAGTTCATCTCATCCATCCAAGCTTTCCAAGACCGTTCTGTTGGTAGTGTCGGCCCCTGACCATTTATACCCAGAGCCCCGACACTAGTGCATCGACCCTCGACCATTTATACCCGAGGCCTCGACGTCTTTTCAATCTATTGGCTTATTAGTTCCCCAAGTCTAACTCCTCGAATCGTATCGACCCTTACCGTTTATCCCCAAGGCCCGACACTCATCTACAGAGGCTTGGCGTTCAACCTTGCTATTTATCTCCAAGGCTTGAACTGTGCATCGACCCTCGACCATTTATACCCGAGGCCTCGATGTCTTACAATCTATTGGCCCTTGACCATTTATACCTAAGGCCCCAATAGTTCTCCTTCCAAAACACTCCTCGCATCGACCCCCGACCATTTATACCCGAGGCCCTGACACTCACCCATTCACTTCGTAACTGTCATAACTCCACATATCAATTCTAGCCTCCCGCCAGGATTTCGGTACTACTTCCCTAATAACACCAACTACCACAACGCTCATCAACAACACCACCACTAGTATGATCTCAATGCATCTCTCAGCTCACCAACACAAATCAGCATGCTTCCCCAACATAAACATCATTCTAATAGCAAAACAGTAAACCAAACATGCTTTCACAATATATCAATTTTCAACAACAGCGCCACAGTGAGCTCAGTTATAACAGAGCATAGTCAACAATTTTTAAACGACAGCAGTCCAACACAAATCACCCAAGCACTCATTATCCAACATCCGCAAACATTAAGCATTGCTAGATATAATAAAAACTCATAAGACATGCCAAACACTTCATACAGATTTCAGACAACAAACATCCCCACCGTAATATTTATTTTAACGAATATTCCCTGCAAACACGCATCATTCCACGACAGATCTCAGCAGCTCAACAATACAAAGTTTCTACTATTATCACCAACGAACATTCAACACTACCTAGGCATACAAACCAACATAAACGAGAGTTACACTGCACAACATCGTATCAGAACCATTTTCAACATCATAAATAGTACATCGACAACTAAATAATAAACACCAACACACGCACCCACCCCCGTGCTACTTACAAACACTTGTCCTAAAGCTCCTAAGCTCTTTGCACACTTCCTACTACAAAAGAGCACGATCTCGAGGTTAGTAACCAATTAGAGGCACTTAAATTAATTGAATTCGAGTTTAGGTGAGTCGTTACCTACTAACTCACACTAAAACCACTTGAACTTGGAGTGGGTCAACGCCGGATCGATGCCGAGGGAGGTGGGTATTGCAAATCGGCTTCGAACGACTGTGAGTAAATGCTAAAACATGTCGAAACCGAGAAATTGTCGTGAACTGCTGCTGCTCGGGGTGCTGGCCGTGGGGTTCGAGGTCGCCGGTGCTGCTGTTCGTCGGAGGAGGAGCCGAAACTTCTCTGTTCGTCGTGGGTAAGACGCCGTCGACCACTGCTTGCCCGATGCCGGAGAAGAAAAGCGAGAGTGGCTACCAGAACTCTCAGATCTGGCCGGACGGTAGCAGAATTATTGGACGTCGAGAGACGCCGGTGATGGGATCGCGAAAGCCGCACTGCTGCTGTGATGCCGCGTTGCCATGGGTAGTCGCCGGAGAGGCTCGCTGCCGCCGTGGGATGCCAACCGGAGATAAGGAGAAGAGAGTGGTGGGGGCGGCGAAGAAGAAGGAGAAGAAGACAAAGAAGAAGAAGAAATTTGGGAGAGGGCAGGTGGCTGAAAACAAAAAGGGAGGAAGGGAAGAAGAAGAAGAAAAGAAATTAGGGCTTTCTCGGTTTTCTTTTTGTTTTTAAAAAAAACCAACCCAACCCAACTTTAAACAAACCAAACCCAAAAGAAGGATCAACTAAAACAATAAACCCATCCAACCTGAGATAAAACCAATCGCGTGCGATCCGATATACAAAAATTTAATTAAAATAAATTTAGAATTTAATGGAAACCTCATAGTTCGAGATTTAAACTAACCTGAAAGATACGGGGCGTTACAGACTCCTCTCCTTCAAAAACTTTCGTGCCGAAAGTTGATTGATCACACAGTTAAGGGAATCTCGCCTTGATATCGTCCTCCCGTTCCCAAGTAGCCTATTCCATTTGGTGGTTTCTCCACAAAACCTTAACCAAGCGAATCGTCCGGTTCCTTAACAACTTGGTTTCTCTTGCCAAAATTTTGACAGGTGCCTCTTCGTAGCACAAGGACTCATCTAGTTGTAATGGTTCAGGATCCAAAATGTGCGAAGGGTCATGAATGTACTTCCTCAGCATAGACACGTGAAACACATTGTGAACCGCTGCCAACGATGGTGGCAAGGCCAACTGATTACGCTTGTTTACATGCGTAAAAAGAAGGTTTTAGATGCTGTTTTTACTATGTTTCGGCTTTGTTTCGGATTTTTCTCGATCATTTGAGTTCCAATTCATGCAAAATTCATATACTATGGTTTGTGGATGGCTTATGTTGTATTTATGACATTTTAGGACCATTTGGGAGTGCAAATTAATCAAAAGAAGCAAAAAGACGAAAAAGTTACATGGGAGGCGCCAGGCGCCTGGGATGCCTGCAGAAAAACAGGTTTTCTTCCAACTTTGCCCTTAATGAAACGCGTCTTCCAATGCGTTTTGGTGGTTCCAACCGATGCATACGTGTAGAAGAAGTGTTCCACTATCAGTTTGAGCACGATTTGGTCAGTCAAAGGAGTTGGAAATGGGTGATTCACCATCGTTTTAGGACCTACCTAACCAATTCTGCACAGCTATAAATTCCAGCAACTTCTCCACCAAATTCATCAAGCCTTGCTTCCTTCTCTTGATCATTTTTAGTGTTTCTTTGTTGCTTTCTAAGTACTTTTGAGTTGCTTTCATTAGTTGCTTTTGGTTTTTAAATCCCGAGTACTTTACATTCTTTTATTGAGCTTTGTTTTGTTTCCATTTGTACTTAGTTATTTTCTACTTATTCAAATATATAAAAATCTAGCACTTTGCTTATCTTCTCTTTGCCTTTACTTTATTTTTAGTTAAGAGAGTTGTGTTTTTGGAGGAAAGAGCACGTGACACTCTCCCTTGCTTGAAAGAGAAGGGCGAAGCTCTCAATCCCGATAAAAACGCTCCGTTAGTTAACTTTTGTTTTTCACACATGCATTCCACATTCAACCATTTTACTTGCTGTATTTTCTTCAATATGTCTTTCTAAATTCCCGTCTCTAGCCCGGTTATGGATAGTTAGCCTTTTATGTCTAAAAAGGGTTGCTAAGAAGTAGTGTTTTTACTTTCCATTCATTGCTCAACATGTTTTCCCAAAAAGTTAGGATTTAGAGAAGGCCACTGTAAGTCTTAACAAGTCAATACTGAAAAGGTTGCTTATTTGCATTGTTGAGTGGTTAAACCGAGGAGAGGAGCGCCTTAGACATAAGGGTTCCGCTTAAGTAGCCTAGACATAGGACCTTAACCCGAGGTTGCGACTATTTCCATCCTAAAACTAAGATATATCTCATAATAGACATATTAGGGAATGTCTTAGGACTTTGAACTTGCTTAGACATAAGTAAAGTGAGAAGCGTAGTCGTTAGTTTCTAAAGTAAAATGCATATTATCCTTAGCATGTCCTTGATTCTTTGTTGGCTAACTTGAAGTAATTCGGGCTAGGTTTTATTATTATAAGTCCAAATCCCAAATCCAAACCATTATTTGTGACCACTTCCCATTTACAAGAATCACTCATTTCAACATTCACTATGCTTTAAAACTTCAGAGTTTGGAAATTGTTTAGAAGTCCTTGAGGATCGATACTTGGATACTCCATCCATTTTATATTACTCTGACAGGTGTGCGCTTGCATCTATATAATTGTTACCACGCTTAGTGCGTGCGTTCAGCAAAACGCCCAGTCAAGTTTTTGGCGCCGTTGCCGGGGACTTTAGTTTTAAAATTATTTTCAAATTCTTTTAGTTTTTATTTTTGTGAATTGTTGTTGGGTGTAATTTCCATCCACCGTTTTTGTTCTATATTTTTGGTCGTTTATCTCACAAGGGTAAGTTAAAGTGCATGAGCACAAGATCTTTTCTTCTACCCCTTGACCCTGAGATTGAGCGGACCCTTCGAAAAACTCGAAAGGAGCAAAGACTTCGAAAACAACTAGAAAAGCAAAAAGAGAGAGAAGGTGAAATCAGTCCTGAAAGTGAGGTAGAGAGTACAAGCACATCAATGGCAGATATTCCACCTCGTGATCCGGTTGATCCACCTGCTGTTAACGGTAATATGAGGGATCATGCGAGAAATGATGAATTCAACCATATCCAGATGGCGGACAACAGAGACGTGGCAATGCGAGA